>NC_134568.1:257756614-258059114 GCF_050947875.1 Dermacentor variabilis
GGCAACCGTTTCTTGTATATAGGTTAATGTCTCTGTCTTCTAACGATGTCCACCCCTTGGGCCTTGGACCACGTTTCTTGGGACTATACAGCAAGAGTTCCGACTTCAAGTGGAAGCATCTGAGACCGCTGGGTTCGAGATAGGTTTCGATAGTGTCTATGTCCTCCTGTAAGGATCCCTCAACCTGACCATCATTGTCTCCTGTGCACCATATAGTTATATCGTCAGCATACATAGTGTGTTTGATGCCTTCAATCTCGATAAGCTTTCTGCTAAGGTCGACCATGGCTAAATTGAATAAAGAGGGGAAAATGACCATCACCTGTAACGTGCCCCTTTCGCCAACTTCCAGCAGTTGTGATTCGAGATCGGCCACCCGGAGAATAGCCTTCCTATCCCAGAGGAACGATCTAACATAGTTGTAAAATCTCTCACCAATATTGAGCCGAGATATCGAGGCTTGGATATGCGAATGTAGAACGTTGTCGAAGGCCTTTTCAAGATCAAGTCCCAAAACGGCCCGACTGTCGCTAGAGTCGTTGTCTATGATTTGATGCTTACTCAGTTTCATAGCATCCTGTGTGGATAGGCCTGCTCTGAATCCTAACATTCTCCGAGAACCGGGAGAGTCGATTCAAGACCGCGTGCTCCGCTACTTTACCCACACAGGATGTAAGCGAGATGGGCCTCAAGTTGTCAACACTAGGTGTTTTGCAAGGTTTGGGGATGATTACTGCGAGAGCAGTCTTTCAAGGCAATAGGACGGTTCCATTCCTCCAAATTTCATAAATTTCCTCTGTGAGGTATGCGATTGATTTATCATCCGGATTTCGCAACGTCTTACTGGAGATGCCATCCGGCCCTGGTGCGGATCTGCCATTCAGTCTATGTAGAGCCCTACGAATATCCTCAACGCCAAACTCCGCATCCAGGTAGGAATTGGCCTGGCCCTGGTAATCGAGATGTACAAGAGACCGCCCTGACCAGAGTGGGAGATATTTGTTAGCAAATGTGTGGATTAACTTATCCCCAGAGGTCATTCGTGCGGCCCCATGTATGGTTCTACCAATGACATGCCTCTGATTAGACTTAGTATTGGTCTCGTTAGACAGACGCTTAAGCAAGTTTCAAGTTTTACCATTGCGCATTTGGCCGTCTATCGAATTGCAAACCTCGTCCCTCTGCTGTTTAGAGAGGGTTATACAATGGTCCTCAATGTGTTTGTTAATCTCAGATATCTTTTTGCGTAGCCTACGATTGAGTCATTGACACTTCCATCTGTTGAGAATAGACTCTTTGGCCTCCAACAGATGGGCTAACCTGCTGTCCATTTTCTCAACAAGAAGGTCGGTGCAGACCTTAGAAGTTACACGCCGAACGTCCTCTTGGATCTGACCCATCCATTGCTCTATGATATAGGTCGTGAATCTGAGGGACGCCTCTCCTCCCGAAGCTTGCGGAATTCATCCCAGTCCGTGTACGAGAATTCGCGCTGTTTTTTACCCACGATAGGAAGCTGGGCCTCACAAATATAATGATCACTACCAAGGTTGTCAGCCAAGTTATTCCATTTGTCCTCAGTCACGTTCTCGACAAAGATGAGATCAGGGGTAGAGTCTCCACGCGTGGATGTCCCGATTTGGGTCGGAAAGTTAGGGTCAGTGATCAGCGTCAGGTCCAGATCTATGGCATTCTGTCAGAGATGCTTACCCTTATTGGTATCATATTTACAACCCTAGACATGAAGTAAGGCATTAAAGTCCCCTGCTACAATAAGAGGGGTTGAGCCTGCCAGGTCTGTGGCTTTGCGGAGCAGAGTCTTAAACCGTTGCCTTCTATGGTTGGGACTACTGTAAATGTTAAGAACATATATGCTGCCTCGGTTGAGCCGACCAGTTATGATCTCTACCATGACATACTCAATATTACTACCAGCCATTTTGAGATCATGTGTTACATGAGCGAGTTTCTTACTAGCGAAAGTACATACCCCCATCGATCCCTCCGACTGCACGGCGACCGAACAAAACCCAGTCACCGAAATGCCAGGCGAGAGGGTTTCCTGTAATAAGATAACCTGGGGCTTCCTTTCACAACTGCGTAGATATTGCTGTAGGGGAGCCTTCTCCCTAGAGAAGCCCCTACAGTTCCACGCCCTACACTATTTCACATCTTGTGGGTGTGCGGGGGCAAACCTCAACACATAAAGACGCCTAGCCCGTCATTTGAGCGGTGGGAGGTACAGCTGACCGGCGATACCCTGGCGGGACAAGAAGATCTCGTCCAGCAAGTAAGTCGACCAGCCATGGCCAGTGGAGTCCAGGAATGAAGACACCACCCACTCGACGTCAAGAGCAACCACCTCGATAGTCCGAATAAATGTTTTCTCTCTCTCTCTCTCTCTCTATGAAATGTTTCAAGGGGCGGAGCCATCTCTTACGAGCTGGACACCGATCCTAGGTGGTGCTAGAATCGTGGCTACATTGCTAGCTGCTGGGTCAGAAAGACGTATCGGTGGGTTCGGTGGCGCTACCAGGCCCACAACAAACTCAAGAAAGGCTTGCATTTTGGCCAACGGCTGGTTGGTGCTTGCTTCTAACGCCGTCATCTTGCTTTGCAGCTCAGTGATCCTATCACCTAACTGTTTCATACTTTCGCTGAGAACGGTTAACATCTTGCGCACCTCTGTTTTAGCTTTACGTGACACGTTCTCCTGATCACAAGCTATTGCCCTCTTCTTCGGGGGTCGTGGCTCGTCGCTACCCGCGGCCATCGGGACTTCCAGAATTTCCGCGTTGACGGTAGCGGTGGGTTGCGAGTTCCTAGCGCCCTTAATCTCGGCTATATCAGCCATTGGCCTATTAATGTTCTCTCTAATGGCCGCGTTCTCGCGCTCTACTCAACAGGATAGGATATGCGAATGACAACGAAATATTTCATGACGCACCTAGCTTCAGCATTTATCGCTGTGACCGTGAATCACGTGTAGGAGGCGGTGTTATGTTGGCTATTTCGCGAGATATTCCGTCTTCATATATTCCTGTTCAAACTAATCTAGAAATTGTATGGGCGCACGCTTATATCTGCCATAAAAGCTTTGTGTTTGGGGTTCGCTATGGCCCACCCAATATTTGCTCAAATTTTGCTGCCCATTTACATGATGCCATTGATACTATTATTGCACGTCATCCTAACGCTTTCATTTTCCTCCTGAAAAACTTCAACTTTCCCAACATTTCCTGGTCTTCTGAGCCCCCGGCTTTGAAACCGTTTTCATCAGAAAGCTTTGACTTTATTAATCTTTGCTCGGTATTTTCTCTTTATAAGCTTGTCTCTCAACCTATTAGGCTATCGCACAATATGGCAAATACGCTTGACCTTATACTAACGAACTGTCCTGATATGGTCTCTGATTTATCGTATCTGCCAGGTATTAGCGATCCTTTAACGCTCTGTTTTGAAATAAAATATTGTCAGTCGATAAATCGGAGAGTCAAAAAGTCCATTCGTAATTACAGCAAAGCCAACTTTGAAGCTATTAATAACGAACTGTCTACATTTCTCAACGTTTTCTTAGATGATTTTGAAAGCCGTACTACCGAAACTAACTGGAATATGTTTACAAGAAAAGTACATGAACTAATCGACAAGCACGTACCTATGAGCACTATTTCTTCGCATGCAAAAGCACTTTGGTGTAACCAGAATTTAAAACGACTTCGTAACAAAAAAAGCGGCTCTATCGCTCTGCCAAGCATTCTCCCTCCGAGCAGCGGTGGGAAGCATATGTGAAAGCGAATAATGCTTATGTCTCCGCACTGAAATGTTCTCGTAATAACTTCCTACAAAATACTCTGCCAGCTATGCTCAGTAATGACCCAAAAAAGTTTTGGCAAACCATTCACCCCGAACGTAATAGCGAAATCATGTTACTTGACTCTTCTGGTGATGCGATTCCAGTTGCCGACTGCTCTGTGGTATTAAATGATGTATTTTGCCGTAATTTTATTACAACCTCGTCTACAACACTTCCCAACGTGCAGTGTTTTGATTCTCTAACAATGGATCCAGTAATTATTCAACCCCTTGGCATCGAAAAAATTATCGAATCATTGAAAGTGTCCTCAAGCCCAGGAATTGACCTTATCAATGCGAAATTCTTAAAAAGTACCAAAATATATTCTAGTATTATGCTATCCAAAATATTCCAACAATCAATTGATGAATTCACACTGCCATCCGACTGGAAAGTCGGAAAGGTGGTTCCAGTTCATAAATCTGGAAGTAAAAGTTCACCCCTAAACTACCGCCCGATTTCACTATCTAGTATCCCGTGTAAAATCCTCGAACATGTTCTTTACACAAACATTGTTAATTTCCTTGATGCCAAGTCGTTCTTTTCGAAGGCTCAACATGGTTTCCGCCGATCCCTTTCCTGCGAAACACAGTTGGCTTCCTTTACACACAAGCTACATACAATTCTTGATCGTCGTTCTATAGCTGACTGCGTCTTCCTAGATTTCGCAAAAGCTTTTGAAAAAGTTTGCCACAGTTTACTTCTCTTTAAATTAAGCAAATTGAACATTGATAGGAAACTTCTCTCCTGGATCGAATATTTTCTAACCGGACGCTCACAATTCGTGTCTGCTAACACTTATAATTCCCCGTTGAGGCCAGTTCATTCTGGCGTGCCCCAAGGTTCAGTGCTCGGCCCTCTCCTGTTTCTCATTTATATTAATGACTTGCCGCAATGCGTGACCTCTAACATTCACTTATTCGCCGACGACTGCGTAGTCTTCCGAGAAATTATTGACCAAAATGATGTTACGATCCTTCAAAACGATATCAACTGTATATCTAAGTGGTGTAAAGTCTGGCTGATGGAACTCAACACTACAAAATGTAAGGTATTACGCATCTCCCGTACAACTTCTTGCCCCATTTCCTACTTGCTCGAGAATTCCGCTCTCGAATCCGTAACATCCTATTGCTACTTAGGTGTCCACATAACTTCCTCTCTTTCTTGGTCTCTTCATATTAGCAAAATAATTTGCAATGCAAACCGCTCGTTAGGTTACCTCCGGCGCAATTTTTCATCTGCTCCTGTTTTTTAAAACTCCTCCTTTACAAATCTTTAGTCTGAGGTAAACTCGAATATGCCTCTTCAATCTGGGACCCCAGCACTGCTATATTAACCCCTGCCCTCGAGCTTGTCCAAAATAACTCTGTCCGTTTCATTCTAGGAAACTACAGTCGTACTGCAAGTATCACTTTAATGAAAGAGTCCCTACAGCTTGCGTCACTCGTCTGTCGCCGCAAGTTTTCTCGCCTATGTCTCTTCCACAAGATATACTACAGTCCCGCCCTACACAACGACCTTATTCCTCCTCCATCATACATTTCCCCTCGTTTCGATCATGCACAAAAGGTGGGAATAATGTTGTGCTTAACGCAAACACGTTATCAATCATTTGTACCCCGCACCTCACAGGACTGGAGCCACCTTCCTGGAGCAGTCACGTCCACTGTTCACTATTCCCAGTTTCATAATGTTTTAAACACAAGTGTATTGCAATGTAACTAACCAACTATGTAATTATATTTGTTATCGGTCAATTGCTTGAATTTTTGTTGCCTCCCGCAATTATCTCATCGTTTTAGCTAACATTGTATTAGCAGAAGAAAAACCTGTATAGTGTCTCTTTTTCCGTATGTTCCACTCCCCTCTGTAATGCCTCTGGCCCTGAGGGTAATACTAATAAATAAATAAATAAATAAATAATATCATGATTTTTTCCAAACTATCATCACGCTCTGGCAGCGACCTTGACATCATCTCCGATGGTCCTCCATGGACCCGATCTGCCAGGGTGGGGTGGCCCTCCTTGTGGACGACCTGCTGCTGATGATGATGTCCCCTCCATGGCTATGGATCTGGACCTGGATCGGCTTCTGGGCTCGCAGCGAACCATGGAAGCAGATCGTCCCCTGGAGCGACCACGGGAACGGCTCCGGGATAAACTCCTGGAATGGTGACGACCCCTAGACCGCGATCTGGAGCGACGGCGACCTCCCTCGGGGGCTGGTTGCTGGGGGTGATGCTGGTCGAGCTCTGGGAACTGGAGCTCGGCACCGCGGTAATCCGGGGCAGGGCTTCTTCTCCGGCTCCTTTCGGCTCTGACTCGTTCTCTTCGACGACGTCGAACGACGTATGGGATATTAAAGGGACACTAAAGGTTACCAGAAAGTCAAGTTGAAGTAGTAGAGCAATGTTCTAGAACGTCTAAGGCGTCAATATAATCGCGAACAGAGCTTTAGTAACCGAGAAATTGAGGTATATTCACGACACTATTTGAGACACCCCAGCGACATTCCGGTACTAGCCCGATGACGAAAGCACTCCTCATCATTTGTGTTACTAATACTCAACTACTCGTATTAAAAATATCATTTCATTCGATTATAAGACGGAAGAAAATGCTACTTGACTACGTCTATTCGATTCTAAGAAAAAATAACATTTTGACGTTACCGTTCAGTAGTATGGGTGGTCGAAAGGTTTCGTTTTCGCTCGACTCTGCGCCGCGCACACTTTGGAGTTTCAGTAGTTTCGTTATCGCGTCGTGCTGTGCGGGTTCTGCTGGCTCGCGAAACTTTCATTTGGAACAAGCAGCGAGAATGTCACGTCCATGTGATGTCATGGGAAGCCCTCGTTGCTTTCCCGCTCCGGGGAGCCGGTGTCGAGGCCGCCGTCGTAGTACGCAACGACGCCGGCAGCGCGAGCCCTCAGCAGCAGGTCGCGCTCGTCAGTGCTCAAATCGCTGAAGTTGAGCCCAGCATCGCGAGCCAATCTGTCGTTGTCAGGGTCCATTGCGACGTGCGTCGAAGTTTGCGTCATAGAATAAAGTACCAGCTTATGGTCGCGTGTTTCTCCTTCCGCTAGCCACCATACTCGCGCTTTCGCTCTGCTGTCGGCTCTGTCTTGGCTCTGTTTCTGGCCGCGCGTTTGCGTTTTGCGCAGAAAAGCCGTAGCGCCGTCTGCGGACGCCGTTTTACTCACCGACGGCGCAACGTCACTATGAGACCATGATGTCAGTACTCCTCGATCGGAGGGCGGGCGATTTGAACTGCGCTAGAGGCACGCGGACGCTTCAGAACGCATTTTCTCATAAATTAAGTCTCTCCTTGGCACGAAACAAGCGTTTCGAGGTTTCTGGGATGGTATTTCAACAGTCCACGTTGACTTAATAGTAACCTTTAGTGTCCCTTTAAAGCGTTGTCTGCATTTTTCCCTGCCGTGAGATGGCTCTCGCCGCACAAGTTGCATTTAGGCATGCACTGATGCTGCTCGTCTGGGTTCGAGGCTCCACATCCTCTGCATGCGGCTTCGCTGGGCGTCGGGCATACGTCGGCACGATGGCCGAGCCTTCCGCAAACGTAGAAAATGTCGATCTTCTTACGATATAAAGTACATCTGACCAATGCATTGTCATACCTGATGTAGTTGGGCACCCGGTATCCATCAAAGGCAATTATGACGGTGCCGGTGTATTGATCCTCTTGGATGCCACCGCCAGGGGGATTCTTGCATTAACAATCTTGCGCTGCAGCACCTCTGGCCCGTCACAACGGGCAACGTCTCGTATTACACCTTTGCATGTATCACATGGCGCCGTGCGGTATGCCGCTACCTCGTGCAGACGACCAGCCACCAAAATATTCTTGAGCCTGACATACTTGGTTGCGTTCTCCTCGTCGGGGGTGCTAGCCATGACGATATTCTGTTGATAGTTAGGACCGATCGTGTCCGCTTCACGCTTCGAATCATCGATGCAAGCAGAGGTGTTGATTGCATCAGCCACCACAGTCGGGCCTATCCTGGATCTATTCAGGCCACCCCTCACTCTGATCACAATTTTGATGTCCTCCCTGGGAAGCAGCGGCATTCTTCCGCGTCGAATAATGCGTCTATTGACACGAGCTCCGGTCCTACCACGATCGTTCTGCCCAGGCACCACGCTAGGCCTAGCTCCATTGCAATGCTGGGCCTGTCTTTCGACAATTTCGTCAAATGGTGTCTTTGGCCGGCTAATTGCCAGCCCGAATCCTCTAGAAAATCGTCGAGGGGAAGTTCCTCCCCTTGCACAGTGTATTCCATAGGAAGAGGTCTCACCGAGCGGCCAAAAGGCCGGGAACGGTTTCCCGCCGTGAACTCTCCACCGGCGGCGCGGTCAAGGTGAAAAAGAGCCGTAAAATTTGAAAAATTCCACTTACTGGCAACAGTTTGGTATCCATTGTAGCTCACAACTTTACGGATCCGTCAGCGATGAATTTAGGCACCCACAAGCAAAAAATCCGGTCAGGAACTTCCCAAAAAACGGGAGCCGATACGGATCCGCAAAGCATTGTGTCATTCAGGCTAGTGCTTGCAAACAAATATGCAGCCTTAGAACAGAGAGCTGAAGATGACATAGAGGTAATGAATGAAACTGTAACTAGGCTGGCTTCAGAAGCCGCAAGCAGCGCAAAACCCAGTAATCTAATGTTACACTATGAGGCGGTTTAAAAATTCGGTTTAAAAATACCTCCATTCGAAGTAGTAATGAACAGGTTACAGAGGCTCCTTTTATAACTAGCTATGAAGTTAGAAGGGCTTTGCGAGACATGAAACGGGGGAAAGCGGCAGGAGAAGAAGGACTACCGGTCGATTTAATCAACGATGGAAGAAACATAATGCTTGAAAAACTAGTGACCCTTGATACGAACTATCTACTGACTTCAAGGGTCCCACGAAGAGAACTGGAAGAATGCCAGCATTATACTAAACCACAAGAAGGGAGACGTTAAAGAATTGAAAAATTATAGACCCATTAGCTTACTTCCAGTATTATATAAAATATTCACCACGGTAATCTCTGATACAATAAGGGCAACACTGAACTTTAGTAAACCAAGGGAACATGCAGGTTTCAGGAAGGAATACGCTACAATGGATCATATCCATGCCTTCAATCAGGTAATGGAGAAATCCGCAGAGTTCAATCAGCCTCTCTATATGGCTTTCATAGATTACGAAAAGGCATTTGATTCAGTAGAGATACCAGCAATCATAGAGGCATTACGTAACCAAGGAATACAGGATGCTTACATGAATATTTTGGATAGCATGTACAGAGATTCCACAGCTACCTCAATTCTCCACAAGAAAAGTAGGAAGATTCCTATTAAGAAAGGGGCAGACAAGGAGACACAATCTCTCCAATGCTATTCAGTGCGTGCTTGGAAGAAATATTCAAGCTATTAAACTGGGAAGGCTTAGGAGTAAGGATCAACGGCGAATATCTCAGCGACCTTCGGTTTGCCGATGACATTGTTCTATTCAGCCACAATGCAGATGAATTACAACAAATGATTGAGGTCCTTAACAGAAAGAGTGTAACAGTAGAGTTGAAGATTAATATGCAGAAGACCAACCAATATAAGAAGACCAATATAAACAACCCTCATATATAGCTTTCATTGATTACGAGAAAGCGTTTGATTCAGTCGAAACCTCAGCAGTCATGGAGGCATTACGGAATCAGGGTGTAGATGAGCCATATGTAAAAATACTGGAAGATATTTATAGCGGCTCCACAGCCACCGTAGTCCTCCACAAAGAAAGCAACAAAATCCCAATAAAGAAAGGCGTCAGACAGGGAGATACGATCTCTCCAATGCTATTCACAGCATGTTTACAGGAGGTATTCCGAGACCTGGAGTGGGAAGAATTGGGGATAAAAGTTGATGGAGAATACCTTAGCAACTTGCGATTCGCTGATGATATTGCCTTGCTTAGTAACTCAGGAGACCAATTGCAATGTATGCTCACTGACCTGGAGAGGCAAAGCAGAAGGGTGGGTCTGAAAATTAATCTGCAGAAAACTAAAGTAATGTTTAACAGTCTCGGAAGAGAGCAGCAGTTTACGATAGGTAGCGAGGCACTGGAAGTGGTAAGGGAATACATCTACTTAGGGCAGGTAGTGACCACGGATCCGGATCATGAGACTGAAATAACCAGAAGAATAAGAATGGGCTGGGGTGCGTTTGGCAGGCATTCTCAAATCATGAACAGCAGGTTGCCACTATCCCTCAAAAGGAAAGTGTATAACAGCTGTGTGTTACCAGTACTAACATATGGGGCAGAAACCTGGAGGCTTACAAAAGGGTTCTACTTAAATTGAGGACGACCCAACGAGCTATGGAAAGAAGAATGATAGGTGTAACGTTAAGGGATAAGAAAAGAGCAGATTGGGTGAGGGAACAAACGCGAGTTAATGACATCTTAGTTGAAATCAAGAAAAAGAAATGGGCATGGGCAGGATATGTAATGAGGAGGGAAGATAACCGATGGTCATTAAGGGTTACGGACTGGATTCCAAGGGAAGGGAAGCGTAGCAGGGGGCGGCAGAAAGTTAGGTGGGCGGATGAGATTAAGAAGTTTGCAGGGACGGCATGGCCACAATTAGTACATGACCGGGGTTGTTGGAGAAATATGGGAGAGGCCTTTGCCCTGCAGTGGGCGTAACTAGGATGATGATGATGATGATGATGATGATGATGATGATGATGATGATGATGATGATGATGATGATGCAGAAGACAAAGATAATGATCAATAGCCGGGCAAGAGAACAAGCGTTCAGGATCGCCAGTCAGCTTCTAGAGTGTGTGGAGCAGTACGTTTACCGAGGTCAATTACTCACAGGGCACCGTGATTATGACAAGAAAATTTACAGAAGAATAAAAATGGGTTGGAGCGCATTCAGCAGACATTGTCAAATAATGACTGGAAGCTTACCAATATCATTAAAAACGAACGTGTACAATCAATGCATTCTACCGGTGCTGAGATATGGGGCAGAGACTGACAAAGCTCGAAAACAAGTTAAGGACCGCGCAAAGAGCGATGGAGCCAAGAATGTTAGGCGCTGCGTTGAGAGACAGGAAGAGAGCGGTGTGGATCAGAGAGCAAACGGGTATAGCCGATATTCTAATTGACATTGAGAGAAAAATATGGAGCTGAGCAGGTCATGTAATGCGTATGTTAGATAACCGGTGGACCATTAGGGTTACAGAATGGCTGCGAAGAGAAGGGAAGCGCAGTCGAGGACGGCAGAAAACTAGGTGGGGTGATGAAATTAAGAAATTCGCAGGTGCTAGCCGGAATTCGTTGGCGCAGGGCAGGGGTAATGGACGGTTTGCAAAAATACTGTTGCGCATGCGCGAACATGGCTGTCACAAGCGCCCTCTACTTGGTTAGATAGGAGAAGCAGACGAACAAAACCAACAACCAAGCTTTATAACCGCCCTGCGCGCCTTGAGACGCCGGTTTGTGGTGGTTTCGATCGCGGTATTTTCGTGAAAAGGCCGGCTAGTTGTGTTGCGTATTGTGCACAAATTGCTTCACTAGCAAGCGGAGCACGAGATTATTTCGGTTTCCGTCCGAGAAGAGCTATCTGGCGAGAAAAGCAGCATGGATAAGCGAGGGCGGGAGATGCCACCACAACACCCAACTCGCTCACTCCTCTCAGAGCCGGTTCTCATTGCGCTATTTGCGGCTGCTGAATTGTCATATGCCAGCGCCGCAAGGTTGTTTCGGCTTGCAAGCTTCGAGACACCTTTAAACGCAGCAGCATTTTGCCGGAATTTGGAAAGCTCACGATGGACTAGGACGCACAGCGCTTGCGAAAGCGCAGTGATGTCACTCAGTTGTCGCTGACATGTAATTATAATAAATATTATGAAGTGATGTCGAAAGTGCGCTTCATATGACAATCAGCACCCAGTACTACGCCACTGAAGTGATCGAAACACACCATCCGAGGGCAGTTGGCGTCGCCGACGGGTAGTGCGGAGCGACCACCGTGCGACGGAGTTCTCCTGGTTTTCTCTTTTCTGCCGACGGTGTACAGATATCCGAATGTATTTTTCATTTAGCCTCTCTATATTCATGCATACGTTAAAGAGTTCGCAAAAAACGATGCGTTCAATTGCTAGCAGAAGCTTCCTCGTAACCGGCGACACCCACGGCCAGCGAGCAAGGCCTACTGTCTTCATCGGTGTCAGTTAGTGCATACAGTCGAGAGAACGGCGCGCCGTTTGAGACTTTCCCGTATTCATTGTACGCGAAAAAGGACCGTCGTAATAAGACAAACAGCTCCATGCAACTTTGCTTTGTTGCAGATGGGCCATATTAGAACGGTAAACTCTCCTAAGCGGAGCATCACTCTCGGAGCGCTGACTTTGTCCGTACGTATTGCCACACGCGATCAGTTTGAATGGTACGCTTCGAGAATTCGGAGGTCCGTGTCATGTACGAAAACTGAAACGAAGTGACGGCGTCTTCGATCGTTTTTGCCGCAGTGAACATACACGGCTGCCGCGGCAGAGGCCAGGCAAAAGCCGCGAAACGAAACTCCCTTTCTAACCACATACTCCTGCACGCAGAGCGCTGCAGCTTTGCCTGTTGTGCTACCTACCAAGGCCAGGGCATCGATGCTTTTTCACGGCGATGCCCACCCGTTACAAAGGGTGAGGCCAATAAATCCAATCCAATCCAACCTGCTAGACCTTTGTGGGCAACATAACCTCGTTATCGTGAATACAGGGCCTAAGTGTGGGAAAGCAGATCACGTGGGAAGTGGGAAATCTGCAATCGACCATTGATTACTGTCCGATGACAGAAGGAATTCATGATAAATTGGGAGAAATGGTCTTTGACGAGGAAGGGCATAGCAGTATAGGGAGTTACCATATACGCATCAATTTGAAAATGGGATATGTAGTTGGGAAAGAGAGCAAGGAGTGCAAAATGGCCAGTCCACATTTGAACGCTGAACAAATAATAAACATAATCACTAGAGTCAAGGAAGAACTTGGTAAATGGCCAAGTAAAGAGTGGGAATATAGTGAGCTTCTAAGTATAATAACGGCAGAAATACGGAAAGAGAAACAACATGTTCGTTGGAAAGGAAAAAGGAAACTGACAAAGCTGGTAGTAGAGGGAGATACGAGAAGCGATCGCCGAACGACAGAAAGCATTCCGAGAGCACAGGAAGGCAAAGAAGACGCAGTTGCCGCAGGATGAAGTAGCCAATAAACGGGAAGTACACCGGGAGAAAAAGTCTATGGTTCAAATGCTGGTGCAAGCAAAGATAAAAGGTGAAAGTGAACGTTGGTTGACAGAAATCCGTCAGAAAAAGAAGGCCGCACCTAGAATATTTTGGAACCCCATAAAATTATTAGGCAGGAAGTCAACGATGATACAACATATCCTAGTCGAAGATGGAAAGAAACTGGAAGGGGAAGCGGCATTAAATTACATCCGAAAAATAACAGCCGAATCTTTCCAAGGCAATGACGAGGTTGTATTCGAAGAAAAAAAGAGCATGAAAGACAACAGTAAAGTTTCGTTCGTTCTCCGTCCTCGCTTCACCGTTGGAACTTGAAGCTTCTCGGACGATGATCGGCAGTTGTTGATCAAACGCAGGCAGGAAGCGATGAGATCAGATGTACAAGAAATATTTATAGGTAAACTTTTCTATATACATGGCAGGTAAAACAAATACATTACAAACTTGAACAATTGAGAAACAAAGTCTCACTCTTCGACTGTCTCAATGACTGTTAGAGCCCAGACTCGTTTTAACGCACATAGTACGGAGGCTCACTGATCTATCAGCAATCCTGATTTCAGCCAAGTCTCAGGGACAGCATGTCGTCCCGATTTTTATAGCCCAATTACACAAAGAAAAAAAAGGCGGTAGGGCCGTTGGCCCGTCCCACAGGTTCCGTTGCCAATCAGAGTCAACCGTTTGTTAAGCCACAACCCACAGGGATGGGCTTACTCTTAAAAATAAACATATTGGAAAACAAAGCTCTTTTCCTTCTTCGCCGAAACTCCGTTGCCCTCTCATTTCTCCGTAGTTAGTGACGGGCTCAGAAAAACACGCCAGGCCCGAACAAGTTATCGCTAGACCGTTTCAAATCCCAACGGCGTCTAGGCCGCAAATGTCTCGGAAGCAGGGGCATCGATACCACGTAGTGCGGCCGTACTCAAAGTTTGTCCGCGTGGGAGACTGATGGCCCTCCTTGTCCTTCAAACTTATTGTCTACAAGACAAAGTTCTCCGAGTGCGTGTTTCCAAGACGCCGTCGTCCGAATGCACTCTTTACGTGTGCACCGCATTCCTACAGCGTGCACTGTAAGCTGGCCTTCGACACCACACCGGCAGTCGCACCCAACAACAAGGCTGGCGATTGCGTTCCGGACGCGTAGAAGATTAGGTCCATGCTCACTGCATGCGGAACGGGGTCAGAGTTGCTAAAAGCCCTTCTCGGCGGCGCCTCCAATTAGTCAGGCACTCGGGAGCCACACTCACAATACCTTGTACAGCGGTCCCTTTCAAGGCTGGTCTGTGTGGACTCGTGTGACCGTCGGCGGACTGCCAACACCGTGCGCACAATGCCGACTTCCCGGAATCGGCACTCGCCCACCTGGCACCTGCCGCGACGCGTCACCCAACACCGCGCGGTGCCTGTGACCCCACATAACACAGCAACTGTCGCCCGGCTGACACGGGGGCAAGTGAACCCCCTCTCTATGCACAAAGCAGGTGGCCGATTCGTGACACTTAAGAACCCGAACAATCAGAGCGACCTTACACGTCCCTCCTAAAGAGTATACTGGGCTCACAATGTGCCCAGCTATACTACAAGAGCCAAAGGGCGCTGTATCGTAAAATTTAGGCTCTGAAGGTTCCGTCAAAGAAAATTGACATACGCTGCCCAACACGGGTGCTGCGGAGCCCGTAAGGAACAGGAAAATGAACTAAAAGGACCACGAAAAAAAAAACAATTTTCTCACAGCGATAAAAGAAAAGGGCGAAAGCTCAACACATTCATGACAGTGAGCATGCAAAAGAAACACTCATGTATGTACAGGAACACTCCAACGCACTGCACGGCACAACAGCAGCAAAGTAACATATGCAGGTTATATACATAGTATGTCCACAGTCTTATAACCCTCACACACATGGACGACGACAACCACCGAAAGTTCCATCAAGGCTGAACTGTCCCACGCACACGTCCTTCGGGTGAACGGGAACATTCACGCCTGTCGTAGCTGGCATGGCTGTTTCTGTCTATCCTTTCTTTTCTGCTCTTTACTCGGTTGGCTCTCATGAACGATTCGAGAGCCTTGACAATGCATCAGCGTTGGCGTTACTTGTTCCTTTCCGGTGACGCACCGTTACATTGTAGCGCTGTAGTGAAAGCGCCCATCTTGCTAACTTGGCCCCCTGCGGGGTGCTGGCTGTCAAATATGACAATGGGTTATGGTCAGAGACAACACTCACCACTGCTCCGAAAAACCAGTAGTCAAATTTCTTGAGTGCCCAAATAATAGCAAAGGCTTCTCTCTCTATAGTCGACCAGCGCGCCTGTGTCGGGTTAAAGCGATGGCTAGCAAAAGCGATCGGCTTTTCTTTTCCGTCCGCTGACATTTGAGCTAAACAGGCACCGGCCGCCGTCGCCGACGCATCAGTGAATAGCCAGTACGGCTGATGAGGCTCAGGAGTGTTCATGGCGACAGCCTGACAGAGAGCTAATTTCAGACTTTCGAACGCGCACTGCGCTTCTTCCGACCATGGAATTGAATTAGGAACCCCTCGCCCTAAAGCCGTAAGCGGGCTCGCCACGTCGGCGTAGTTTGAGACATAGTCCCGATAATACCCACAAAGCCCCAAAAGACTTCGCAACTCTTTCTTTGTGTGAGGTGGCACAAGACCTTCTATGGCAGCTATCTTGGTTGCCAGATCTGTGTCAAAGAGGAGTACTTGGTCCCCGACATTAAATTCTTTAGTCCGTGCCCTCCTAATGTAAACTTCAACATATTTGCTCTGGCACTCGGTGCTTGTCAACTCAGCTACACTCGCGGCTAGTTCTAGTTGCTCCCGCAGCTGCTGCAAATACTTGGCAGGTTTCTCTCTCAGAGTTGAGGGCACCGCGATCTCACCCGTCCAAGTTTGCTGCAATATTGATAGGGGCCCATTTGGGTTTCTACCGTACAATAGCCTGAACGGCTCCACCCCGGTGGTATCATGCGGCACTTCGCGATAAGCCCACAGAACAAAGGGGATGAGCTTGTCCCAGTTTCTTCGGTCCCGCTCCATTACATGATACAACATATTTTTGAGGACTCTGTTCCATCTCTCAACCACTCCATTGCTCTCAGGGTGTTCGGCAGTGGAGAACCTAGGTGGACAGCCCAGTTTTTCTAACATTACCTGTGTCAGTTGAGATTTAAAGTTCGTGCCTTGGTCTGAACAGATCGTTTCCGGCACTCCAGTACGACTGAAAATTTCCAGTAAAGGCCCGCATGTGGCTCTCGCTGTCAGGGATCGGAGCGGCACTGCCTCATTGAGTCTTTCTTCTGGCAGGACCAGTTGTCTGACTTTGACTCCCGCTAAGGAATCCCAATGGCACAAAAGTCCGTCTGACACGAACATGTCAGCTTTGCCGTTTCTCGCATTATTCCAGGCCTTTTTCAGGCTTTCATCGGCAAGCTGAGCAGCTTGAAATTCCTCCCGCTGACTGGGCACCTCATTGACATATTGTATCAAACTGTTCCCTTGCAATTTAGGGATTTCATCTGTCGTTTCTTCGCAACTTAGACCGCAGTCTGGCTCGGTATTATCGACCATTTCAACTGATCGGACTCCAACGGAATTGGCTACCCGCGGAATGCTTTCTCGTCCAAACTCGTCTTTTTCCTGCGCCTGTAGTAGTTCCCAATCTTCCTTTGACAGCAGGCAGTCAACCCCGTTTGCAAGTTCGTCTGTAACCGCGCACACCAGATCGATCCTCTGCGGTTGTATCACAGCCCCCGGGCGATGCTTGCCTACGGGCAGCGTAGCTAGGTTAGCTCGAATGGTGTTTCCGAATGCCGACTCGAGTCTTACTGTTCGTGATGGCTCCTGTAACACGACGGGCAACATACTTTTACGGACCACCGTTATCTCACTACCTGTGTCCAACACAGCTACTGTTGCTATACCCCCGCACATGATAGGGATAAGGTCCAGCTTTGACCTCCCTGAACTAGCATTTTGAGCTAACACTTGTACTCTAGCGCTTAGCACCCTTTCTTGCTCTGGTGGAGGTTCTTCACTTACTACAGCAACCTTCTGTACCCTTTGTTTATGCACAGTCGGCGCCTTCCCCTGCTGTTCTTTATTTGAAGCTTTTGGGCAGTCTCTGGCTAGGTGACCCTGTACATGACACATGTGGCATTTTAAATGTGTCCTGTGCGGGCTAGCTAGTTTTGCGTGCTGCAGCAGTGATGCTGTTGCGGCTGGCTGAGTTGCTCGTCCTTTCCCTTTAGCTTGCTCGAAAGTCTCGAGCACTTTCGCCACCTCCACTGGCTTAAGCCAATCTTCGCCCTCCTGCAAAAGAACATATTCAAGGGCTTCTGAGCTTAGACTGGCTTTCATACGGTCAGCGACCATAAGCTCCGTCATAGCTTCTTTGGTGTTTGCATTTCGAGATTGAAGGTAATAGGCCAAATAAGTTCTCCCGCGAGACGCGAACTGAGCCCAAGTTTCCTCCTTTCGTTTAGATGCCTTTTCAAACCTCTCCAAGTATTTAGCTGGCGTGAGCTTAAGTTCATCTAATACTGCCTTCTTTACAGTCTCATAATCTGTACATTCCTCGTCATTGAGGTCACGCAACAGATAACGAACCCGCTCGGCCAGCGCAGGCATGATCAAATGTACACGGCTATGTGCTGGTACTTGAAAAGATGCAAACAACTTTTCGACCTCATCAAACCATATCGGAACGTCAGCGTCACACGGCAACCGGTATGCCTTAAGCACTTTAGCACATTGTGCTATTCCATCCGTGATGGCACCGCGCCGATCGCTTCCCTCCGACACAGAAGGCGGCCTGCCCGACTGCTCAAGCTCCACTCTCCGTAGAGCAATGCGCTCGCACTCTAGCTGTAGGCGCACCTTTTCCAGCTCCAGCTCCAGGCGTCTCACCGCCATGGCTTCTGGATCCGTCGTGCTCGGAGCCTGCGCAGCGCCTTGCGCCTCACTATCCATTTCAGTATCCGACGTCTCAGACTCGGTCTCTCCGACGCGTTGCAGCTCCTGCCGTCTCTGACCCTCTATTTGTTCAGATGCAGTATCAATGTTTATGTTAGCCTCAATCGCATTTGCTGTTCTGCGCGTGAACACCATTAACCTCACTGAACAACAGCCATGCCAACCTCGACAAAACGCAAGGAATCCCGCTCACCCGTTGCTGCTGGGGGCGCCGCCTGACGTCCTCGTCCAGATGAAGTGCAACCCTTGCGGAATTGGCTGGTGACCCTCTGATGCCTTGCGCCTGGCTCGCTGCTCGTTGTGGGGCTTGCCGATCCTGTCGTGCTGCGCCAGTAAAGTTTCGTTCGTTCTCCGTCCTCGCTTCACCGTTGGAACTTGAAGCTTCTCGGACGATGATCGGCAGTTGTTGATCAAACGCAGGCAGGAAGCGATGAGATCAGATGTACAAGAAATATTTATAGGTAAACTTTTCTATATACATGGCAGGTAAAACAAATACATTACAAACTTGAACAATTGAGAAACAAAGTCTCACTCTTCGACTGTCTCAATGACTGTTAGAGCCCAGACTCGTTTTAACGCACATAGTACGGAGGCTCACTGATCTATCAGCAATCCTGATTTCAGCCAAGTCTCAGGGACAGCATGTCGTCCCGATTTTTATAGCCCAATTACACAAAGAAAAAAAAGGCGGTAGGGCCGTTGGCCCGTCCCACAGGTTCCGTTGCCAATCAGAGTCAACCGTTTGTTAAGCCACAACCCACAGGGATGGGCTTACTCTTAAAAATAAACATATTGGAAAACAAAGCTCTTTTCCTTCTTCGCCGAAACTCCGTTGCCCTCTCATTTCTCCGTAGTTAGTGACGGGCTCAGAAAAACACGCCAGGCCCGAACAAGTTATCGCTAGACCGTTTCAAATCCCAACGGCGTCTAGGCCGCAAATGTCTCGGAAGCAGGGGCATCGATACCACGTAGTGCGGCCGTACTCAAAGTTTGTCCGCGTGGGAGACTGATGGCCCTCCTTGTCCTTCAAACTTATTGTCTACAAGACAAAGTTCTCCGAGTGCGTGTTTCCAAGACGCCGTCGTCCGAATGCACTCTTTACGTGTGCACCGCATTCCTACAGCGTGCACTGTAAGCTGGCCTTCGACACCACACCGGCAGTCGCACCCAACAACAAGGCTGGCGATTGCGTTCCGGACGCGTAGAAGATTAGGTCCATGCTCACTGCATGCGGAACGGGGTCAGAGTTGCTAAAAGCCCTTCTCGGCGGCGCCTCCAATTAGTCAGGCACTCGGGAGCCACACTCACAATACCTTGTACAGCGGTCCCTTTCAAGGCTGGTCTGTGTGGACTCGTGTGACCGTCGGCGGACTGCCAACACCGTGCGCACAATGCCGACTTCCCGGAATCGGCACTCGCCCACCTGGCACCTGCCGCGACGCGTCACCCAACACCGCGCGGTGCCTGTGACCCCACATAACACAGCAACTGTCGCCCGGCTGACACGGGGGCAAGTGAACCCCCTCTCTATGCACAAAGCAGGTGGCCGATTCGTGACACTTAAGAACCCGAACAATCAGAGCGACCTTACAACAACCATATGGAAAAGGAGCTGGTGCTAACAAATTTCAAGTTGAAGAAAGCCGAAGAGAAAATTCCTAAGCGCAGAGCCACAGGGCTAGACGAGGTTCCCGTTAGGCTGATTAATGAGCTAGGACCAAAAAGTAAGAAAGCTCTGGTGAAAGCAGTTGAAAAAAATAGACAAATACCAGACAGTTGGCGACCAAGTAGAATGAATTCAATTTATAAAGGTAAGGGGGAGAAAGATAGAATTCACTCGTATAGACCGTTGACCATTACATCGGTAATATACAAGCTAGCAATGCAGGCAATCAAATTAAAGCTGCAAGCATGGGCAGAGAATAATGGCATTTTGGAAGGACTTCAGAATGGCTTCAGAATAGGTAGGCGTTTGTATGATAACTTATTTGTTCTTACTCAGTGTATTGAAATATCAAGACTAGAAAGCAGACCCTTATATGTAACCTTTTTAGACATTGCAGGAGCGTACGACAACGTAGACCGCAACATTTTGTGGGATATTCTGGAAGGGGAAGGCTTAGGTGACGATTGTCTGCAGTTTTTGAGAGAGATTTACCTAGAAAATACCGTTTGTTTTGAATGGGAAGGGATGAGGAGCGAGGAGAAAGTTGATATCAACAAGGGACTGGGACAGGGGTACCCTTTATCCTCATTGCTGTTTGTGATGTACATGGCGAGGATGGAGAGGGCGCTAGAAGGAAGTAATACCGGGTTTTATCTCTTATACAAACAGGCTGGTGCAACAGTAGAGCAACAGCTTCCAGCTTTATTTTATGCGGACGACATTTCGCCAAACCACGAAATCTTCCTTACCTCAGTAAGGAACCCTTCATTGCGGTGAGGCCACCTTCTGAAAGCTTCCTTACTGAGGGGCCCTCGGTGAAGGCTTCCTTGGTGCTTCCTCAGCATAAGGTAGCTCCGAAGCTACCTTCATGCGTCCTTACGCCGCTCCTGGCCCTGAACGAGCGCTTCACCTCACTGCTTAGCCACGTAATGTTTGCTTGCGCATGCGCGCTGTCGCCCACCTGAGAAGCGTGAGCACGGTACGCCTTGCCAGGCATGTTCGTTTCGGTCACGAGTGTGGCATGAAAGCGTTGCTAGGCGTTGCTAGGCGTTGCACAACGCCGGCGTGCCAGCGTTGCTGGAGCACATCAAGTTTTGGACTGTAATGGGGTACTTTTTTACGTTTAGTAAACAAAATTAGAAGAAAGCGCCCACACATTTCTATCATCATCATCATCATCATCATCATCATCATCATCATCAGCCTGGTTACGCCCACTGCAGGGAAAAGGCCTCTCCCATACTTCTCCAACTACCCCGGTCATGTACTAATTGTGGCCATGTTGTCCCTGCAAACTTCTTAATCTCATCCGCCCACCTAACCTTCTGCCGCCCTCTGCTACGCTTCCCTTCCCTTGGAATCCATTCCGTAACTCTTAATGACCATCGGTTATCTTCCCTCCTCATTACGTGTCCTGCCCATGCCCCCCCCCCCATTTCTTTGTCTTGATTTCAACTAAAATATCATTAACTCGCGTTTGTTCCCTCACCCATTCTGCCCTTTTCTTATCCCTTAACGTTACACCTATCATTCTTTCCATAGCTCATTGCGTCGTCCTCAATTTAAGTAGAACCCTTTTCGTAAGCCTCCAGGTTTCTGCCCCGTACGTGAGTACTGGTAAGACACACCTGTTATACACTTTTCTCTTGAGGGATAATGGCATTCTGCTGTTCATGATCTGAGAATGCCTGCCAAACGCACCCCAGCCCATTCTTATTCTTCTGATTATTTCAGTCTCACGATCCGGATCCGCAGTCACTACCTGTCCTAAGTAGATGTATTCCCTTATCACTTCCAGTGCCTCACTACCTATCGTAAACTGCTGTTCTCTTCCGAGACTGTTAAGCATTACTTTAGTTTTCTGCAGATTAATTTTTAGACCCACCCTTCGGCTTTGCCTCTCCAGGTCAGTGAGCATGCATTGCAGTTGGTCCCCTGAGTTACTAAGCAAGGCAATATCATCAGCGAATCGCAAGTTACTAAGGTATTCTCCATTAACTCTTATCCCCAATTCTTCCCAATCCAGGTCTCTGAATACCTCCTGTAAACACGCTGTGAATAGCATTGGAGAGATCGTATCTCCCTGCCTGACGCCTTTCTTTATTGGGATTTTGTTGCTTTCTTTATGGAGGACTACGGTGCCTGTGGAGCCGCTATAGATATCTTTCAGTATTTTTACACACGGCTCGTCTACACCCTGATTCCGCAATGCCTCCATGACTGCTGAGGTTTCGACTGAATCAAACGCTTTCTCGCAATCAATGAAAGCTATATATAAAGGTTGGTTATATTCCGCACATTTTTCTATCACCTGATTGATAGTGTGAATATGGTCTATTGTTGAGTAGCCATTACGGAATCCTGCCTGTTCCTTTGGTTGACAGAAGTCTAAGGTGTTCCCGATTCTATTTGCGATTACCTTAGATACAAACTTTGTAGGCAACGGACAGTAAGCTGATCGGTCTATAATTTTTCAAGTCTTTGGTGTCCCCTTTCTTATGGATTAGGATTATGTTAGGGTTCTTCCAAGATTCCGGTACACTCTAGGTCATGAGGCATTGCGTATACAGGGGGGCCAGTTTTTCTAGAACAATCTGCCCACCATACTTCAACAAATCTGCTGTTACCCAATCTTCCCCAGCTGCCTTCCCCCTTTGCATAGCTCCCAAGGCTTTATTTACTTCTTCTGGCGTTACTTGTGGGATTTCAAATTCCTCTAGATTATCCTCTCTTTCATTATCATCATGGGTGCCACTGGTACTGTACAAATCTCTATAGAACTCCTCAGCCACTTGAACTATCTCATCCATATTAGTAATGATATTGCCGGCTTTTCTCTTAACGCATACATCTGATTCTTGCCAATTCCTAGTTTCTTCTTCACTGCTTTTAGGCTTCCTCCGTTCATGGGAGCATGTTCAATTCTATCCATATTATACTTCCTTATGTCAGCTGTCTTACGCTTGTTGATTAACTTCGAAAGTTCTGCCAGTTCTATTCTAGCTGTAGGGTAAGAGGCTTTTATACATTGGCGTTTCTTGATCAGATCTTTCGTCTCCTGCGATAGCTTACTGGTATCCTGTCTAACGGAGCTACCACCGACTTCTGTTGCACACTCCTTAATGATGCCCACAAGATTGTCGTTCATTGCTTCAACACTAAGGTCTTCTTCCTGAGTTACAGCCGAATACCTGTTCTGTAGCTTGATCTGAAATTCGTCTATTTTCCCTCTTACCGCTAACTCATTTATCGGTTTCTTATGTACCAGTTTCTTCCGTTCTCTCCTCAGGTCTAGGCTAATTCGAGTTCTTACCATCCCATGGTCACTGCAACGCACCTTGCTGAGCACGTCCACATCTTGTATGATGCCAGGGTTAGCGCGGTATATGAAGTCTATTTCATTTCTAGTCTCGACCTTCGGGCTCCTCCACGTCCACTTTCGCCTATCCCGCTTGCGGAAGAAGGTATTCATTATCCGCATATTATTTTGTTCCGCAAACTCTACTAATAAGTCTCCCCTGCTATTCCTAGTGCCTATGCCATATTCCCCCAGTGCCTTGTCTCCAGCCTGCTTCTTGCCTACCTTGGCATTGAAGTCGCCCATCAGTATAGTGTATTTTGTTTTGACTTTACCCATCGCCGATTCCATGTCTTCATAGAAGCTTT
Organism: Dermacentor variabilis; assembly: GCF_050947875.1. Taxonomy (NCBI): domain Eukaryota; kingdom Metazoa; phylum Arthropoda; class Arachnida; order Ixodida; family Ixodidae; genus Dermacentor; species Dermacentor variabilis. The sequence continues at coordinate 257,780,104 of NC_134568.1, forward strand.
CAACTTCCTGGTCATCATGACTGGATGTAGGGGCGTAGACCTGTACAACTTTCATTTTGTACCTCTTATTGAGTTTCCCAACAAGGCCTGCCACCGTTTCGTTAATGCTATATAATGCTACATTTCTATAGTAGCTCTTCAATTTAAAAATTCTGCGACGATACAACATTTTTTATTGCATAATAGTGTTCGCATAAAGCTTTTAAGAGATCATCTCGAACCCAGGCATACGGCAACCGCTCCTTACGTGAGGACGGGCGAAGGGAGCTTTCAGAGTACGCTTGCTTCCGCCATCGGTCCTTCGCTGTAAGGAGGCCTCACGTAAGGTTAGGAAGCGCTCGAAGGAAAGGAACATTTCATTGTTTAGGCCAGTGTGTTGCTAGCTAACAAGTAACGTGATTTGCAACGTCTGGCTAATGTCTGTGTACAGGAAGGCGAGAATTTAGGTTTGAAATTTAGTGTTAGAAAATCAGGTGTTATGGTATTCAATGAAAACATGGAACAGACAGTGGCAATACAGGGCCAGGAAATACCTAGGGTAAAAGAATATAAATACCTTGGTATATGGATAAACGAAGGCAGTAGATATATGGAAACACAGGAAGAAACAATGACAGTAAGGGGGAAGAGAAATGCAGTCATAATGGAAGCCCAGAGCGCTATGGGGATACAATAGGTACGATTTGCTCCGGGGTAAGTGGAAAGGTGAAATGGTTCAGGGACCTACTTTTGGAAATGCGGTTGTTTGCTTGAAATCAGGGGTACAATCAGGACTCCATGGCAATCAAAGGTCAGTGGCACGCCTCGCATTGGGCGCTCACGGGAAGACTACAAATGAAGTTGTGCAGGGTGATATGGGCTGGACTAGTTATGAAGTGAGGGAAGCTCACAGTAAAATTGATTATGAGGAACGACTGATGAATATGGAAGAAAGTAAATTGGCTGGGAGAGTGTTGAGGTATCTGTACAGGAAAAACATTGATTCACATTGGAGGAAAAGAACTAGGAAGCTTACCAGCAAGTATGCGGCCTGTAGGGTGGGCAACACAGCACCAAAGAACGTCAAGCGGAAAGTCAGAGAGGCTGAAACAATCTCATGGGTGGCGGCAATGGAAAAGAAACCTGCCATGAGTAACTACTTAACAGGAAAATACTAAATCAGGAAAGAAACAATTTATGATAACTCAAAGGGAAGCTCATTACTTTTCGAAACGAGATCAGGACGCCTTAGAACTCGCACCTATAAAGCGAGATATAAGAAGGAAGAAGAAGCATGTGCTTGCTGCGGTAAAGCTAGGGAAACGATGGAGCATGTTTTATCAGAATGTGAAGACATCTGCCCAGCGGTAGGTTTAGGCACCACTGGCCTCCTTGAAGCCCTTGGGTTCAGCGAGAGCAGAGGAAAAGTAAACATGTTCGCAATAGAGATTAGTAAGAGGCGATTGGAAGATTGGAGGAAGAAAAGTAGGGAAACGACAAAAAACAGACGTAGAAAAGCAAAGTTGACAATAGGGAGTCCGAAAACTTGGTTGTAGGAGTTCATCGTGTTTTTTTCTCGCTTAACCTAGGTAGGACATTCGGCAGTATAATAGCAAGAGCTTGGTGGCGCAACCCACCACCCCGTTCCAAAGGAGACGCTCATAACATCCATCCATCCATCCGACCCAGAGTCATCGAAAACAAAATTTCCCAGTGACTCTATGCAAACCGTCCATTGTGGATCGCAGGGAAAGGCCTTCGTCCTACAGTGGACATAGAATAGGCTGATGATGATGATACATAACAGGGGCGAGTCAGAGAGGAAAGACAACACGAGAAACTCGCTTTCACCCCACTGCGTCGAATTTGCAGAATGCCCTCTGGAGTTCCCTGGCTGTCGCCACATTAGCCGCTTGACAGCTCTATCTGTGACTCCCCTCAGAAGCATTGCAGAAACTGCAGTGCTTCCTTTTCTACTAACGTGCGAGGCCAGAGGGGACGCAGATAGAACTGTAGAGAGAAGGAGAAGGAGAAGAAGAGGCAGTTCCCATATAAGAAAGGTGGGGGGGAGGTGACGTGAGAAGGCTAGGAAACCCTACTACTATACGAAAGCGGTTGCGGCAAAACTGGATAAGCTTAAGTTCAAGGTACGGTACAGTACGTTGCCGCTATTTCTGAAAAATAAACACCATGCAAATATGTCAAACGGACAAACTACGCAAGGCGTGCAGAAGCAGAGCCGCATTAATTAAAGCACACCGCAGGGTCCAGGAGACGCTACGGAAGCGGTCGACCGTCAAATCAACACTTCTGTGACCGCCGCGGTAGCTTTGCGGCTATGGCATTACCAGAGGTCACGGATTTGATCCCCACCGCGGCAGCCGCATTTCGACGAGGGCAAAATAGAAAACGCACGTGCACTTAGATTTTGGGACACGTTAAAGAACATCACGGTGTCAAAATTAATCCGGAGTCCGCCACTACGGCGTGCCTCATAACCCTATTGTGGTTTTGGTACGTACAGCCCCATAATCCAATTAAAGTTTAATACTTCTGCCACGGTGGAATGTGGCATATGAGGCAATTACATTGCTCAACCCTCTCAGAGGTTATGAAATATGGCGCACAACAACGCCTCAAGCAAACACCTCTCCCTGTGTGTTCTGTGTACTACGCAGACAAAGAGCAGTGGTGCACGTAAGGTAACGTTTCACATCAACTCACCACTTTCGTGTTCGACTAAGCGTTGAAGAAATTAGGCTTTAGCCGTCAACATTACCGCTAATTATCGTCAATCAAAGCATCCAGCACGGAAAACTTCGCTTACATCGATGTTCAGTTCAGCAGCCTCAAGCTCAGGTGTGTCCATGATAACTCATGCGTAACATTCTCGCACGCACCGTTCACGTTCAAGAAGCGGCCAAGATAGAGGTGCTTGACAAAATTTTCGTGCTGTACGGGGAACACGAGGTCAGCCACGTTATCGATAAAACCATGACCGCACGAATAGCTAGCTGGTCACGGATGGTATCAGGATAGATGTTTTCAAGGTGCGTACCACGTGCGATTATCGCTCTTTCTGTGATCTTAACGAATCAGCTGGTGAGTGCATTAGTACAAACGTTTATAAGATGCTCCGTATAGCGACAATTTCCCGGGTTTCGACAATGACGTACCAGGCGGCTGCATTCGCATTCTTGCAGGACTATGCCGTCGGGGCAGGTCAGGGCCGATTCAGATCGATCAATTAGTGGCACCCGACACAGTACGCGTGAATGATTAAGCTGTGGCATGCTAAAAAATAAAGCTCACACATTTCTGAGTGTCATCATACTAATCGGAGTCATTGCTAGAGTATTCACGCCGCCTGACTGAAGATGAAGCATGTCCAACGAGCGTGCATGGGAGTGCATTCCTTTGGGGACTGTGTTTGAGCGGTGGTGAGACAAGAGGCCCACTGCAAAAGCGAGGATTTATAGCACTGGCCTCGGGACACCGAAACCCCGATCAGTGTCACCCTGGAGCCCCGTTGTGTGCCCACTATACGCGCACTGCAGTGTGATTGGGCGAACGATGGGTCGAGGGCTTTAAATGCACGTGCAAGGCCGATGGAGGGGATTCGGAGGGAGGTTCGGCTAAGATTGGAAGAAGACCAAAATTGTAACAACATTGGAACTTTTGACTCGTAGTCTTTAGATCCCTTTGTATATTGTTCCCATTCTATCGCTTGCATATTCCGCCTTAATAAACAGTTCACCCCTTGCAATCAGCGTCACCGCGTTGCCTACTGTAATGTGACCTCGCGACATCCACAAAGCCTTCAACATTCTCTAACCGACACCGAGACGAATATCAATTCTCTCATTGCAAATTGTACACATTCATCACAGGCAAAACATAGGAACCACACGCTTGTCACGTTGCAGTTAGAGAGAACTCTTTCCGAAATTTGCAAGGTACAAACTTCCCTTGTTGTCGAACACATGCAAGAACAACAACGATAGACTACGGAGCGCGCACGAGCTGAGCCACTTAAAGCACGTCTAAGCCACTTCAATGTCGCCTATGGTCGTACAAGTGGAAGCACTACCGCCAAGCGGCCAATATTTCGCGCCGCGTGTATGGCATGTGCACATGTGAATGTCAGGTTTGGCATGCCCTCAACTACGTGCAAGGCTCCAGAAAGCGGCAAGGCGGAGATATGCGTATATATATCTTCGGAGAGAAGGATTAAAAGTCTCCGCGGAGTAACAAGCACTAGTTGCATATGTGCGCGCAAATTCGTGGGTGAAGTCGTACACCGTATTTATCAACCGCGAAACGGTGACATTGAGAAAAACCCGTAGTTTTCTTTTGTAATATTATTATTGACCGCGCATGGCCTTTTGTGAAGCCTTCGCGCAGCTTTCCTCCAGAAAGGGCTCACTTGGATCGTCCATCTGCTCAAGTTCATCACAAGAAGACTCCCGGCTGCGGCGGCCACATTCCGATGTATACAGGGGCGGAATGCAAAAGCCATCGTGCACCGTGTTTTCGGTGCACGTTAAATAACCTCAGCTGGTCAAAATAATCCGGATACCCGCTCTCCGCCCCCCCCCCCCCTTTATAGGGCGCCCCTCCTAATAATCTACCGTTCAGTTTCGAGGCGTTCGACGCTATAATTTATTTTTCATCGCGGGAAGAACATAAAGGTCATCTGCGCATAATCCCTGTTGCGCTTGTATGGAGCACCCTTCGTTGCAGCGTCAGCTGTCACCCGGGATATCGTGATGCATGTGTACGCTGCGATTAGCAGGCACTTTCACGAAGTTCTGTATGGCTGACAGTACCGCGGGTCACTGTAGCAGTTGCGAAGAAACTGCCAAATGCATCTCTCATATCAAGTTGCGTGTTACTCTTTGTTGCACGGTGATCGCAGAATCTCATCAACATCTGCATGATAATATTAGGCCTAGGCCTGCACACTTTGAGCCTTTGCGTCACACTAAATGGCAGACGTGACGTACATTTAAATGAGGGACGTGGGCAACGTTTAGGGCGATAATTTTGTTCTTGTTTTAAGACATTATTTTCAATGGACTCGTTAAAATTGCGCGTGAGGTCACGGCTCAATACATGCGTGCAATGCATGCAATGTCTTCTGGTATCTATAGGAGGAGTTGGTTCGTGCTACTTTATATTTGCTGCGCGATAGCTTTGCCGGCGAAAATATCTAGGGACTGGCCACGGAAACTCTGCATGCAGAAAGCTAAAAGAGCGCCGCTGCGCTTCCGAAGACTAGCTAACTCGGGCATCGACCTTGCGACTGTAGTGAATTGTTCGTGAACTTACTGCATTTACCCTTTCTACTCTGCTTTCTAGCCTTCCTTCCCCACCTTAAGCGCAGTGTGGCCAACCAGGCGAATTTTGGCAGCTAACTTACCTCCCCAGCTTTCCTTTTCTCTTTGTAGCTTTCTTGTAATTGGCTCTTGGTTAACAGCAATCTATAGGTTTACATGGACCCTTCAACCTATGCGCACCGAAACACGGGGCTGGACAAGCATTCACTCCCCCCGTCCGTGCCTTCACTCCTTGCTCGAGCTTGCATGGTCATGCGATACGTTCTGCTACTTTTCTCCCCATGCACTTCTCTCTTCTTCTTTCCTCCCACTCCCTTCCCCCGACACCGCGGCTGCTGCTCTCCTCCAAAAGCCACTTCCTCTTAAACGACCAACAGGAGAACTTCGAAGTAGCGCCACTCTCTCAAGTGACGTGTAGAATTTGCTGCATATTCGCAACCACGCGCAGCAGCGGTGCGCCACTGCGCTTGGAAACTATACCCCGCGAGCGGCGCTCAGTGCGTATCGCTGGGTCCTCGCCTACAATGCCAACCAGCACCTCCTGTTATCAGTTACAACCAAGGGGCACCGCGCTCGAGTGAACGCTGCACGCGCGCAATTAACGCGGCAAACATAATTCGCGCCGAAACGCAAGAGCGAAACAAGGGATGGCAATTTCGCCTCCCCGCCGCCATCAGTTTCGGCCCTGCGGGCCGCCGATAAGATAAACCGTCGTAAAAAAATGAAGAAACGACTGAACACCCCAGAAATTCGTCGCCGAAGGCTGTGGGACCCGCGACTCGTCGGGCAGCGCGCGTCGGCGTTCGCCGTCCCATTGGTCGGCGCACGGCGCTGCGCCAGGTGGCGTCGGTCTCGCAGCCCAGGTGCGCTCACCGGCGCGTTTCGCAGCAGACGAAACGAAGCCGTCTGCTGCACTCGGGCACGCGAACTGCCTCGGAGCGCGAAGAACAGCAACACGTGCAGCGCACGCCGGCAGGTCCCGCAAAACTGCTCCGCCGACGCAGCGCTACCACACGACCCCATCTACAGCGCCGCCAGCCTGTAAACCCGCAACGACGCCCAGAGTGGGAGCGGAGACTCGTCCTACAACAGGCGTCGACTGCTGCTGCGCACTGCTGGCGTCCCTCAATTGCGCGCGGTGAGTGCACGATTATCGGCCCATCGATAAGGTGCCACTTGCGCGTCTCCTTTGTCCGGGCAGAGGCCCCCCGAGAGCGTCCCACCCTTCTTTTTACCTTGCGTTGTTATCACAACAGTCAGTGCGGGCTGTACGCTTGGACCAGCGAGCACGATGATCTTGGATTCTGCTGCAAAGATCAGTGCTCGACGGGGCTAGACGTACTGTGCGCTTGTTAAGTCCTTGTTACTGCGATCGAGCTCTGTCCACTCCTTTGGAGCACCCGTAAAGATGATCAGTCTGCCACGCGTTTCTCTTATTGCTGCATGAATGCAGTGCGGAGCCAGGTCGGGTCCATATACTTACGCGTTCTCCTTTCTTGCCCTTTGTGAAAACCAAAAATACGTAACAAACGAAGTGCCGGAGAGCGTCAGTGTGCCACAGTTTGCTGCAGAAACGCCAGCGACGGCGAATATAATTGGCACGAGTAAAAATTGTGCGTGGCTGCGGACTCGGGTACAAGGTCTTTTCATCGGTCGGTAACAACACTCTCTTGCAGAGATGAGAAATGCAGTATCTTGCAGGTGCCGATGTCTGGCGTGATGTCATAGTTTTGGCTGGCGATAAAAGCGCTGCGGCAAAGGGTGTAAACAGGCCGGATGGCCCTAAGAGGTCCTTGCTTCCAGCTTTTCAATCTTGTGTGGCTGCCGTGTTGCTTATTTTCATTCACATTGCAGCAGACATAAGTGTAGGCTGCTAAGATGGTTCAGTAGGATACATCCAAGGGGCAAATTGGGTGCATACCCGTGTTAAATTTAGCGCAAATAGGAACGTGCGCGGAGACGGGACAGACTCGCTGAACCTTATTTCTTCGACAGTGGGGCGGTTGCGTTTCTCCGTCATTTCTGGTAACGCGGCACGTCCTGTCTCTTGCATATGCGTGTGCTGACTTCTGTTCGCGCTAAAATTAATACGAACTGCAGACATTGGTTATCTCCAGTCTCAGTGCGACCGCGAATAACTTGAAATGAGCGACTTCACCGCAACGAGGAGAAAGAGAAGAAAAAGCAACTCTTCGTGGAAGACAGAACTCAAGCCGGCCACCCGCACCCGCCGAGGTTATGGCGTTCGTCTGCTGAATGCGGTGTCGTGGTTTCGATTCTCAGTCGCGGCTGGCACATAGCGAGAGGGACGGAATGCTGAAACGCTCGTATGGTCAGTTCTATAAGAGAGAGAACAAGAAAAGGCAGTGACGTTAACCAGACGCACGACCTGTTTGCTACCCTGCACTGGGGGATCGGCTAATATGTGTCCGTGCGAACTACTAACATGCTGTATTTTAAATATCTTTGTGAGTATTTTGGTGTTTTAGAAAAACTTCCGCAAAGCAGCATTTAGTGGAGCAACTAGTACAGCGTTGTTCTGCAGCCGACTTCCTCCGGGCTAAACGGAAAGGAGAAACAAAGTCGGGCACGCGAGGAGGGCGTTCCTTCCACAACTCGCCAGCGGACAGTCCCGAGGGTGCAGCTGCGCAAAAACTACGCTCTTAGTTTAAGTACGACGGTGCCGCGACTAAGATGTGACATCGGCATTGAAGTACTCTTCCCTTTCAACGTTTTCTTTCTTTCTTTCTTCTTACCCGCAAGGCTGCCGTGAGCGGCTTTCAGTGTAGGCGCCGATATCTTCAAAAAGAGGGCAGGCTGTCTGTTGCAAATTTTTAAAAGCGCCCCTTTCCGAAGGTGAGCAAGTGTGTTCGGTAATATGGCCTTTTGCATTGTTCGACAAGAGAACGCGCCGCAGTCATGTAGAAATTCTCTTGTTTCTGCAGTGTCTCATATGTTGAAAGTACCTTGAAAGTACAACGAAGTACTTTTCTCAGCATTTTGTACACCCCTCGGACACTTTTGGAAACAGGACGTCAGTTTTAGTACTCTACTAAGTGATCCTTTATTTTTTATTTTTTTTTTGCCCAGCATTTGCCTTACCTTTTTCGTCTAGCACCCTAAGCATTTGAGGCCCTGGCGAAAAACAGGCGTTCTTGCCGAAAAGTTGGCTTAAAGCGGCATTCTTTGTTCGACTATACTGCAGTAACATTTCAAGTTTCCACCTTCCTTTGAACTTCTGTCTTGTTTGCCCAGTATTTAGTATTTTATCTTAAAAACACTATTTCGCTATCTTGTACATCTCTAAGGGCAGGAGATAAAGGGGCGAAGAGAGAGAGAGAAAGAACGGGAGACACCAGAGCACCAGTTTGCGCGCACACTTGAAGTTAGAAAATACCGGGTGGGTCAAAATTAATCCGGGGCACTCCATCACGGCGCCTCTCGTATAGCCGCTGTGTTACATTGGGACGTTACAGCGCAACTCCATCTGGTCCTGCAATTAGCGCTTCCGATCTGAAAGGAAGTGCTTCTGGACAGCACGAGAAGAATCCTTTGCTGCGCTTGAGTCTAGTCAATCACAAAAAAAAAAAAGAAAGTGTAACAAGCGTCACAATACAGATACAGAACCAGCAGAAGGAACGGCGATAGCACTAGCAATAACGCAAACCGAAGCATATAATAATCAGTGACTCGCAACCATGCAAATGGCCGAATCTCCCCGGAGGCACTGCACATATTACTGAAAGGAGCCAAGAAAAAGAGACAAAAACGTTCAATTACTACGGACACCTGCCCATAACACGACTTCACCAGGGGACGGCGGAAACAACCAGGCGGCACGCAAAGCAGCTCGAGGGCTGACCGACCGAGTTGCGACAAACATTGGTGCCGTCGACTCGGGGGCCGCCAAATAAGGTGAGGGCGGAGATTGGGACTGGGGAGACAGGTTGACCAAACACATAACAATACGTGACAAAATGCAGAGGTGTATTTATCCGGCACCTCATCAAAAACTAAACAAGTCAGAGACTGTCCAGTGGCGGCAAATTACAAACGAGGACATAATACTGTAATCCAGTAATGCGGGACGTAATTTATCTAGATATATGCGAGACAAACGAATGTTAGTAATGTGGCTCAATAGAAACTCTTCAGCACATGCTTTGGGAATGCAACGGGCTGACGAGTAGCAACGGGGAGACGGCCTCTAGCAAAAACCTCTGCGCCCGTTGGTGTGCTGAGCTGAGCACCTTGCGCCTTGTCGCCTTGTCCTGTCGTCTTTCTTGAGTCCGTTGTTTTGCGCTAAACAAAGTAATTATGGATTCGCACCAACTAGCCCGCCAACGCATTCTGCTCAGCTCAGCCCCAGAAGATCAACTGTGGGCAGTCCGGCGGGCCGACGACGCCGTGCCAGAGCCCAAGGGCTCGTGACAGAAGCCCAGAAAGGGCGAAGCCCACCCTATTAACTTGCCGGGCAAAATAAAGTTTTCACCACTACCACCAACGTGAGAAGAACGGGGTTTCTTCACGCTCGTGCAGAACTGTTCGCTTTTCCCAGAAGGGCCGCGGATATACGTTTCTTTAACTGCACCCTCTTTTTTTATTAATTGCTTGTGCCAGATAGCCGAATTCTAACCTTTGATCCAAAGTACTCGTTGAGGTGGCCATTACTTCTACGAGAAGTCAAAATGCCTCATTGAATAATTGACATAATTACGCTAATTAACTTTCTCATTAATTACATGCGGCACATATTTCAATCTACGAATTGTAGCTAATGAGTATGCAAGGCATGTCGACTTAGAAATGGTTCCCCAGGACTGCAACAGTTTCGATATATTAATTTTCGAAGCGTCCGACCAAATACGTTGGCGTTCCAGTTACTTTTGTGCTTAAATGCCGAAAGCAGCGTTCTGTTCAAAAAGAAAGAGGAACAGCGCATTTTTTACCGCACGTTTGACGGCGCCTATCTCGGAAGTGGTGCCATCTTCAGGATTCAAGTCGCTATGCCTCGCACAATCATTAGCTACAACGTGTAAATTGAAATATGTGCCGTAAGATTAATTGAAATGTTAATTAGTGTAATCATATGATTATGCCATTGAGCATTTTGATTTCTCGTGACAGTAATGGCAGCCTCATCGAATAATTTATAACAAGCGTTGTGCTATCTGCCAGGGACATTTCTTTTTTAATCTGCAGGTGCAGCCAAAAATAGAAAAAAGAAAAGAAAGCCTGCGTAGTGCGCGGGGAGGCGTATAGTGGAGAAACCCGGATTAATTTTGACCGCCTGCTGTTCTTCTCACCCACCCTAAAAACACAAGGGTCCTTACATTTCACCCCCCACCGCCGTGGTTGGGAATCGAACCTGCAACCTCGTACTTAGCAGCAGAACGCCATGGCCGCTTAGACACCGCGGCGGGTGACAGATATTAACGACACGGAAAGAGACGCTCGGACGCAGCGATTGCCGGTCAAGTCTAGTAGGTTTAACCACGTCTGTGGGAAAATCACCACCACCGTCTCCGTGCCAACCGTTTCTGAGAAAAGGAAACGGACAAGAAGATGAGGGTAACCTTTCATTGTGTTGCATGGGTAGTGATACTCAAAGGTGATTATAATGAAATGAGCTGAATGAAACTCTGAATTAAATTTACCATCCCATAGAGAAAAGCAAGTCTCACCTAGTGTGTACTTATCTGCATTTGTCTGTGAAGAGCGAAATCCCTGCGGTAAAAAAAGAAACACGACTGACAAACGTAAGATAATAGATCTAGCAGACAAAAAAAAGAGAGAAAAAGTTGGAAGGTGATTCAACCTCTAGTTGACGTCGACGAAAGACAATAATGTCTTCCTGAGCGAATTGGGAGTGTGAATGGGGTGTGTGTGTGTGTGTGTGCACGGTATCATTTCTTCCAAGAGAGCCGCAGCGTCTCGATCGAAGAGACAGCTCTGCTGCGTCTTCGATCAGAGGCGCAGCGTCTGCATGAGCGACAGCCATAGCGTCTCGAAACACTGCAGCTGTCACGAGGGAAAAAAATGCGAGTACGCTCCCCTTACCACCGGTATGCCAGGTCTATCTTCGAAATAAACGCACATTTTTTTTAAACTATTTTTTTTAAACTTCACCATCTCCGGGACCGGCCCCTGAAAGAACCTAGAAACATACCCGATACGGGAAAGCGGGTTTACCTCGACAAAGAAGACATCGACTTCAAGATTTGCAAGCTCGACATGAGACGTTCAACTTTCGTTCCTCTGGCGCTGCCCTGTTATGTGTATACGCCGAGCAAAGTGCATATTGACTTTAGTTGAACTAACTAATATTATTTGTGCAGCTAAAGAGCCTCATCAAATTCGGCATAAGTGTAAGCGTCGCTTATAATGCCCTCGCTATTTCAACCCATTTGCTTTTGTGCGTTGCCATGATGGCAGGGGCACCTCGTTTCCGTCTATATTCAAATTACCAGCGCGACAGAAACCCAACACCGGCGTAATTACCCGGGTTCTTTTTTTCTGGGGGGGGGGGGGGGGAGGGGGTACATATAGTGGGCGTCATCGGCCTGTGTGTATACAAAAGAATTCAAGCGTGGTGCGGGTTTCGCGCATGCGCAGTGCCGCTAACACTATAGAACTGTATAATGCATTTACATTAGGCTGCTTCCGTCCACCATTTGTAAACCTCTCTGTGATTTGCGTATATAAATCAGTTTTTTTTTTCCTTTCTCCTCCTAATTCGACAGCTTTCATAAAAGCGTCAATATGTTTAAGCGCGCCTGAACCTGAGCTTGTTGGCACTGCTTCGTGGCGAAAAAGACAGCGCGAGAATAACGGGACAAGAAAGACCGAACGGTGCAGCGCTCCGCCGGCCTTTCTGGTCTTTCGTGCCCTGTTTTTCTCGTGCTGTTGTTTTCGCCACGAAGTATTTGTTTTTCTTAATTTCTTGTCTTGGAATACCAACCGCATAAAGAAAAAAAGAAGCAAGAAAAAAAAAAAAAGAACTGAGCACCGGAATACAAGCGCGCGTTGTCCACCGTGCTCAGCAACCTGAGTAATGTTATCCTTCGACGGTAGAAAGAATGCAGCAGTAAAAAAAAAAAAAAAAAAAAAAAAAAAAAAAAAAAAGATTTCGCCGCTCGCACCTTCTCCATTCATTCGAGAATGCGCTTAGATTACGCAGATAACGCCGGAGGCACTTTTTCTTTTTATTCGGCTCAACGGCGAGACTACGTTGAATAGACCAACTTTATTTCCCGTGCCCGATTACACGTGCGCATCTCCTGAAACCTCACGCTCTACCGCGCTATAGGCCGGGAAAAACAGGCCAGCACACATTGCTTACCGATCTCTTTGCATATAGGCTTGAAGCGTAAGGTAATGTGAGGCCAACGCGGATGTTAAACGCTGTTTTTGTCTGCACTTCAGGTATACTGCCTTTCCGCCGAAAGGCCGAAGAGGAGCCGTTGTGAGCCTCCGAGCCCGGCCATGGAGTTTTCAGAACACGAGTGCGCGATGGGTTTTTTTTTTTTTTCCCCAGTACTGCACGAGCTCGATTACGCCCGCGAGAATCGTACTGTGGGCATGGCAACGCTCGTCGATGCAACGATCAAATAAATCCGGGCGAGAAAACAGCTGCATGAGAAGTAAACGCGCACGGGCACACGCGTATATATATATACTGCGTCCATCGACAGCCTCGACGTCGTGCAGCAAAATATCGGGGACGCAGCTGCAGTGGGGTGTACGTGAAACGTCTTGTGCGTGCTGCGGATGGTGTATGGGCCCTGTAGTGTGCGGAATTTATGTAACCCGATGCGCAAGTTACATTTAGTGACGCATTACGAAGCTCCCCTGCTTAAAGGGAGTATCGACAGAAAAATGTTCGTCCTACTTTTATTACTTTATTGGATAGCGCACGACCCAGCAATTCCATTATGGAGCCTCACTTCCCCGACAGCTATAGCTCAAAAAGCAAAAAAAGAAAGAAAGCAAGGATCGCCATATCGTCTGTCTTGCTGTCCGAGTCTCTTCGTCTCCATTATACTGGAAATCTGCGTGTCGAGCGCGAGGGTGCCATATATCCGAGCAAGCGTCAGATTTCTGCAACAAATTGCACACTTGTGAGTCTTCTGACTCCTGGTGAGCACAGGTTTTTGAGTTTGGTGGATTATGCTCACCATCGCTGACTGAGCTCTCTCAAACGCAACCGCTCCCGCTCTGACATATACTGCCGGGTATGTGCCTCTCCCAACGCCGAGAGAAGGTGCGACTTAAGCTCAATGCGCACGGCATTCCGCCCACCCGTACCGCACGGGTGCGGACGTTCCTGCACGTGCCGCACACAGATGCACAAATTTCTCTGCTCGTGCGGACGCAGTGTGAACCGGAATTCGTACACCCGAGTGCGACGTGCGCGTCGGTTCCCCGCACGTCCGCACGCGTGCGGAAGGCGGCTTAATTAAAGGCCATGCGAATTGAGCGGCCCAAAATTTAGCTGCGATTGCGTCGTGCATGGTGCGACAACGGCGCATCTGTGCCCGCGACTCGTGTAGTCGCGGTCAATTTGAAGGTGATCGCGCGAGCATCGACCGGCGGGCCTTCCAAGCAGCATAGCGGCCGATTTCGGAACTGCGAAGATAAAAATTGCGCGGCCTTTTTTCCCCTATTATGCTCTTCCAGGCTGCAACCGTCACCCCCAAGACCAACTCGCCACATTTTTGTGTTTGTTTCCCCTTCATGGCAATGATCTGTGTGCGTCGCTTCCTCATGCATATTGTAGCTAACAACGACGCCTCTGCGCAAAAGCTCATAACGCAATCGAAATGAATTCGCAGGTTACGCCGTGAACGGTGACGGGAGTGACAGCTTTTCAGGGAACACCAAAAGAGAGAGAGGGGAGCTATCTGATGTTTCCCTCTCGACCGACGGTGATGACGTAACGTGGTGCTGCTCCTAGTTTTCGTCGCCGCTCGAGCGATCACCTTCAATTTGATCGCGAATGTACGATCGAGTGACGGTTTCTTTCCTCTACACAACGACACCAAAGTATAAGGCGCGTGAGTATATATTTACGGCTGCACAGATGTAGGCGATATAATAGTATTATATGTTTTCGTTACATGCGATTTTAGCAAGCGACGCCCTGTGCTGAACGAACTGAAAGGCTCATACGCATACGTCTCACGTCAAAAAAAAGAAAAGGGCTCTCCATATTCGCGTGAAGCTCGACTAGCGTTCACTCGGAATTTCGTCGCAAATGACTATGCGCGTTGCCCGTATCTTCTCTCAAGACGAATGCACGAATGATCGCATCAGTCTGATTCCTTGGGGCGGTATATATTCTCGGGCGATCACTACCGGAGATAGTTTAACTTTGGCGAGATTTCGCGCGACTCGGCACAGGATGCGTTCACGCGGATACGGCCGACAGCGTTTCTGGCGCTGTGCCAATAAGCTCACCATCCTCGTCCGATGCCGACAGTCTGCCGGCCGTATACATCGACGCGCTCAGTGCCGAATCTCGCGCGCGAAGTCTCGCGAAAGTGAAACTATCTCTGAAAGTGATCGCCAAAGAATACCATCCCTGCATCATCAGAAGCAGCAGCAGCAGCAGCAGCAGCAGCAGCAGCAGCCTATTTTGATGTCCACTGCAGGACGAAAGCCTCTTCCGGCGATCTCCAATTGCTCCTGTCTTGCGCCAACTGATTCCGACTTGCCCCTGCAAGTTTCCTAATTTTATCCCCCCACCTAATTTCCTGCCATCCGCGATTGCGCTTCCTTTCCCTTGTCACCCATTGTGTAACTCTAATGGTCCAACGGTCATCTGCGCGACGCATTAATGGCCTGCCGATGCTCATTTTTTTTCTCTTAGTATGAACTAGAACATCGGCTATTCCCGTTTGCTCTCTGGTCCACACCACTCTCTTCCTGTCTCATAAAGTTACGCCTAAAATGTTTCGTTCCGTCGCTCTTTTCGCGGACTTTAACTTGTCCTCGAGCTTCTTTGTTAACCTCCAAGTTTATGCCCCATATGTTAGCACCGGTAGAATGCAATGATTGTGCATTTGCTCCAGTCAGGATTTGGCAATGCCTGCCGTATGCACTCCAACCCGTTTTTATTCTTCGCCAAATTTCTTTCTCACGATCAGGGTCCCCTGTGAGTAATTGACCAAGATAAAACGTACTCCTGTACAGGCTCTAGAGGCTGACTGGCGATCTTGAACTCTTGTTCCCTTGCCAGGCTATCGAACATTACTTTCTTCTGCACATTCGTCTTCAACCCCACCAGTTAAGTTTTGTTCTTTTCTCCTTGAAGTCGACCCAAGTCTGTTCAAGGTGATTATCGGCGTTGATGAAGCAGGAGGCAGGTTTGAGGTAAAAAAACTTGAAGATATATTGCAACGAAAATATTTACACAGTCAAATACAGAGTTAGCAAAAGAACACTAATGCAAAACACACCAGTAAACAGCGCCTTACTCTTCTACTTTCTCTGAAGTTAGAGCCTAGGTCAACTGTCACTACATACGACCAACCGAGTCTCACTGTTCTACCACTAAGTGGTTACGGCCCAGACTAGCATTGCATCGTACGGAGTCTTACTGGTCTATCAGGCTTAGTGATTACAACCTAGACTGAGGAACAAGCACCTCGTCTCGATTGTTATAGATGAAAGAGACAAAGAAAAAGGGCGGTAGGGCCGTTAGCCCATACCACGGAAGCAGTTGCAAGCAGTTGAAAGTCTGCTTAAGCCACAACCCAAAGGGATGGCCTTACTCTCAAAAGTAAATGCATTGGAAAACAACCCTGTTTTCCTTCTTCCCACAACTTCGTTTCCCTCTCTTATTTCCACGTGGTCAGTGACGGCCTCGGCAAACACGCCAGACACGCACGATTTATTGAGGCCATCTCGCACCTCAGCGGCGTTTCTAGCCAGCAGGGGGCTCGGGCGCTGGTGTCCCAACACCGCGTACCGCAGTCCCCCTCAAGATTTTTCCTCGTAGAAAAAAATAATGGCGGCATCCGGACTCGGTGTTCTTAAAACGACGTTCTCCGAACGCGGCCTCCGCATGCGCACCGCGCCTCTCCCTACGGCGCGCACTGCAAGTTGTAACTCGACACCAAGCGGGCTCTCCTAGCTCAGTGCTCAAAACAAGATGCATGTGGTTGCCGCCCGGATGCGTAGGGGCGTGGACCCCCGCTCCGTACGCGCAACACGTGGTCAACATTGCTAGGTGCCCCTAAACCTCGGCTGCGTCTCTAACCAGCAGGGGACTCCGGAGCCGGCGCCACAACGTCGCGTATACCGCCGTCCCACTCGAGGTTTGTCCGCGTGGACCTATTATGACCATCGGCGGAATGCCAACACAGCGCGCGTAAGGGCACGTTCTCCGAATCCGTTTTCCGCATCCACACCGCCCCCCCCCCCCCCAGCGCGCGCCGCGGCTCGTCACCTGACACCACGTGGGCCGTCCGACCACTCAAAAACAGAAACGGTTGCTGCCCGACGCGCTGGGGGGTGGACGCCTCCCTATTCACAAAACCCATGGGCAACTCGCGGCACTGCAAAAGTATACACAAAACAATCATGCAGGCCTACACCGTCCGTTCTGCATGCTCGAGAGATGAGCGGCCTAACACCACCCTTACACTTTCTCAGTTAAGGTCCTCAATCATTTGTTATAATTCGTCCCCAGTGTTGCTGAACAGGACAATGTCACGTGCAAACCGAAGGTTACATGGCATTTACGTCGTTGATCCTCACTCCTAAGCCTTCCCACTTTAATAGCTTGAATACTTCCAAGCATGCAGTAAATAGCATTGGAGAGATTGTCTCCTTGCCTGACCCCTTTCTCGCTGGGTAACTTTCTACTACCTTTTTTTTTTTTTTGTGGAGAACCAACGTAGCTTTGTGGATATTTCCCAGGATAGTCGCGTGTGCCTCCTGTACTCCTTGATTACGCAATGCCTTTATGACTACTGGTATCTCAACTGAATCAAATGCCTTTTCATAATCTATGAAATCATACAGAGCGACTGTGCGACTGCCGTCGCTATGCGGTCATGGAAGTGACACTACACCTTCAACGGGTCTCGAACTTGGAACTGCGGCACATTCTCAGCCCGTGGCAAAGCACCACCTGCGCGTTATGCACCTCGAAAGCGCTGCTGACATTCTTGCGGGCCACGAGCCTTAATGAAAGTTCGTAAATATCTCTACAGTGTATATTTGCAGGGTGTCCCAACTATCATACACAAAGATTTAAAGATATGTAAATGCCACGTAGCTGCACAGAATCAAGGCAATGTTGTTTGTCGTCGCTTGGAGATAACCAGAGTATTTTTTTATTCCTCTTAAATACATAATTAGTCTAAATAATTAATCAACTCCTCAAATATTATAGTGAGAGGAAAAGCCTCAATGAGAAAATTGTAGAGCAACGTGAAAAACTCCTGACACTGCTTTCTGTTGCTCAGTACGTGCTACATTGAAGTGTCTTTTTTTTTTCTAACGTGAAAGAAGCCCGCGAATACACGTATATTGCCTCGAGCGGCCAGTCGCGCGATAATTTTGCGTCTATTCGCGGGCTTCTTTCATGCTGGGACCGTTCACAGCGAAATCGCGCGCATCTCAGAAGTCGTGTATCGGGAAATGATAACACCGCTATTCTTGCCCTCTCCAGGCATTTCCACGTGAATACTGCATCACTAGAATTATGCTGGTGTATAAAGAACGCGACGCCAAGTCGCAAGCTTTCACTTACACGTAGTTGTCACATGACGTCACAGGCGCAGCTTCCCACCGTGCCTGTACCCAATCATGGCGGCCACGACGACGGGAGTGCGCCGTATTATCGCGCGCACCTACATTGTTTTGCTTTTTGGCAGTGACTGTTTTTCACCGGGTTATCAGTGTTATGATTTGTCGCTCGGCGCAAGACGCGGCTGTCATGCTGTCATATATATTTTTTTTCTTGTTTACGCAGCTTCTCGACGTGCTAGTACCCCAAGATGGCGACCACAATGACGTCAATGCAAACCATCTTAAAGGCCAGCCGGCTGCGCGTAAAGTTGTAGGGGCTCTGCGCATGTATGCGCATTTTATTGCGTGGACATGTTACGTATTCTCTTCAGCGATACCTGCATCCCCCCGAGAAATGCGAGAGGCTCGAGACGGACGCGTGTGGACGCGGAGGACATCGTTTAGACTGCTTCCTCGCTCTTCAAGAGCATGCCCGATCTGTGGGTCACCGTGGTTAAACGCCGAGGCTCGTTCTCGGTCGACACGGACAAAGCTGGAGCAAATATCAACAGTATATATGGCTCGGAACGGCGAGAGCCACTTGAAACTTGAACATCGTGGCCACCCGCACCCGTTTGCCACCGAATGAAGGTGCCGCATGAAAGGTCATCGCTTCTAACCAAGAAGCGGTGCTTTTTGGAGTTCAGTGCTTCCGAGAAGTGCGTAGCCGGCGTACTCTCGTAACCTTTTCTGCGTTGTTTCATGCGTCGAGAAGCCTTGGCCGCTCTCGACCTCTCGCCGAGGGCGGTACCTTTCGTTCGCGGGTTTAACGACCCCTGACTCGGGTGCAGGTCGCGCACAGCCACGGCTCGATTTAGGCACTGCTCCACTCGGCTATAGGTGCCGCGCGATCGATACACATGTTCACAGCACCGGGCGCTTCCTTGTGTCGCGCGCGTAAATGTCCCGGACCGCGGCGAACGCGGGGTCTTGTACCTGCTTTAAACGAGCTGCTAAATGGTTCCAATGAAAAATGAGGTGGGTGTAGGCACGTGCGTGTTTACTGCGACGCTTGTACAACCTTGGTGAACGGTTATAGGAGATGGCAGGTTGCCGCGGGCGTGATGTTATGTGGCACTTGTAAGGAACGCGTTTCCGCCGTATTCTCAGCGCGGCGTATACCCCCGTATGTCGCATCGCCTATTTCACGCTGCGAGATCATCGCACTGTAGTGCTGGCCGGGATCTGGTCCATGACGCATACAAATCGAAACCTGCAAACGGCACGGTGCGTATGTTGGCCACAACTGAAGGGTGATTGAAAGTGTAAATAGACAACCAGGAGTCGTCAAAAAGAAAGTGAGAGAGACGGAGACAGAAAATTGGACACAATGGATGGCAACAAAGAAGACCATGGAGATTTACAAGAATGACAAGAAAGAAATTAGAAAGCAAAATTTGTACAATAACACAAAGGGCAGTGCCTTGCTATTTCGTGCCCGAGCTGGTTGCCTAAAGACAGGAGCATTCTCCCTCGACTCACCGGTTTCTCTCAGCTGGGACGACACCGACAGCAATGCCGTGCATATCGCCCCTAGTTTCCTATAGATCTGGCAGGGTGTACACGCATGCGCTCGCGAAACAAATTACTGGTGTCTGTGGGCTGCTGCCACCTGACGTGAGCTGGTAGCCAGCTGGCATTTCGAAGAAAAAAAAAATGGCGGGGAAGAAATCTGGCCGATAAGCAATAACTTGCCACGCCCGCCGTAGCGTCGCTGATGACACATAGGGTGGAAGAAAAATGGCAATCTCGTAAAGCCGTAAAAGCAAGCGGCCTATTATACGATATGCTCGGTTCCTCGCTGCGCGCAGCACAATAATATTTAGCATGCGTGTTCCCAACAGCATTGTCTACTACTCGGGAACCTTTCTTTACCGTGTTTAAAAACTAGTTCAGTGTCCATTTCCCTCAATTACTGTGAAAGAACGCAAGCGGGGCGTGTGGTTTTGGGCCACGCAAGGCCGCTTGGGCGCGCCACTTCTAGAGCTCCTTATGTTTAGTACGGAATTATTCTAGGAACTTTAATTCCTATTTATTCTGGCGACTTACTCCATACCGCATGTGTTAGGACGCGTGGTTGGGGTCAAAAGCAGATGGCACGAGGCGGGACAGCAAATGCACACCGACGTCTTCACGAAACGTCAGATCATTTGGTCGTGCCACCGTATATATGCATGCGCGCGATACGGTCACCAAAAACGTTACACTTTCGCCATTTGCGCGCATATTCACAAGCGCTGTAAGCAAGCAGGATAGTGAAAGAACGCGGCGGTGGCATCGCCGGCGAGTTCTCGGCCCCGGCAGAGGCATGTAAGCTGAGAATAGGCGCGGACAGCGTTCATGGCACGTCGAGGAGACGCTTGCTAGCGCGGCCGTGCACGAGTATGGAAGAGCGCCCCGCGTGGCCCCGCACTTCAATCCGGTATAGTCCCGCTCGCCTTCTCAGGACGTGCGATACGTCTGAGAGACACATGGCCCCGCTGGGCCATGCAGAAAGCCCTTTACCAGTTGCTTTAGTGCGGCTTTTCCTCGTATAGCTATTTCGCTGGACGTGACAATCAGAAGTGCGTCCATGTTGTCTAGGAGGAGTCGTGGTCTTTGTGGCCCAAGTCTTCTCCGTGTAGAAGGATTTGCTGCAGATTCCAGGTACCATTCGTTTCACGACATTATTCATTTCGCTTTTTCCTCCAATTGAGACATGTATGGGATCAAGCTGAATTTTGTAAATTTAGTGACATTCTACATTGGTGAGGCGTGTGTTTTTACCGCCATATGTTAGTGTTTCCTGTGAAGCTTAACCGTTGCCCGGGCAGCATGTCCCAAGAGTTAATACGTTCTTTTATGGAGCTCTTTGCATGTGCGTGTGTCGCCGTGCAAATGGAAGAGACGCGTCATTAGTGTATGTGCATGTTTACGCGACCACAAGAATCATTTGTATTCTGCTATAGATACCACAAAAGAAAAAACGGAAAAGCGGTCGTGGCGTAGCGGCTTAAGTGCTCGCCTCGAAGCCGTATGATCGATGGTTCGATCTCCGGTATCACCTACTCAATTTGTGTGTACACACACACACACACACACACACACACACACACACACACATACGTATATATATATATATATATATATATATGTATATATATATATATATATATATATATATATATATATATATATATATATATATATATATATATATATATATATATACGTGTGTGCTATATAACTATAACTATATATATATATAGTTATTTCGACCATGTCTGAAAAACGGACATCCGCACGAACACGATGATGGCCTATTTCGTATAGCTTAAATCTGCTGTTCGTAGTAAAGCTCTCTACCCCCGCCAAGCGCAAAGTGAAACTTCAGAAATTGCGGCGCTGTAGCGACCGAATGATGAACGTATCAGCGTTCGTGTGACGCTCGCAACTCACTCCGGAGCAAATAAAGCTACAAAAGTAGCTGTATTGTATGCGGTTGCACTTAGAGCCACTCGGCACGTATACTTGGGTATTTGTATATCTGGAGCTGATTTTCTCGTTTATTACTCTGTGTTCCTTTCAATAATCTGAATAACCTCCGTCAGAAGTTACAAGCCTTGCGTGTATATATATAGAGCTGGCGTGTCAGCCTTTTCGAAGTTCTTCGCCCTTTCTCATTATTTTTGGCGGAGCGCGTGACGATATAGTCATCGGACCAAGACGTATTCCGGCAGCCAAGAGCAAGTTGGCTTATTCAACGAAACTCATCTGCAGCGCCGGAAAGGCGGTTCTGATGATAATGTTGATGAAGTACTGGGAATCGGCTTGGCGCTGGGCTTCTCACTTACGCAGCACACTCGCACATTTGTCATTCTGCAGCGAATAGCTGCGTATGGCTCGTTGCGCGTGGTGGGGAGCCTCTTGCCGCGGATGCCACCGAATCGGCCTAACATTGAGCTGCCTGTGGAAGCTGGTCGAACAAGAGACGCTATGCCTCGGTGAACCTTCGAACCTGCGTATGCAGCACATATAATGGCGAACCATGCCTGTTGGTGAGCACTGTGGCTTTACGTGTGCATACGGATCATTAACCATTGATTACACAGGAGTCATTAGAAGAGTGCCCCTAAGGCTCGTCTTTATGCATGCGTCATTTTGTCAATGCACGTGATTTACGACACATGCGGGGAGCAATCTCGAAGCGTTGACGAAGGCAGTAGGACAGCATGCATTTGTGGGAAACGTCGGCCTTCGTCGCGCAGCCTGCTCAGTTGGTCGCTCCAGACTCATTCGAGCGCATGCTTAAGTTTGATGAAGTTCACTCTTGCCCTGGCTTCTCGACTACATCTATTCGCTGCGTAGACGTTGTTAAGTCCTAACACGTGAACAGAATTTGGGTTTTCTTTTCTTAGTGTTCGCATGTGTGTTATCGTTCGTTCCCTCCCTCAACAGCTATACCACCAGGTTCTTGGCCCGTCCTCCATACTGGGTTCGTCCTATATTTGTACAGAACATGGTTTCAAGACTAAGCAGGTTTCTCAACAAATCCCAGGAATGTGCCGATTTCTTGATCGGAGTCTCCCTTTTTCTCAAGAGACGGCGCCACGGATTAAGAGGCGTCAATTCCCAGTGCGAAAGCATGGAGTCCTATGGCGCAATCTCCGCGAACTTACGTGAAAATAGGAAAGAGTGCCGATAAAAAGCAAATATCTTTAGACAGCCAAGGTAGAACTCTTCTTTTTGGGTTCAAACAAGTTGACTTTTGCGGCACAAGTGTGAACGCGAGCGCCGTCTCAGAAAGCACGCTGGCTGCCCGAAGGCTTATGAACGCATTCGGCACTTAACGCCTACTTCAATTTGTGCAAGGAGAAACAGCATCATTTAACAGTCATGCTCACGTCGTGAAACATATTCCAATACGCGTTCATTCTTATACGGATTTCACGTGACATCACGGACGCACCTTCTCGCCGCGCTGGTACCCAAACATGACGGCGCCACAATGACGTCACTGCGCCATATTATCACGCATAGATTGTTTTTCTTTTTTACGGCGACATCTTTTCACCAGGTTATCACTGTTATCGGTTTGCCCTGGGCGCAAAACGCGCCTGTCGTGCTGTCACGTACGTTTCTTGTTTACGCAGCTTCTCAACATGCTAGTATCTCAAGATGGTGGCCACGATGACGTCAGTGCAAACCATCTATATAGTTATCCAAGCTTTGTATTAAAGAGGATGTTCAAAATTGCGCAAACAATAACTAATCAAATTCTAGGGTTTTCCATGCCAAATCCACAATCTGATTATTAGGCACGCTGTAGCGCGGTACTCCGAATTAATTTTGACCCCCTGAGGTTCTTTAACGCGCACCTAATACACGGTACGCGAGCGTTTGCCCCCCCATCGGAATGCAGCGGCAGGTAACGAACCCGCGACCCACACACAGCTCAGCATCGCAACGCCATATATCCACTGAGCTACTGCGGCGGGTAAAATGCCACCAACATGATCCATCGCTTGAATTATAGACGGTCATTCAACAGAATAGCATGCCGCACTTGACTGAGCCGTAATACCTCATCTTCCGGGGCAGGAAACGGCCACAGTTAGCGCGTTGTAGACAGGATAGAAAACTGGGCGAGTTGGAATTATCTAATGGCTAATAACAACACCGCCCTGGAGCCGAAGGAAGGCGCGGACGCATCATTGTGAGATATTGGCATTTCGTACCCTCCTATTGATTGCTCTCCTTAGCGTTCTTGATTTCATACCAGTATTTTTGGCTGAATGCCTGACGGTAATACTAGCTCTAAGAAAACTGAGTCCACCGCCTTCATCACTAGTCATACTAATAGATTCGTTATCCTTACGTTCATCACTAGTAGTGAATCTCGCATCTTGCATACATTCCATGCTTTTGTGCAGCTGCCCAATTAAATTTAATGAGACTTGTGACCGTGTACCATGCATTGGGTGCACGTTAAAGAAACCCAGGTGGTCAAAATTATGCCAAAGTTCCCCACTACGGCGTGCCTCACAATCAGATTGCGGTTCTGGCACGTAGAACGTAGAACTTGTTATTATCATTAAGCCAGCTATAAATAATTTTGCAGAGTGTCGACACCTATATTCCCTTGGCGCATAAATTTCTTTGAAACTCGTAAAACTGAGGTAACTTTCACTCTATTACGGTGTTGAACACCTTCTATAAAGTTTTATCAACGCTGGGATGGTCTCCCTCCCCGCTGTGTCCGTTCTGTTGTGAAGATGAGACAATTGACCTTTTTTTTTCTTATTCTGTAGACGATTTACAGATGCAAGGAAAAGAATCTTAGAAACAAGATTTAGAAAAATTGGGTTGAATTTTGCAATTCCTGACATTCTTTCTCTTGGAGCCTCCTCACTTGGACAATGTCACAAGGATGCTTGCTCAGCCATTGAAGAGCTTACAGTTCATTTAAAAAGATTTGTTTAGTTAAATGTATAATAATTAGAAGAACTTCAGTTTGGCCTAGTTGGTGTTTACCGCATATCATATTGACCGAAATTAAAGACAGGGACAGCGGAAGAGAACAGAGAAACGACACGGGCGGTAACTTTCAACTGGTTTATTCACGGCAACCCGTGGGCATATATAGACAAATGGAACATGCGCAGAACGCAACAAACAAGAACACTCATGAGCGTAGCGGGGCAACCAATTATCAAAAAAATCTATCTCCGATTGAAACAACCTAATGGAAGTGTCACTAACACAGTCTCGGCCTTTCGTTTTGGTGTTAAAGCCTCTGAGGAACTGAAGACGAATTTTAAACCTATTAGGAACTCTGAAGCCAGAGTAAAAAGCAGGTTTGTAAGAATGTGTAAGTCTCTTAATCTCGATAGATTAGCTAGGGAAATCAGTAGCGCTTCGGGCGCTGCGCTAAGTGTTTTCTTTACTGCGGAGACACATAAGCCCGGCATTCCATTCAGGACAATAGTTAGCTAGCGTAGAACGTGGCACGTTCAAGTTAGCCGCTTCATTTTACAGAGTTTGGAGACGCTTGTTATATCCGACCCCTTTGTTACAGAAAGCTCTGACGAGGTTGTTGATTTTCTAAGGGCTAACGAGGACATAAGTCCGGCTATTTCGGTAGATGTACAACATCTTTTCTACTCCGTTACTCATAAAGATCTGTTTGTTGCTGTGAAGATGCGTATTGAAGAAAATGGCACTATTCCCTTCCAGAACGCAGCTGGTATCTCGGTGGAAGATTTTTTAACGCTTTTAGAAACCTATCTCAATAGCACTTTTATCAGTTTTGACGAACACTTCTTTTTGCAGAAACGTGGAATCTGCATCGGCTCGTGCATTGCGCCGCTTTTGTGCAATTTTTTTTTTTTAGCTACCATAGACAAAGCGCTTGATCAGGCGTTTGGGGGTGCGTTTTTAAACATTTTAAAGATTTTTTAGATATATGGATGACCTTTTATTTGTTTTTAACGGGCAAGGAAGTTTAACGACTTCTGACAGCATTCTATCCATTTTTAGACAACTCGGTAAAGGGCTTTCTTTTACTCACGAGCTTCCACTCGACAATTCCCTGCGTTTTTCAGACCGATGCATTTCCTTTGCTAAAGGCCACGCGTGCTGGCAGCACTTCCCTCGGGCACAGAAGGGTTCGGTGCCACACGACTTCTCCCAGTCAAAGATTGTAAAACGAGGAGTAGCGATGCTCTGCTTAGAATCGCCTCTCCGCAAGCCGTGTGTGCACAGGATGCAGCTTGCCTTTGACAATCACATTTTCCGACCTAAGACGGCAGGGTTCCCTGACTCGATGGTAATGCCAGTGGTGGAAACCCTCCTGCAGAAGGTAAAATGATCTAGGAGCTAAACAAGGGTGAGGACGACTACTATGGCCGTAAGACCTGAAGTGGTACCGTATATTCACAGGGTCACTCACAACCTAAGGAAGGTGGCAGGCAGGTTTGGAGTCCCCCTTGTCTTTTCAGTCCCTTTTAAGCTGGCACGGCTCTGTCCTCGCACCTCCCGGGATCCTAAAGGAAGGCAAGGTTGTGGCAAGAACCATACCAAGCCGTATGCAAGTGCAATGTAGGAGTTGTGTACAAAATCCCCCTGGACTGTGGCAAGTCCTGCATAGGGCAGACAGGACGGTGCCTGAATGATCGAGCCAGAGAACACGAACAAAAGTTAACGAAAGATGAATTGGCACACTTGCCTGCGCAATGCAATGCCTGCCCCTGTGCACCACTTTTTAAGGGTATAAAGATTCTGGGGAGAAGCCAGGACCGGACTGCACACGAACTGATGGAGGCATATCACATAAAAAAGAAAGGCCTAGACTGTGTTAGTGACACGTCCATTAGGTTGTTTCAATCGGAGATAGATTTTTTTGATAATTGGTTGCCCCGCTAGGCTGATGAGTGTTCTTGTTTGCTGCGTTCTGCGCATGTTCTATTTGTCTATATATGCCCACAGGTTGCCGTGAATAAACAAAGTTGAAAGTTACCAGCCGTGTCGTTTTTGTGTTCTCTTCCGCTCTCCCCGTCTTTATTTTCGGTCAATATGATATGCGTAATCATTAGTTATTTTCTATTAATTTTATTCTTTCCCAATTATCTCAGTTGTTTTCTCAGAATTACTAATCGCCTTCCAATTCAATCCGCATCTTGACCACTTACCCATGTGGGTATGAGCCAGTGACAGAGGGCAAATAAACAAACAAACAAACAAACAAACGCGCAAACACATCATCAACGACAACAACGCATGCACTTGTGTCTACGCCTTCCTTCGTTTTCAGTGCGCTGTTGTTATTACTCATGTTCCTAACAGAGTTACCTTTCTTACAGAACACGTGAGTGCACAGAAGAAAATAAGCTAAAGAACACCAGGAATTTGCAGCCAAATACAAAAGGGCAGTGTATCTGCACTAGAAGATAATGTCAAATGACGACCCGACAGCAATTGTCACCGTCTGGCGGCAAACGAAGAAAACACGACCACGTCTGTGCCGTCCCTGTTCCATAACCAGACAGCATCGTTCACACACCTTTCTGTTCTTCTATAGTGGTCTATGAACAACAGCAAAATGGCGGTCATCAGGGAGACGTCGGTTTTTCCCGCGATAGCGTTAAGGGCCTCACGTCGCAGAATATCCGGTGTCGGTGTCAGCGGAGCTGTCCGTGAGCGAAAATTTCCGTAGATATTTAGGTATATCTATATGTCACGCCTTGCTATATGACATGCGGTATATGCGGATTATATTGCCACACCATTCTATCACTGAAGTTGCTCATACCTTGTCCAACTCAAGAGATAAGATAGAATTCGCGGAACGGTCAAAACTGATCAACAAGGCGAAAATAAGGCATATTGGAAATTATAACGTGAGAAAGACTGAGTAAGCCGCAAAAAACTGACGCAGCATGAAATCCGTGAGAAGGAAACTTGGCATAGGACAAACCAAGATGTATGCACTGAAAGATAGGCAGGGTGATATCATCAGCAATCTCGAAGACATAGTAAAAGCAACGGAAAAATTCTATACTGACCTGTACAGTAGCCAGATGAGCCACGATGCCTCCATTCGAAGCAGTAATGAGCAGGTTGCAGAGACTCCTATAACTAGCGATGTGGTCAGAAGGGCCCTGCAAGACATGAAACGGGGAAAAGCGGCAGCAGAAGATGGAATAACAGACAATTTAATCAAAGATGGAGGAGATGTCATGCTTGAAAAACTAGCGGCCCTTTATAGGAACTGTCTATCGACTTCAATGTTCCCAGAGAACTGGAAGAATGCAAACATTATACTAATCCACAAAAAGGGAGACGTTAAAGAATTGAAAAATTATAGGCCCTTTAGCTTACTTCCAGTATTATATAAAATATTCACCAAGATAATTTGCACTAGAATAAGGGAAACATTGAACTTTAGTCAACCGAGGGAACAGGCTGGCTTCAGGAAGGGATACTCTACAATGGGTCACATTCGCGTCATTAATCAGGTAATCGAGAAATCAGCAGAGCACAATCAGCCTCTCTATATGGCTTTCATAGATTATGAAAATGCATTTTATTCAGTAGAGATACCAGCAGTCATACAGGCATTACGTAATCAATGAGTACAGGCCGCTTACGTAGATGTCTTGGAAAATGTATACAGAGATTCCACAGCTACCTTAATTCTCCACAAGAAAAGTAGGAGGATACCTATAAAGAACGGAGTCAGACAAGGAGACACAATCTCTCCAATGCTATTCATTGCCTGCTTTGGAGAAGTATTCAAGCTGTTAAACTGGGAAGGCTTAGGAATAAGGGTCATCGGTGAATATCTCAGCAACCTTGAGTTTGCAAATGACATTGTCGTGTTCAGCAACACTGGATACGAGTTACAACGAATGATTGAGGCAAGAATAGCCGGGCAAGAGAACAAGAGTTCAGAATCGCCAGGCAGCCTCTAGAGTCTGTGAAGGAGTGCCTTTACCTAGGTCAATTACTCGCAGGGAACCCTGATCATGAGAAGAAAATTCACAATAAAAATGGATTGGAACGCATAGGCAGACATTATCAGCTTTTCACTGGAAGCTTACCATTATCATCGAGAAGGAAGGTGTACAATCAGTGCATTTTACAGGTGCTGAAATATGAGGCAGAGACTTGGAGACTGACAAAGAAGCTTGAAAACAAGTTAAGGACCGCGCAAAGAGCGATGGAACGAAGATTGCTAGGCATAACGTTAAGATACAGAAAGAGAACGGTTTGGATTAGAGAGCAAATGGGTATAGACGATATTCTAATTGACATCAAGAGGAAAAAATGGAGCTGGGTAGGTCATGTAAAGCGTAGGTTACATAACCGGGGGTTATGTAAGTAGGGTTACAGAATGGGTGCCAAGAGAAGGAAAGCGCATTCGATGACGGCAGAAGAATAGGTGGAGCGATGAAATTAGGAAATTCGCGGGCGCTAGCTGGAATCGGTTGGCGCAGGATAGGGGTAATTGGAGATCGCGAGGAGGGGCCTTCGTCCTGCAGTAGACATAAAATATGATGATTATGATGATGATGATGATTCTCACATTTTTGACAATGTTATTCCTCGGTATTTTGAGAAAGACAGCCCACAAGCAAACGTCATGAAACAAAACACCGAAAGCGCGCGCCTTTTACGTTATATGTTCTCAGACTTAAATATTATTATGTATTAAAGGTGTGAAATAATCACAGAAACCTGAAAAATGATCCGTTTCTTTTTGGGCGCGGCTGTGCACTGCCTCCGGGATCGGCCCACGCAAGAAGCCGCGTTTCTACCAGAAAGCCCGTTTTCGTGCACAGCGTTCGCCGCCAGCGTTTCCCGGTAAACATGACGGTTACATACGCTGCAGTTGCCAGGAAGCGTAAGAAGCAGTCAGGGATCTTTGAATGCTATCGCGTTCCACTCTTAAAGGCGAAGTTTAAGCGTCCTTCAAGTTTTTTTCCTGCTGCGGGGTCTTTTGCTATTTATCTTCTAATATATATATATTTTTTCTCGCGCTAATTGTAGTCCATGGGAAATGCATACCTTGCTTGAGGAAAACACGGATAGTGACATTAGCCCACGTATACTGCATAGACGTCCAACAAACACATAAGGTGGTGCGAAATCGACGTCAACGTAACGTTCGGGTCTCCTGCGCGGAAATGTAGGGTTGAGAATGACAGTGAAAATTGGCGATAGCTCAGAAGAATGAAGCCCATATATGGCGACGCCGTCAGCCACCAAAAGCTGAAAAGCGGAAGCTGTAGTTCGGCAAGCAATAGTTTTCGGACGCTGCTTCGCATGCACTTGTGCAGGATAAGCGGTTATGGGAGGCGCCATCACGTGTTCGATCTCGATGTTACAATACGTTATCGGCGTACTTCTCAATGTCGTCACTTCTGTCGCGCCTGCCGCAGGCGCGCTTGCAAGAAGAGACGTCTCTGCGCGTGTACTGCTATAGCCTGCCACGAAAGGTCGTTTCAGACACTCATTCTCGGCAGCCACGAACCCACACTTTCTTCGCAATCTTTGTTCTATAATTGTCATGCTAGGCAGAAGGCCCGGCCAAGCGCCTTTTCTTTCTTCGCTATTTGCCATGTCCGGATCCCATCGATATAAATCCCTCTGATTGCGCTCTCGTGGGCGGATTGTGCGCTCGGCCATCCTTTCCTCATACTAGGTACACTCAGCTATAGTAGATGATTGTATTATCGCTACAATGCGTTCTCCACCATCGGCATCACTTAATCATGACTGCTCAGCCGGAAATTCGTTTTCATAAGGGGTTCGGGGAAGATTAAGGGGGGAAGAAGGGAGCGAGGGGGTGTCGTTGTTTTTATACGTATTTTACCATTTCTTTCAAAGCCGGCGAAGAAGGCTTCAACCTCAGCTTAGCTTCAGCTGTTGTAGCAAGAAAACAAGTCTGTGACTATTTAGCGAAATGAATACGAGAAATGCGTTAGCGTCACGTCGCACCTCTTTAAAGTCCCGGGTCCGTGATTTAAACCACGTTCACCACATTTCAAAGTGTTGTTCAGGAGCTCACTCGACACACATCCTGTCTCTTCGAGGAGCGAAGATATATATACAGTTTTGTTGTTGTTGTTGTTGTTGTTGTTGTTGTTTTTCTGCACCAAATTTTTAAACACTACCTGTGGAAGATAGCACAATCCTAACGCCTGATCTAAATTACTCGATGAAGCGGCCATTACTTCTACGAGAAATCAAAATGCTTAATTGATGAATGAGCGTAATTACGCTAATTCACCTTTTAATTACTTACTTTAAGGCACATATATGAATAGGCGAACTGTAGCTAATGAGTATGCAAGGCATATCCACTTGGAACGAATTCTCGGTACTATACGGCAGTTTCGATGTATTGATTTTGATGGTGTCCGGTGAACTGCGTTGACGTTTTAGTTACTTTTGTGCTTCAATGCATAAAATAGCGTTTTCTTAAAATAAGGTAAGTGGAACGACAGTGCATTTTTACGCCAAGTTTGACGGCACATATATATCTCAACCGGTGCCATACTGAGGATTCGTTCGAAGTCGTTCTTCCGATTTGGCACTCCTAATACGAACGCATTAAAGCCGCGCTTATCGTTCCATATTTGATCTTCCAGCCAAGCGCACGGCGTCTTTTAATCAGGTAGACCATACCTGAAGAACTAATTTGCATATGCTGTGCCAAGGGGCTCCGTCGAAATTACCAGCAGGGTGCTTCCGTCAGTTCATATTGCAGACGGTAAACATGGCTGACGCCTACCACTGTCTGACCCAGGCGGTTTCTTGTGCACGTGCTTGTAACCTCGAAAACGTTCCAAATTAGGATGCGAGTATTCGTGCGTTCAATAAGGCTGTTGTGCACATTTTGTTCGTTATCGGAGCACAGAAATGAACAACTTTCATTCAGTTTTTTTTTTTTTGTTTAATAAAGGAACAAGGAGTTCAGGTGGCAATTTCAAACTCAATCGCTGACGACGAAATAAGCACCACATGGCTGCAATACTGGGTAGTGCCAATATCTAGGAAGCCTTAGAGCCTTATTCTCGGCTGCTGTAGCGCAAGAAACCCCGAAGTACAGCCAAGAATGTGCACATGAATGTCACTTACTCATTCCAATACATTGACTGCGGCGGCACCGGCATTAACGAAGCCGTTGGTGAATGAACCGCCAAGAAAGGGCAGTACAAGTTATTCGGTAACCTAATTAAACCAAACCTCCGCGGTAGTTTAGAGGCTGAACCAAGGTAGCGGGGCGAGGCGGCCGCGCTTGGGTGCGGAACGCCCAAAAAATTTATCTCGAGGTTTCTACTATGTATACTGCATCCCCGTGACCTGGGCGTATATTTCGCTTAAGCCCTTATTCTTCCTTCGCCGTGAGGCGCCGTTGTGAGCATGTATCTACTGCGTGAGATTGCCATCAGGGCCCGGACGAAGACACAAAAGCCTTCTGATTACGCACACTGTGTCTGCCCACGAAATCAAGAAAGAAGCTATGTCGACTGCGTGCAACAGTTAGTTTTGGTTCGACCACCCTTAAGGGCCAGGTTCTGGGCTTCGGGCAAGCACCGTAATGAAGCCACGAGTCGCATGTGCGAGGCGTGTGTTCCACAGCTATAATTACGAGGCGGCAGCCATCTCGGCGGCAACTTCCCAATCGGCCCGCCAGTGACGAGCGGGAAGCCGGTGCACAACTGCGCCCCTCTTCCCAATCAGGGGTTCGCTGAGGTCATCTCGGTCTTCTCTGATAGAGCTCCCAGAAAAGCGCTGCTTGGGCGCTTATCGCTGACGTCGTTGTCGGCTCCAGCTTTTTTTTTTTATCAGTGGATTTATTTATTTATTAGTACGCGACTGTGACGATAAAAGCCGGCTGCCCTCAAGAACCTTCCGAAAAAACCTCCGTGCGGCCTCCCGCGACCTGCGCATGCGGCCCGGACTGGGGTCACGTGCGCTTTATGCTCTGGAGCTGACGGCCGGTTTCGCGGTCACGTCGTTGTAAACGGAGCCCCCTCGTCTACCCCGCGAGTGACGCCTGTTTATGTGGGTCACTTGGCTTCGCACTCCCACACCTCCCACACCCTCTGGAGAGAGTCCGCACTTGACGTCACTATCATCATCATCATCATCATCATCATCAGCCTGGTTACGCCCACTGCAGGGCAAAGACCTCTCCCATACTTCTCCAACTACCCCGATCATGTACTAATTGTGGCCATGTTGTCCCTCCCTGCAAACTTCTTAATCTCATCCGCCCACCTAACTTTCTGCCGCCCCCTGCTACGCTTCCCTTCCCTTGGAATCCATTCCGTAACTCTCAATGACCATCGGTTATCTTCCCTCCTCATTACGTGTCCTGCCCATGCCCATTTCTTTTTTCTTGATTTCAACTAAGATATAATTAACTCGCGTTTGTTCCATTACCCAATCTGCTCTTTTCTTATCCCTTAACGTTACACCCATCATTCTTCTTCCCATAGCTCGTTGCGTCGTCCTCAATTTAAGTGGAACCCTTTTCGTAAGCCTCCAGGTTTCCGCCCCGTACGTGAGTACTGGTAAGACACAGCTGTTATAAACTTTTCTCTTGAGGGATAATGGCAACCTGCTGTTCATGATCTGATGATGCCTGCCAAACCCCAGCCCATTCTTATTCTTCTGATTATTTCAGTCTCATGATCCGGATCCGCAGTCACTACCTGTCCTAAGTAGATGTATTCCCTTACCACTTCCAATGCCTCACTACCTATCGTAAACTGCTGTTCTCTTCCGAGACTGTTAAACATTACTTTAGTTTTCTGCAGTTTAGTTTTCTACAGACGTCACTATCACGCCTGGGTAACCGAAAACGACGCCAGTCTTCGGAGCGGCCTTTTGAAGTTCACTGCCGGTCGTGTCATCTGCGCGGTATGGAAACTTGATATCCTTGAGAACTATAACTGCTGACGACGAAACGTGGCTTAGTCTGGCTGCCGCCGTTTCGGCTACTTCGCCGATCTTGGCGTCTCGCGCAAGAATGCGACTTCACCCGCCGTGCCAGCGTAGCGGACATGGCGTTGCGCTGCTACGCACGCGGTCGCGCGATCAAATCATGGCAGGGGCGGCCGCATTTCGATACGGCCGAAATGCAAAAACGCCCGTGTGCCGTGCATTGGGAGCACGTTTAAGATCCCCTGGTGGTCAAAATTAATCCGGAATGCCCCCACGACGGCCCGCCTTATAATTACATCGTGGTTTTGGCACGTAAAACCCCAGAATTTGATTTTTCAATGCGCCTTCGACGCCCGCTTGTCGCAGTCTGTCTCCGGCGACGCATGCGGCGTGGTATAGCGCGGAAGGAAACGCAGTGCGTCCGAAAATGAACATTCGCTGTGCGCCTTTGTCTCATATCGGATCAGTGAGTGCTCTAATCATCCGACGAAGCGCCGGCTCACACCGTAACTCCCACTGTCATAAACGCCGTCAAGAATAGTCGTCACACTGAGTGTAGTGGAAAATGTCTCCCTCCCCAACAGCGGCCGCGGCGGCTCACCCATGGACGCGACGCGGTCGAAGGGGCGACCTCTGGATGCCACAGTAAAACACTACGCGCACAGCTGCCCGCCCCGGCGCACGCACGCGTGCACGCAGGGAGCGCATCTCGCAGTGGGCCGGCGTACCATTTCAGGGACGGTTGCGCGAAAACGATGCCCTTGACGGGCGTGCTCTGTCCATTCGTAAGCGAACGAGCACCGCGGTCTCGAACAAGGGGTCGCCGCAAACCTCCGCAGGGCGTCCCTGCGCCAATTTCGCCGAGAAATTATCGTGGTTATATGTTATATGGTGTTTTATTTTAACGTTAACATTTTTTTTTAGAACTTGCCCGTGGCATCTTAGCACACGTCTATTTATTGAGCTGGTATACTCGAACAACTTACGTTACTTACACTGCAAATCAATACGCATAGTTGACTAATTACCAAAAGTTCACCGAATAACTTTTGAACTAATTACACTGGAATAGATATTGCAAAGCACGAAATAAATGAAGCCCGTGATTTCGCGAGGCAATTTTGAAACTAGCGCCAGTTTCGAGATAAGCTTGCAGTGGGAAGCCCGCGGAGGATAGCCCGAGGGAGTAAACACCCCATACGTAACGCGTTTCGACGGCGGCAATGCGTTGCGTCGATGCGCTGCTGCAATGCTAGGCGCATCGCCGTCGCTAGTCATCGTGAGACGGGTTCTGGCAAATTTTTGGTCAGCACACTTAACTCGAAAAGAATCTTCCTATAGGCAGGAGGCAGTGGATCGGCTGACCCCTGGGCAGGGTGACAACTTCCTCTTTTCCTGACGGTGCGCCATTGTGTAAGGCGGATTAATGCATAATCTGTCATGCTAAATTTGCAGCATTTTCTTTTGAGCACGAGTTCTTGCGAAAGGCATCGCTTTGCAGGGAGACCTTGTACACGCTTGAGCCGGTACCCTCGACGACGCTACAACGGGAATGTGGGGGTCCGGTTCATGTGAGACAAGCATTTACAAAGAGAGAGAACTCCTCCAACCGGAGAAAGAAGACTAGGACTCCCAACATGAAGTCATCCAGGAATTTCATGAAAAGAAAATAAAGAACAAAGGGACAAGTTTCTGTATCGAGTGGAAATCTAGACAATGTGCTATCTTCCTAACATTTATTTTGCGCTCACAAATCAAAATGGCTCGGCGCGGACGCGAGGGAGGAGGCATTAACTTGGCTAAAGTTCGCTCTTAAGCTGTTAGGTCACTTGAGTATTCCAACTAGATTGGTGAATTACCGACACATGCCTGAGTTTCACCACGGCTCCCCTATAGACTGAACTTTTTGCGTTACCTCGAATAACAAGCGAATCGCAGGGGATCCAATACATGTGCGCATCAAATGATAAGCTTTGATTAATTGTGTCAGAAAAAATAGATACAAGCCACCGTTTCCAAAGCATCAAGAGAACGACGTCTGTGGAACCTCTCTTCGACATATTCGTTATGTTCAAGCGACTCGGATAAAGCATATCGCTCTGCGTGGTAATATGAAACGCGAAACAAATCGCCGCGGCGGCTTTCCACAGATAGGCATTGGCTCGTCTCGCATCAAAACACGCTTCGGGGTCGGCGCGGATGGTCGTCTTGAGCTGCGCACTCAGTCTGTAGTAGTGGCGCGGTATAAAGGCCGCCACCAGAAAGCAAACTTTCAAAGCTTTGGTCACGTCGATTTCCAGAAGAGAGATCACCGCATGATTAGTATAGCTGAAGTGACTAGCGCAAGAGTGGTCACGGGACACTAAAAAGGCGACAAGGACAACCGCTAACTTCCAACTGGTGTTTATTACAAAAAGGCACCTTTTTGTAATAAACACCAGTTGGAAGTTAGCGGTTGTCCTTGTCGCCTTTTTAGTGTCCCGTGACCACTCTTGCGCTAGTCACTTGAGCATGGAATACCAACTAGCCCGGTCTCACACCCCGATTACTATAGCTTAGGCGTTTATTGCTGGTTTCAGGGGTTTGAGGTCGGGCTAACTGTTGGCGACTAAATTATGAGAAAGATATACCAGGTTGTCTATTTTAATGGAAACACTCATTAAAGATCCGCTGCGGTATATAGATATTGCAATTTTATACTTGCAAGCAGGAAATTGCAAAGCCAGGCGGACACTATTTGCCAGACAAACTGCAGAGTGATGTTAGTTAATTTAGAAGATTTCACGAAATAATTTTTAGTTAATTACTTAACAGCAGCGATCGCAATAGCTGAATTGAAGTCAGGCAGTAAGGGAGTATTATTCATTTGTCAAAAATCCTCTGCATGGGACCAGCTTTGAGAAATATGTGCTCATAATGTATTGGTGTTACAGTTGACATTTGTCAACGCTCCACTTTCCTTTCCACAGTGCTGATAAGTTTTAACTCGAAGACACGCACACACACACACATACACACAACACGCACACACACACACACACACATATATATATATATATATATATATATATATATATATATAAAGGCACAGGACTATGTTAGGATAATTGATGCGGAAAAATCCACGCGCCTCGTCTTCCGTCTTAATTATGCTGCGATAGAATAACGGTGGTTTGACAAACAAGATGCGACATGTTAAACTCGTGGTTAGGGTGGTTCTTTGCTTAGTTTACTTTTCGGAGGTGAAGATGGGGGGGGGGGGGGCAACACGCCGAAACAACTGCGCTTGCAAGTGAGAATTGACTGTCATATTTATGTTTGCGCCTATATCAACTCTTGTCACGGCACCATCTGGCGAAGCGCGCTGCTGTTATTCTTTCTGGTTTCAGACAGCATAATGGGTGGTACCTTCTCTAAAAACAAAGTCACGCAGAAACTCCCGTGGGAGTTTTCTAAGGGTAAGCATGGTGCTGCTTGCTCATCTGCACGCAGCCCGGTGTCACTACCAGTGTTATGGAACTTAATACCACCAGTGCGTACCCTTATTAATTCTTATCGGTTATCAACCTTATCGGACTAAATCGGACCCTTATCAACCCTTATCGGCTGTTATCAACTTATGGAACTCGATCCGAGCCTTATCAACCATTATCGGACCCTTATCAACCCTTATCGGCTGTTATCAACTTATGGGACTCGATCCGAGCCTTATAAACCCTTATCGGTTGGTATCAACCTTATCGCAATCGACCCGATTCTTATGAACTGTAATCTGTTCTTATCAACCTTATCGGACTTGATCTGCTCCTTATCAACCATTATCGGTGCTTATTAACCTTATCCTAATTGCTCCGACCAATATAAGCCCTCATCCTTTTTTAGCACCTTATCCATCGGCGTCGAACCATTGCCAACCGTGATGAGACCCATATAACGCCTCATCACTCCTTATCTGTCTGTTGCGCGACGTGAAGCACATGGGCCCTCAGTGATCGTGGCATTTCGGTCGGTGAAGGAACGTATGGCCTAACGGAAGGCTCACACCGCGACCACCGAAACGTATCGGGAATGTGGCGTGTTTGGCGTTAAATTTCCGGAAAATCGGAATTTTCCTAGTGACTACAATGCTCCAGGACGACTCTACAAGTGGTCTTAGAGATATATTTTATTCCACCATCACCAACTCTTTCAACAAAGCCTTCGCAGAAGCTGTTTTCCTTAGACATGCATTTTGTACCTCAGGTACAACACATTCATATGGTTCAGATATATTCACCTTCTGCAAACGTGGGTGCTTAGCCCAGTGCGTAAGACACTCGGCTTCTGAGCGTGGGGTAGTATGTTCGCAACGCTTTAGAGCATAAATCTTATGTACCCGTTTCTGCGTTGAGCGTCGGCGCGCCTCGGCGTCCCTCGTGACCGAGCGAACGAGCACAGCGAAGGATAGAAGAGCGAACGCGAAGCACAGCGGGTGATGAAAGACGGCGACAGCGAAGAGAGTGCGAGGAGGAAAGCTGAGGAAGAGGGTACAGCGGGAACCATGAAGCAGAACGTGGAGGAGGAGGGTATGGCGAAAGCGTGAGAAGAAAAGCGTAGTGGCGCGCAAGACGGGCTCTGCGGCGACGATGGCTACGAGATGGCGTTAGAGTAGCACGGGTCAGAGATATGGAAGCAGCGTTGCATGAGCGGAGGTCTGTCTGTCTGCGGCGGCTGCTGTGAATCGCGCCCACGCGTCACTCACGCGCTGCCTCTCGCGATGTCACGATTAGCGAGGCAGTCGCGCCACACTTCGTTCCGTCTGCAACGTGCCGCACGAGACAGATTGTCCGCGCCAGCCAATATATCGCGAAATGAAAACACTTATAGAGCTGCGTTCAAATTTTGCGTTGGGGCGTATCGTAATTTTCGATGAATTCTTAGTTAGAACAAGTTCTCTTTTGCTGTAACCCGCCGTGGTTGCTCAGTGGCTATGGTGTTGGGCTGCTGAGCACGAGGTCGCGGGA
This sequence comes from Dermacentor variabilis, assembly GCF_050947875.1. Classification (NCBI taxonomy): domain Eukaryota; kingdom Metazoa; phylum Arthropoda; class Arachnida; order Ixodida; family Ixodidae; genus Dermacentor; species Dermacentor variabilis. Next base: position 257,818,664 of record NC_134568.1, read on the forward strand.
TCGAATCCCGGCCACGGCGGCCGCATTTCGATGGGGGCGAAATGCGAAAACACCCGTGTGCTTAGATTTAGGTGCACGTTAAAGAACCCCAGGTGGTCAGAATTTCCGGAGTCCTCCACTACGGCGTGCCTCATAATCAGAAAGTGGTTTTGGCACGTAAAACCCCAAATATTATTATCTTTTGCTGTAACATATAGTCTGTAGCATATAGCGCAAATCGGCCTGTTTGGGTGGATTACCTGAAGAGGCAGTGATTACTTGCGCAACAAATTGCAATGTTCAGTTACCTGATTAACAAACTTGCACTAATTGACTATTTAGTTATTGCTCACTTGGGAAGACAGGTTGAAATTGGGAAATTAAAGGCAATCAGTATATAGCGAAGTTACGTCTGCGTAGCAGAAATCGAAAGACCAGCGCACCATGCACTTTGGAGATATCCGTCCTTAAATTGTGATACGAAATACATATGCGTTCCCGTCATGTTTCCCGAAAGTCTCCCTCCGCGCAGTTGGGGAATATGTATATACAGTCGTTATATTTTCACCTTGGGCACGGACATCTCGAAAGCAGACATGACTTCGCTATAGCGATTCGCTCCAATGTAGCACTTGCAACACGTGCCCCTTGCGCTGAGCGCAAGGAAGAGGGCGACGCGTAGCGCTTAATCTGGTTCGGTGCAAGTTGCGTCCGTGCTCAAAGAAATGAGGCTTCTGGACAGCATGATAAACAAGAAGGCTTCCTCGCGCGCGTGCTGCACGATTAGTCTTCCCGGAAGGACAGCGCGCAGTGCGCCAAGGAGGTGCCTCGCATTCTGCGAGAGACCGAATATTTAATGGACTCGTCGTGACACGTATTCATGACACGGAAGGAGACGTACGCCCGGGCATGCAGAGCCGAGTCTGTAACCTCGGCCGCACCACCACTACGGCAACAAGCGCCACCGCTGTAAAGCGAATAATAAATCATTTGCACACATTTTTTAATGAACCAACTGAACTTTGCGTCTCATCACCGAGGTAATTTAAACCTCTTCAGCGAGTGCACCTGTGATAAGCCGGAACAGCGCTACATCTCACGTGCGATATTTAAAAAAAAAATCTGTTCGAACCTTACAAAAAGAAAAAGGAAAGCAGGTAGCAGACAAATAATAGCTACACGCGGCCCGCTTCTAAAAATATGTGGAAGCGGAAACGATTAAATTATCCGTTCCACGCCGCAGGTTTCCGTGGCCAGCTATTTACTATACTTCACGGCCTTTTAAAGCTATATGAGAACTTTTCAGTGAGTTTGCTTAAAATTAAGAAAACACGATACGCCCTATATAGAAGTCAACAAACACTGACACCAAGGACAACATAGGGAAATTACTTGTGCTTAATAAATGAAATAGAGAAACGATTAGTTAAAGGTTTTTAAAGTGGATGAAAAAACAACTTGCCGCAGGTGGGAACCGAACTCACAACCTTCGCATTTCGCGTGCGATGCTCTACCGATTGAGCTACTGCGGCGCCGTTTTGCCATCCACTTTCTTGGGTATTTATGTGTATTTATTTATGTGTATTTATGTGTATTTACGCACAACCTTCGCGAAATGCGAAGGTTGTGGGTTCGGTTCCCACCTGCGGCAAGTTGTTTTTTTCATCCACTTTTAAAAACCTTTACCTAATCGTTTCTCTATTTCATTCATTAAGCACAAGTAATTTCCCCTATGTTGTCCTTGGTGTCAGTGTTTGTTGGCTTCTTATGACTAATAAAAAATCGAGCCCCTCGGTTAACCCCCTTTTCCCTCCTATATAGAAGAAGTGTATGTTGAACTTGTGCGGGTACAAAAAAAAAAAATAACTCATGCCAAAAATGGCGCACGCTTTGTGCGTAACATTCAGTGTCGCTGTGGCGAGGCTGCTTGCCGCACACCCCGTTTCGACGTGCCGCGCCCTTGGGATTACGCTGGTGTCGGCAGAGGCGGGACTGCCGCCGCGTTTTGCGTTGTAAGGTCCACTGCGCTGCGTTAGTATACATGTATACTATATGTACGAACTGCGCCGTTTCGATGGGTATGTACATACATACATACATACTACATATGTATCGCGCGCGGGCAGACCTTGGCTCCAAAGATGGCCAGGCCTTTGGGGTCCCCGGCGCGTGCGTATACGCGTTTCCTATTTGCATCCATGGGCCTCGGAGGTCACGTATATTCATGACGTGAGGTTTCTTTCTCTTTACCTTTCCTTTTTTTTTTTTTCCGGGCCGCTGCCACGCAACAGCTGCACTCCGGGACAACGCAACTGCCGCATAGCGCAGGCGTTCTTCACGTGCAACTTTCCTTTTTTTCTTCGTTTATTTCTTCTTCTTTCGGCGCAACGAAAGCGGAACAACGTTTCATCACCTTGCTCAGTTGCGCGTACACGGACATTCACATGCCATTATTGCGTATATATGCCTTGCTGGTGCGCGCATACCATTTGTGTAGTCGTATGCAGTTTGGCAGTGGTTACTACATCGGAGAGATGACGGAAATCCGATTCCGGCATGACGAAGTGCCATAGCCAAGCGGTCTGAACATGACGGCCCCTGTAATCTATCCAAGCAGCAACCGCATTACGCATGAAAACGAAATGGTTAATTGACTGATGGTGCCTAAGATAGCAAAGAAAAATCTGTAGTACGAGGGACGCTATAGGGCCCACGGGATCATGGCCGACGTCTAGGTTGCCCTCCCCCCCTCCTCTACAAGGCGGAGGGGGGGGGGGGGCTTCTGCGAATTCGATATAGCTTGCTCATCATCATCCTCACGAGGGACGCTGTGGCGCAGGACTCCGGATTATAATTTGGCTATCTCGCGGGCTCCTTAACGAGCGCCTGATTCTCGAAGCATGCGAGTGTCTTTGCATTCCGCCCTAGTCATAATGCGGCCAGCGCGACCGGCAATCGAGCCTGTGACCGTCATCGGCAGCGAAACGTCGCATAGATAATACCGAGGTACCGTGCATAATATTACAAATAGGTACGTCGCTCTCTACTGGTATACATGGTCAGTGCCGAGAATCTGGCCGGTATCTAGCTTAGCCCTCTCTATAATTAGACCAAGAAACATTCTGTCTGTTCCCTGAAGCGTATATATATTTTTTATTTACTCAAACAAGAAACGAGTCGTTAGAATAGGTAACTTTCCGAAGCTCGATTTTTGTAAGGAAGTACGGAAGTATAGGATTTGAGAGAGAGCTAGAGAGCGACAAAAATGTTTATTGACGAACAAAAAATAAAATAAAAATAAACTCCAATGTAAGCGTTGTTGTTACCACGAGTCGCGTAGCTGCGCACGCCCTGTTTCGATCACGACAGAGCAGTTTAGATGGCCGATTCCCGTTTTCCACTGATCTGTGGTCGAAGGTTGACATCGAAACTCTAGAAAGTTGCCGGAGCTAAGAAAACCCCCGAGCCCTACGCAACGGACATCAAGCTGACACGCGCAACAACCGTCACACGAAATGCTGTCCGGCGCGCCCTTCATGAGACACACAAGTTCATGCCGGCGGGCACGGACCTCCATGCAGTATATATAGTATACCAGTGAGTACCTGAACGCATTGCAGTGTGAGTCCCTCGCGGTCGCGGTGCGGTCTTACATTAACAAAGCATGTTCAACGTGTTACGACACGCCACGACTCCGGACATAACCGAGCCAGTTATGAGCCCATAACGCTCCAAAGCCCGCTTCCGTACCAGGCACGACTGATCACCGCCAGACGAAGTCGTCGCCACCTCAGTTGCACGTGCTCCACGGTGCAGCGAAGCTATCGCCTGTGAATATCATTTTCACTGTTCGCCAGTGAGTGTCGTATAACTTCAGTGCGAAGCATTCCTTGCCCCATTCGCATGGGGCCCCTCTGATCAAAGAAATGGTGTCCGATTGTAGAACAACGGACCCCCAGCGTAATGGGGGTATAATGGCACTATAGTTCTGCCGACTCCCGTTTTCACAACCCCTGCGCCCAAGACGAGTGTTCCGGGTCGGTATAACGCAATGACTCTGTTCCGAAGCTATTCCTTTACACCCGTTACGAACGGTCCGAGTGGCACTCCATCCGCATTATCACCGCGATCGACCGGCCGTGAATGGTGGATGATAAGAAAAAAAAAAACAAAGAAAATAAAAGAAAAAAATTATGCAGGTACACGCACTGTGGAAATCGATGTAAATGAAGCTTTCTGTGCTGTTTGCTTTGATTGACGATAATTAGCGGTGATGTTGACGGCGAATGTTTAATTTCTTCGACGTTTAGTCCAACACAAGAGTGATGAGTTAATGTTAAACGTCACCTTACGTGTACCGCTGCTGTCTGTACGCGTAGTACACACAACACACAGGGATAGATGTTTGCTGGAGGTGCTTGAGCATAGGTGTTTGCGTGTTGTTGTGCACCATATTTTATAACCTCTGAGAGGGTTGAGCATTCTCGTTGCCTCACATGGCACATCGCATTGTGGCAGAAGTATTAAACTGGAATTGGATTATGGGGCTGTACGTGCCAAAACCACAATCGGATTATGAGGCAGGTCGTAGTGGTGGACTCCGTATTAATTCTGATACCGTGATGTCCTTTAACGTGTCCCAAAATCTAAGCGCACGTGCGCTTTCTATTTCGCCCCCGTCGAAATGCGGCTGCCGCGGTGGGGATCAAATCCGCGACCTCTGGCAATGCCATAGCCGCAAAGCTACCGCGGCGGGCACAGAAGTGACGGTCGACCGCGTCCGTAGTGTCGCCTGGCCTCTGTGGTGTGCTTTAATTAATGCGGTGCTGCTTCTGCGCGCCCTGCGTAATTTGTAGGCTTGACATATTTGCATGGTGTTTATTTTTCAGAAAAGCAGGAACGTACCGTATTGTGTCTTGAACTTAAGCTTATCTAGTTCCCCCGCAATGACTGTCGTATAGTGGTAGGGTTTCCTTGCCTTCTCACGTCACCTCTCCCCTCCCCCCCACCTTGTATGGAAACTGCGTCCTCTCTACAGTTGTATCTACATCCCCTCTGGACTCTCATGTTAGTAGAAAGGGAAGCGCTGCAGTTTCTGCAATGCTTTTGAGGGTGGTCACGGATAATTACAGCCGTCAAGACGCTAATTTGGCGACGCCCAGGGAGCTCCAGAGGGCATTGGGCACATTCGACGCGGTGTTGTACAAACGAGTTTCTCGCGTCGCCTTTTCTCTCTGACTCGCTCCTGTCATGTGTACACACGCTCCAACCCCCCCCCCCCCCCTTCGTCGCGGTGTGGGAGACAGCAGCAGCGGGGAAAGTCGAAGGAAGAGGCAAAGAAAGCTTCGCTGTAACAGAATCCAGCAAAAGGAATCCGTATACATTTTACTAGCCTATAGAATTTGGTCGAAGCTTGGCTCGAGCTCCATACTCTCGCTCACGTGATCACTGTCAGCAGCTGTGCTCTCCCGTCCGCTCCCTACGAGACTGAAGTAAAACGCGAATCCTAATGCGCTCCACGTGCACTGTGAAAGCAATCCACGCACGCTCAACAGCGCACGCCGCCGTCGGGCGTGGAATGATGACAGAACGTGGCATCTGTGCAGCCGAGCACGTGACCGCGCGTATATATGGAGCGGGAGTTACGCCGCGCGCCATTATGCAGCAAGGCGGATTATAGCATACAGCATCGGTTTATAGCTACAGCTATAGCATATAGCATATCACATACAGCATCCTTTAGCGCCCATTGACGCCGTGTTATTGGCGCAGGTGCGTCGGGCTTTATCGCTCCCCAGAAAGCTACATGACTGAATAGGACGGATATGATCTAGCCGCGCGGTAGCTTAGTGGCTGTGGCGTCGTGCCTGGTGGCGCTGCTAAGCTCGAGGTCACGGCTTCGATCCCGGCCGCGGCGGACGCATTTCGATGGGAACGAAATGCAAGAACGCTCGTGCAGTTGCATTTAGATGCAAGTACGTTAAAGAACCCCGGGTGATCAATCCGGAGTCCTCCGCTATACTACGCGCCTCGTAGTCATACGTCGTGTTTTTAGCAAATGGCACCCTACAAAATTATTTTTAAATATGAACGGACATAATCTGGGCGGCTTCTCATTCTAGCCATTCCTCCTCATTACGCGCGGCCATACGTGTCGAAAGCAAGTCGGCATTATCTTTGCGCGGCGGTGTACGTTTGACGCGCTCTGTTCCTCCTTTCTTTCCCAGGGGTGTTTGTGTTTCCCTTTATAACTAATCAGGCCTCCGTTCGCACCGTTACGGCGAAATAGCCATAGTCAACTGCTAACTGTTCTTATGATGTGCCCGTCAACACTACAGTTCTTCCCGATATATTATTGGACTATATAGCGAGGAACAAAACGCTTTTTTTTTCGTTAATCCTTTCAGTTCATGCGGCATCAGCCGCATAGCCGGGTGGAGTGAGTGCCCGACGACTGAAAAATAGAGTCGCCCCGCGGACTTTTGCTTCTTTCCTCGAGCCAAGCCTGTCATCTGCGGGGCAAACCCAAAACGGCGCGCGCCCGACCCGCGTCAGAACACTGTCCGCTGCGATGACGTGCCACCGGCGACCGCCCGATCGCTCACTTTGACGGCTGGATCCGGCCGGCCGCTGCCGTATACCTGCCCACCGCACGCGCGCTTCAAATCCGGTCCGCAGCGATGTCCGAGGCGGCGAGCGACCTTCTGAGTCATCGCTTTAATGAGGTTTCACCAAGCCGATGCGCGGAGCGCTGTTTTCTTCTTTCGCTTCGTCTTTCTCCTTCGGGCCGTAATCGACTTACGCCTGCGCACGCAAGGCTGACGTACGACTCGCGGACGTCGGGTGCCGCGCCGGTGTCGCAGTTCAATCGCCGCGACGATTCGCACTGTGGGCACCCGCCGTGCGCGGCTACTCGAGCGAGCACAGTGCGCGTGCAGCACCCGCGAGCAGCCGGCATCGCGGCTCGGCTGGTTGACGCGCTACCGACGGCGTCGAGGAGCAGCCCCATGAGCGCGCCACTGCCGTCCACTTTCACGTGAGCATCCAATTACTGTCGCCCTCTCGATCCTCTTGTGTGACATGCATCGCTTTCTTTCGCACGCTGCGCCGGCGGTTGCTTATTGCCGCGCGCCGCATTGCTCCCGTGCCTCCCATAACTTATTCGATGTGCGACATTGTGAGGGCCTCGGTGCTCGCTGATGCACGTGGGTATCAGCTGGCAGCTGCTCTCATTTGAAGCGTGCTTGCATAGATCGTCGCGGCTTTTCTCTTTCGCATGCCTCGCGAATTGCGAGCAGTGCTCGAGATATCTACCTCCACGCCCCGGGGAAAACAGACCGCGCGTGACAGACGAGTTACCCGAACACCGGCACGAATTCGTGCGAACGGTTCGAGAAATAGAGCAGTCGACTAGTGGCGCGATCGACTGTCTGAAATGGAGCGTGGGTCTCGGCCGTTCATGCACAGTATGGCTCACTTTTGACGAGAATGATGTCCCCGTACGAACGATTGCGTTTATTTCAAGGAATATTGGAAGTCGACGAAAGAAAAAAGAATAAGAGGAGGACCATCGGGGGACGATAGCCAAAGTCAAGCGATAGCTTGCCGGCTCACAACCTGAGACATGCTGCTGGAGACCGTTTGGTTAGGTCCAGTGGTTAATACAGCGAGTCGTGTGGTTGCTGTGACATAGTACTGCCTACAAGATCGGCCCGCGTTACAAAAAAAAAAAAAAAACATCTTGTGAGGCCACACATCGTGCACTGATGTCAGCATCTGTCCACCAAGCCACCATGCACATTTTATCACGCTGTCTCGAGCATCGGCCGAGTTTACTCAGCCAGGCAGCCGTCCACGCAAAGTGAGGGGACGAGGTAAAAAAATTACGCCTTGAAAAAAAAATTGTACCAGATAAGTTTGTGTTCGTGCAGGATGTATCGGTACTCGCTCCGGTAGCTTAGAGGATGAACAGGTCGCAACTTCCAATTAGCAGCCATGACAGCCGCATTTCGTTAGGGGCGCAATTAACGCAAAAGAAAACGTCCAATTACTGACGCCTCGGCGCTCATTGAAGAGGTCCGAGAAGCCAAGCGGAGCTGCTGAGTTGTTGCTTGGATTCATTGTGGCTAAGCAGCTCAAGGAAGCAGGTACGCGGCTGGAAGAAGGGACAGGCCAAGTGCCTTGTCTTGCGTCTTGCCTCGTCCCACCTTACGGCCGCACGTATGTACGTGGGTCGTTGAGCTGTTTAGCCACAACGAATTCATACCGACTAGCTCGTCTTTCAATGGCTTTACAGTTGCCTTGGGACTTGAAACCGCATCAGTGGCTCGTCAACGCCTCAAAGCTGCGTATGCGGGTTTTAAGTGACGCCAAATTTGAGAACCATATTTCCGCCACTTGGGCTTTTTTATCATGAGCCTAAATCTAGGTGAAGTTTTCTTCTTGTATTCAGCCTTTATAAGAATTCCGTCGCTGTGGTTGGAAATCTAACCCGCCACGTCGTTCTCGCTGAGCAACAGAAAAAAAGAAAAGAATCTTGTAAGACACATACCGAAGAATTGTGATTCCAATATTCCTATGATCAGCGCTGGTGGCCCAGTCGCTATTGGGTTATGCTGCTGAGCCGAAGGTCACGGATTCGACCACGGCGAAATGCGAAATGCTCGTGTACTTAGATTCACGTGCACGTTAAAGGGACACTAAAGGCAAATAATAAGTCGACGTGGACTGTTAACGTACCATTACAGAAACCGCGCAGCGCTTGTTTCGTGCAAAGGAAAAAAAAAGCTTAGTTTACGAAAAAAATTGCGTCTGAAGGTTCCGCTTACCTTTAGCGCAATTCAAACTGCCCGCCACCTCTGAGCGCGGAGTGGTGACGTTGCCTACGTGGCCTACACCAACACCGTCCGCCCTTTATTGCCGTCGCCCGACAGACGGCGCTACGGTTTTCTGCGCAAAACTCAAACGCGCGACATCACGTGGACGTGGCGTTCTCCGCTACTTGGACTTCGTGCGAGTTTCACGAGCCAGAAAAAACAGCGCATCATTGCGCGATAACGAAACTACCGAAACGCGAATGGGCAGGCGGTGCAGAGCGTAGAAAACGAAGCCATGCGACCGCCCGCGTCGTTGTCAAAGGTAACGTCAATCAGTTCTTTTCTTTTTTTCTAAAAATTATATAGAACTAGATAAGTAGCATTTTCTTTCATCTTATAGCGCAGTACAATTATCTTTTTATTACGAGTGGTTGAGTCCTATATTGACAGAATTATAATGAGGAGTGCCTTCGTCATCGGGCTAGTACTTAAATGTCCCGAAGGAGTCTCTGTGTGCTGCATTTAACTAAAATTTTCAATTTCTAAAGCTCTGTTCGCGATAACATTGACGTCTTCGACATTCTCGAGCGTTAATCTATCACTTTAGCTTGACTTAACATGTCATGGTTTTGGCACGTAAAACCCCGGACCTTGTAGGTTTTTTTTTTTTTTTTGACAATGTTCTTGTGACACAGGCAAATGCAACAGCACCGCCTATTTTAACCAGTTTTCTGCTATGACGAAATATTCTGACACGCGTGTCTCTAACTCACACACTTCTTTCCCCGCGTAGTGCGTGTGTGACAAGTCCCCCCCCCCCCCACCTGTTTCGGTACCTTTTAATCTGCAGGACGACTAAGTGCCAACAATCTCGCAGCTTCCTTGCTTTAATTATGACGCGAGGTTGCCGTTCGGAGTGGGAGAGAAGGTGGGCAGTACGCGCAACGCTCGCTCCGCTCATTTTTATGCGCTCAACCGCGGCTTCAATATTCAAACATGTAGGAAATGACTTTCCGGAGTCAGCGTTGTACACGAAACACTCATAGCAGCTGCTGCCCAACGCCGCTGTCGGACTGCTGCGCATTCAGTGTGAAAGAGCGAACATAAAGTGTTTTGTTTTTGCGGCGAATCTGGCCGCTGATCAAGTCTGCACTTTCCCTGCAGCGAAGGTAACCTTCGTCTCAAGGTTTCTGCTCATCATCCGTTCTCTTTTTTTTTCTTCTGTTCTTGCTTCTTTCGTGGAAAACACGGGCCCTTTGCTTTCTTCGTGAGGTTAGGCTGGGTCTGTAACGTCTCGGGCACCGCTGTGTAACATGAAAAGAGCCCCGTCCTTCGCCACCACAGAAGCTCAGGCACCCTTGATGTCGAAGCGATCCTCCTTGACTTGGGGAAATGCAGCAGGTCACGAGCGAATATACGAGAACGCATGCATGTCGCAATTCGCAACGTCATGGTGCACCTCCCGCCAAGAGAGAGAGTAATATATTTTATTTCCAGAAAGTACAGGAAAGGTCGTCCTCAGTAGGTGCGCTCTATAGCCAGTTGCTATGCGCCGAGGAAGGAGGGAGGGAAGTGAAACTATACGGATGAATGATGATGATGAGAAGGGAATGAGTGGATGCGTATGTACACATCACAAAATGGGCCTATACTAAAGCCGTTCGTCCGATTCCGAGGCATGCAGAAATTTCAATAAGGCTCTCTGCTTGATTTCCTCGCAGTCGTTCATAGCGTCAGGTATAATGTCAGCGTTAAGTGTCTATCTAAAGAACCGCCCGTAGTCCGTCGCTCCTGCACATATGCTAGGCAATCACGATATGTTTTCCAGCATTTGCATGAGGCGCGTGGCAGCTGCTCGTAGTCAGGCCAGTTTGACCGGCCGATGAGATGAGCGACGCGTAAAAAAGCAACGCTTATTCCAAGCGAAGCTACCTCGTTTCGGGTAACCTTCGGGGCATACGCGGACTTCCCCGCCTGGATCAAAGGCGTATAAAGGCGCCTACGGTCAGCATGAGCCCTGCGCGTCTTTGTATACGTGCTTCTGTCACTGCGCACGTGTCGATGGGTAAGTTATCAGGTTCACGTATAGGGCAGTACGCCCCCGGACGAGCTCAAGAAAACTGAGCGCGGCGAACACGTGGCCCCGTGAATTACGACATGTCTTTCGCTCTCACCCGCCCAAACAGAACGGGAGAAACAGTGTTATTTAACCATTTATGACGTCGTTACGCACTCAGAAGTCGATGCCGTCGCGCAGCGAAAATGCTGTCAACATTCGTGTATGCCGCTGTGCGCATGAACAGGGTACAAGGGAGGACAAGGAAGGAGGTCGCAGTTGGAGTTTTTTTATAGTTGTTCTCGGATTTTCTTTTTTTTACACACACGCTCTTTCTTCGAGACACACTCCTCTCCAAGTCCTTCTGCTTCGGCGGCGCGCACCTCTGGCGTCGGCGGCGCTGAGCCTCTACTCGGGCAGCTCCTTTAGCAGCAGCGGCAGACGAGACACTTTCACCGGTTGCGTCGCTCATTGTTCATAAAGAAAGCGTAAACAGAGGAACGTGGGCCTCGCGCGGAGCGCATTCACTAGCGGCGGCGGCGCAGGCGAAGCAGCGCATGCGCAGTGGGTCCGAAGCCCACGCGACCGCTTTGTTTTCATGTATGGTATCTGTGCTCGCCGCATGCCTTAGAAATGACATCATCGGCGACCAGGTGATGATGAGAAGCAACCATCTCGTCTCCACCGCTCTAAAAACGCCCGTCAACGATGCACGTCACAGTATACGCTCGCGCTTTTTAATCTCATCGCGCGTGACTGTACGCACACATCGTTAAGAAAGCGAACACTTTATCTATGTTCAGCGATTCATGTAAACGTGTAAGTCAGAGCCTCACTTACTGCTGTCTACTATATAGTTCCCGTTCTGAACCTGCACCGAAATTGCGACGAGGCGACTTCGGACAGTTCTTTTTTTTTTTTCGGTCGCCAGCAAACAAGCCGAGAAATGGATTATTCTGGGACATTTTAATGCGTCCCACCCAGCCTGCGGGTACCAAACATAAACTCCAAAAGGCCGCCGTCTAGCCCACTCCGTAAGCCTCCATCGATTCACTCTGCTGACAGAACCTGACAGAACAACCAGAACGGGTAACAACGCAAGCAGCGATACATGTTCCGACCTGACAGTGCTCAAGGGGTCGACTCGATGTTTCTGGAACAACCTAATGGACAACCTGGGCAGTGACCACAGCATTCTAGCCTCAGGAGTCCAACTGGTGACCATACACGCCCCAGAACGTGCAGTCAAAACAACGAACTGGGACGCGTTGCGGCGCAACAGAACCAAGCCTCAACAACGCGACACGCCATCTGTACACGAGTGGACACAACAGCTACAAGCAGAATTTAAAGCTGCCACCAAGCAACTCACTGCAACAACGGAGACACCGGATGTGGACAGACATCTGCTCCACCTCATGGCATGCGAAGAAGCCTGACCAAACGATGGAAGAGACAGCGGCACAACTGCAGGCTGAAACAAAGCATCGTGCGGATCAAAGCAGAAGCGGAGGAATACGCCATCAACCGCACCAATAACAATTGGCACAACCTCTGCGACCCCCTTAATGGCACTCTAAGTACATCCAAAACGTGGTCCCTCCTCAGAGCACGTACTCAACCCAACGCTTACAAAAAACGCACACAACCAACACCGTCCGCACTATTACCCACAAAGAACAAATGGTTGATGACGCGCTCCTCCAAACACTGCAACAGAGATACGTAACTACAGGTCACTGACCGGATTACAAAGACTATCCACACGAGGAAGAAACCCAATAGGATGCCTATTTTACAGAGGCAGAAGTGAGGGCAGCCCTACACGGCGTAAGACCTAACACGGCGCCTATGCACTATAACACTATGCACTACTACGCAACCTCGGCGATCAGGCCATCCGGCAACTCGCTGCATACTACAACGGCTCCTGAAAAAAAAAAAAAGAAACGAACGCTTCCACAAGAATGGCGACACGCCGATATTACCTTAATTCCGAAACCCGGGCAACCATTCTCCCTCCAAAATCTCAGACCCACTTCCCTGACTTCGTATATGGGCAAACTCTTTGAGCACGTAGTTCTTATGCGCCTCCAAGTTTACGTCGAGGTGAACCAAGTCTTCCCAAATACCTTAGTCAGCTATCGAGCAGGTCTTTGTGCGCAGGCCATACTCCTACAACTTAAGGAGAATGTTGTGGATGATCCGAGTACAGCTTAAACCAGAGCGATTCCCGCGTTGTACCTCAAGGGGGCCTTCGAAAACGTCTCACATGAACTCATGGATTCAGCCACCCCTGGTTACTCCCCTATTCCTTCACCTCCCTCCTGGGAGACTGCTCTGACCAGCTCAGACCTGCAAGAGCAGCGACGGCTGATCCGGTGGGCACGCGGAGTGGTGCGATATATATATATATATATATATATATATATATATATATATATATATATATATATATATAGCGAGAAGAAGGGGGATTAACCCCTTCTTCTCCCTTTCTTCTCGTTATTACATAACGAGGGTCTCGAATCCGGCAACATTAATGCCTTCAGGTAGCATAAGTGGGTTTATTGACCAGTTGCCTTCACCCTAAAAAGATCACGTTCTCGTGACGCCTGCGGCAAAAAAGACGTTCCACGTCCGCCGCCAAGGTCTGTGAGTGGTGGCACTGGCTAACACTCCCAGGGTTCTACTAGGACACATGAATACCCAAGAAAGTGGATGGGAAAACGGCGCCGTGGTAGCTCAATTGGTAGAGCATCGCACGCGAAATGCGAAGGCTGTGGTTGTTTTTTCATCCACTTTAATTTCCATTAATTTATCGTTTCTTTATTTCATTTATTAAGCACAAATAATTTCCCCTATGTTGTCCTTGGTGTCAGTGTTTGTTGGCTTCTTATGATATGACTACATATATATATATATATATATATATATATATATATATATATATATATCCCCTGTACTGAGGAATCCCACTTATAACACTTTTTTTTCTTTATTTTTAATATCGACACATGCATAAAGTATATTGCCGGCAGAACACGTTCTAGTGACAAATCAGAAAAAAGTAACTATACAAAGTGGCGTCGTTTCACCTACCTGCAGATTGAATTTTTATATTCCTAATAGACTTTCGAGCCTACCTTAAACGAAAACGTGTTCAGCATCATTATACAAGGTTTCCCACGTAAGTTTAGCCAAACTTTAAACATATGTAAATGCCAAGTAGCTGGGCAGAATCAAGATAATGCTGTTTGCCGTCGCTCGTATAGGTACTAAGATTATCTTTTTTGCGTTCCGTCTAATTGCATAATTATTCTTAATTAACTAATCAATTTCTTAATTATTATAATTAGATTAAATTGTCAAAGAGAAATTTCTAGGGCAACACTAAAAACTCCGGATACAGCTTGCTGTTGCTCAATACGTGCTACATAAAAGTTTTTCCTAGCGTGAAAGGAGCCCGCAAATGCACGCAAAATTGCCGCGCGACTGGCCGCTCAAGGCACTTTGTGTGTATTCGCGGGCTTCTTTCACGCGCGTAAAAACAATGTTATGTATAACGTATTGAAACACAGAAAGCTGTATCGGGAGTTTCTAATGATGCTCTACAGTTTTCTCATTGACATTTTTCATCTAGTTATAATATTTGAGAAGTTGATTAGTTAATTAAGAATAATTATTTAATTAGGCGGAATGAAAAAAAGAGTAATCTGAGTATCTCCAAGTCGGCCGCATTTCGATGGGGGTGCAATCGACCGGCTGGGGCATGTACTACGTTGCCACGAAGAATTGCATCGGTCGTTTCTGAACCCCCTATACAGCACAGGGCAATGAACTTTCCCCTAAGGTGAGCATTAAAAGTTTTGCACAGTTGATCTTAGTTAATTAACGAATTAAGCGGAATATAAAAAAAATACTCTAAGGAGTGCTACATGACGGCATACCATATGCCGTTGGTATCGTGCAGCTTCGGTTAACCACATTTTTTAAAATCCTTGGTTCAAGTTACGTAAAACACCCTGTATGTGACATTCTTTCTCTGGCAGCCTCTTCTTTTGGGTACTGTCATACAGTTGCTTGCTCAGCCGGTGATGAATTTCTACTTGGTCCAAGGGAATTTCCTTGTTATAAATTTTTAGCGGCGTTGTCTCATTTTAAATTTTCTTTTAGTTTCTCTAAAATTTTTGCATTGCTTTCAAGACAGGTCTGAACGGCGCCTTCCAACCCAACCCAATCCAAACCGGCTTGAAACCGGTGCGGTCGGAACGCGTGGCCGTCGTCTGCTGGCTTGACGCCCGCGCTCTTGCGCCGGCAATGCGTCGCCTTTCGACCGGCTTCCCAGACGTTTCGACAGCGGCGTGGGCAGTGAAGGACACGTCAGTATACAAAGTGGCTCTAGATGATTCTTTGCACACGCGGGCGGCTTTGCACTGCGTCCCACCGAAACGCGAACATTGTGGCCATGCGTGCGCAGCCTCGCGCGACAATGTACGTATAGTATGAGGAATTCAAATACGAACATATCGAGGTGCGCGAGAAAGAAACGTTAAATCACTCTGATCACTGTGGTTTCTTGAAGTGACGACCTCGACTTTCTGTGTGTCCTTGCATTCTTGTAAGCCGTAGTGCTGTAATCTCGCTTCTGTACGTATGATCAACTCTATCTGGCTGGGGCGCTGGCTGTGCGGGCGGGCGAGTTGTCATGGCGCAGCAGGATCCCCAGCAGTGCTGTGATTGACCGCCATTCTCGAAGCTTTTCGAAGTAGTTTGGGATCAATAGCAGTCATGTCGCGTTATTGCGAAGGCATAAGGCTGTTGCAGTATAAGGAGTTGCCATCATTCTCTTTCCGGTGCTTCGAGGCCCGTCTTGACATTTGTCGGCAGCTTTTCGTCACGAGAACATTCGTGCTATCGACTGACGCTTATTATCTGGATAGAACTTGCAAATCCAGGTTTCACAGCCTGCATAATAACGTCAGAAACTTGTCCACAGCTGCATGCGTCGACTGTGATCAGCATGTCCACGTCACTCAACGAGCGTGTATTTTCGTTCATCTGTCATGTTGTGGGGCGAGGCCATTGGGGCGAAAATTACCTGAACGTCGAACTGAGATAGTCGAGCAGGAGTTGGAACACTGCCGTTCAACTATTGTGCAGTGACACTGTATGCAATATCTGCAGTTTGTCAGAGGAACGTTTTCGCTCGCCATTTTTGCCACAGGTTCGATTTTACAGTGAAGCTGCATACCTCTACCGTCCAAGGAAGTTTTCGTGTCGTTGTTGGCGTGGTAAGCAAAAAAACTTCCCATACGTGGGCCGATACCTGAGATAGTGCAATACCGGCCGGACCCGCGGCGGAGGTGAAGCAGGCGTTAAGCACTCACCATACGTGGGTTGATCCCGAGGATAGTGCAATACCGGCCGGACCCGCGGCGGAGGTGAAGCAGGCGTTAAGCACTCACCATACGTGGGTTGATACCGAGGATAGTGCAATGCCGGCCCGACCCGCGGCGGAGGTGAAGCAGGCGTTAAGCGCTCATCAAACGTGGGCCGATCCCGAGGATAGTGCAATGCCGGCCCGACCCGAGGCGGAGGTGAAGCAGCCATTAAGCACTCCCCATACGTGGACCGATCCCGAAGATAGTGCAATGCCGGGCCGACCCGCGGCGGAGGTGCAGTTCGCCATTAAGAGGCTCACACTCACAGCTTCGCTGGTCATCCTTCTTCACAGAGCGGAAGGGAACTGAGTTTTTTTTTTCTCTGTCACTGCATTAACTACCACTTCTTTCCTGACCTTTACGCCAACATTTCTTCCCTACTCTCCCTTACCATAAATTGACTCATACTAAGACAAACCACCCGCCGTGGTTGCTCAGTGGCTATGGTGTTGGGCTGCTGAGCACGAGGTCGCGGGATCGAATCCCGGCCACGGCGGCCGCATTTCGATGGGGGCGAAATGCGAAAACACCCGTGTGCTTAGATTTAGGTGCACGTTGAAGAACCCCAGGTGGTCAAAATTTCCGGAGTCCTCCACTACGGCGTGCCTCATAATCAGAAAGTGGTTTTGGCACGTAAAAAAAAATAAACAGCATAAGACAAACCAGATGGACGCCCTACACCGTACGGCACTAAAGGCAGCGCTGGGAATACCCCAGCATGCGTCCACGCAGCTCCTACTGCGACTCGGGGTGCACAACACCATCCGCAAGCTAGTCGAAGGCCACCTTAACAGCCAATTCCAACGCCTCCAACGGACAAGGCAGGGGCGCCTCATTCAATCCCGGCTAGGATACTCAACACCGAGAAAACCGCAACACCTGCTTAGCATTCGACACAAAATTCACGTGTCCCCAATTCCCCGTAATATGTGCCCTGACCGTCGTAAAAGCCGGAGCACAAGCCATAGCTGGCCCGGGTCTTTGGCGATGGCATATCGAACACGCCGATCCTATGCACCAACCTGGCCCGGTACCCGCAGAGACGTGTCTTGTGTCTAGTCGTACTAGATAGTACAGGCACTCTGAGGGCTTCGGCCACGGTCAACACTGTGCTCAGCGGCACGACGGAAGAGGCCGCTATCGCCTTGGCCGTCATGCTCGCTTCAACCATACCGGCGGCCAGACGGACCTATCACAATGGTCCCTGATTCGCAAACCACCTGTTGAACTTTGGCACAAGGAATTGTTACATCCTGCACACGCTGTATCCCCGCATCATCAGTAGATGGCCGGAGAAATACTTGAGGCATTTTCAATGTGGGTCAGTTAGGAGCCGTCTTTGTTAGTTCCCCTTCCATAGCTCTTTGTGATAAAGAACTTAAGTTCCTTAGAAGTTAATCAGTTTGGCCTGTGTCCGCTATGTGTATGGTTACATTTGTATTGTTCAATGTTATTGACGCATGCGCAGCAGGAGTTGACCGACGATGACGCGATCGCCTTGCCTTTCTTCTTTTACTCTCTTTATGCCCATTGCGAATTGTATATATTTGCGCAGGCTTCAATAAAGATGTTGTTGGCAGTCAGCGCTCGTCCTGTGTCCTCCCTTGTCCGTGTTTTTTGGCGCTGTTTCAAATATGAACAGCCCACAGCATTACACAGGGTGCGTATCGCCTGGACACCTGGACACGCCTCTCTTCGTGGTAATGAACGCGCTAATGCGGTAGCCCTAGAGCTCGCTAAACTGGCGCCATTGGAAGAGCTGCACAACCCAAACGACGCACCGGCAGAGCCACTGAACTACACTGAAACGCTAGAACGTTACAGACATAGCAGGATACATTTCCATTCCCATTCCTTTAACCGAGAAGATATCGTCGCCGTGGCGACAGCTGCGAACTTATTCGTTTGCTTGCTTCTTTATCCCTCGCCTCTTCCACTCCTCACAATATCCCTCGTATTGTCCCTACTGTGGAGCAAAGCCCGCGGAGTATCACTGCACCTGGGTATGGGTGCCTCAGTGCGCGCTTGCTCCCCCGCTCCTGTATACGGAGCGCGGCGGGCGAGGAGGATATCGAGGCACCCTACACCTATGAAAAAGACGCCCCATCTCATTATGAATAAATGTTTCTATCTCTCTCTCAGAACCACCCGCAAAGGGACACTATCTACAAGCTACCGTTCCAAATTCTCGAGAGTTTAAGGCTTGTAGAACCTGCTTTTAAAATCGTAGAAATTCATCGCGCGGAAACCCCCTCAACGCAACTTCATAGCTGTCGGCGTGCAGATAAGTTCCGCGCGGGCGGTACCGAATGCTACCCTGTTATTTAAACTGATAGCCTAACCAAAAAGAAACTGTCGCTGGAAATTCGGAAGGGGTGCCAGCGTCAACCGTATTTATTGAAAGTTAAATAATGGACCATTACACGTCTTCGCTCGTAACTTTCATATGTAATGCTAGTAGTTCAGCGCAGTAGAAGAGGCAGTGCATTTATGCAATTAAATAATTATTGTCGCAATTTAACGTTGCGAACGCATTTTCGGTTGCCTGTTGTGCACCGCACTGTTTTATAGTTTATGATGTGGAACAAAAGCGTCCACAATACCAACGCACAGTGTTTGCAAAGGTTCTTGGTGTTGCGGCAACCCTCAGTGCGAACCTTGCGTAATCCACGCGCATCCATCATACTGGAATGCTTACAGCGTTTCCACGCTATACAGTCACCGGCGCACATCCTTTCATATATAAGCTCGTAAGTTACCTCACGGTGAACACACAGTTAACCACTCCAAACTGCGTGTGAAAGTAATTACGAAAGCGAAAGCGCGACGTTTCAGCAACTAGAATAACTATTTTTTGAACAAATATGAAAGCAACAAGTTTCTTGTTCCTTTTCTCGTGTAAGGGCTTTTTAATTCTGAGGCGGTTCTTCTTCCGGGATGACGCACAAGCTCACATGGCGCAGGGCTATCAATAGCTGGAATTTCTGAGTCATATAGCTTACGCGTTATCCCTATCAGTTGATACGGGTATGTATCACCATGGTAGCACCATGTATTTGCATGGTGCTATCACTAGACACAGCATTCAAGAGCTCTTTGTTACCGCATGCTGACTGAAGCGTGAGATAAGTCTGCATACACAACCGTTCATGAGTGTCGAACTCTTGGCTACTTCAACACCGTTCAACGAATGAATTTAAAAAATGTGTGATTACATGTTGTTGTTTGATGAATAACCAACTAGGCTCGTTCACTTCGTTCTCAACAGTTTCGATCAGCCCCAAACCCATTACCCCATCTTCTTTTTTTCTGTTTTCTCTTTCTTTTTGTAAAGTTTGTGTATGGATGTGACAAGTGATGCGTGGCATGTTCCATGATGTCGTCGTGGAGATTGTTTGCAATAATGTAAAATTTCTAAGTGCGACGACACTTTGGTGTCCACCGGACCGCTTGAATGTAGTCGCGTTGCGACCTGCCATATAGAAACCTGTAACCGAAAGCAGTTGTGTCTGGTCGGACGCGTTTCGACAAGTCTGCTGATTGGTTTTAATTATAATTACAACCCTCCTCCTGTCTTTCCGATAACCATGGCAGTCATGGAAAATTTCTGCAATCTCCGACCAAGACTTCTCAATGTTATTTATTTTATGGCCAGAAAAATATAGAGATTAATTTACAGAGGGAAGACCCAGAGCCGAAGGCTGTATACATGGGAATTTTCGGTCGGGAAGTTCTATAAACAATCAATGTGGAAGGCAGCAGCAGCACGTTTAGAAAATGCAGGAAGTCAAATGATCAGAAAAAAAAAATAAGTTAAAACGTGCTTGCCAAACAAGTTCGTGATAAAGCTTCAAAGTATTATGGATATACTGATAAGAAACGATAGCGATCCCTTTTTGAAAACGACTAATGAGGAATAATGCTTAATGCGTGTCGGGAGGCGACTCCATTATGATATTTCAGTATAATAAGCGGTATGCCTCCCATTGTTTGAGTGCATTACAGGCAGTAAGAGAAATTTCTGTCGCAGGCCAATCTGGTTGGATAGGTATTTACAAGACGATCACTTCATAAAATAGTGGATGAAGTCAACTCTTTTATAGATTTCAAGAAAATAATTGTGGCATTAGAAAGGCCGAATTTTTATATAGAAAGCTATAAGCTGTAGTTTTGGAGTAGATGTGAAACATTGCAAACATTGCATTGCATTCAAGGTTAGGTTCCATTGCAGGGGGCACTGCCACGCCTTCCCGGCCCTGCATCACCATATTATAAATTAAACATTGGTTTATCTTTTTTTTTTTTTAAAGGCACGTGTGGGTCGACTCTTGCCGTCAATGTCACGATCCACTTCAGGTGCCTCTGGAACTGGTACTACTTTGAATGATTTTACTGTACGTGAAAATATTCCTCTCTTAAATATTAGATTAATAATACGCGAAAACAACTTCCAGAAGACCGGGTAAACTTGGCTGCCTGTAGCTCGTGAAGACGTGAAGAATGCCGTTTTGAGGCGCGATGATTGTCAAGAAAGGTTTTATTTACAGTAAAGGCAGAAAGGTTGGCCTGAGCTCTATCTGGTCCTTCCGCTACTAAACACCACATTATGATAATCATCATCATTATCGGGCTGAGCTGTTGCTCTCTAACCTGGTAACTCTGAGATGTAGGGAAGGGGAGCACACGTATAGTGATTAATTGTGGTTGAGAGTGCGTGGGATGGTGGCAAATTAGTTCTGCGGAATCCCGCAAGGTGGAGGAAAGTACATGAAAGGGAAAAGTTGTCATCCACCCGAATGTAGCACGAAGCTACAAAGGAAACTCATACGGGTTTCTCAGAAAGAACGCTTCGCAGTTCAGGAAAAGTATCCCGAACCAGGACGAATTTTTCGTCAACTGCAAAACATTTCTTCTGAAAATCGGAATGCGTTTTACAAAAGTTATTGTACAAAAATCTAATCATGTAGGCAGCAATTTCAACATGCGATTATTTGCAATGCTGTGGATTTCTTTACAGAGGGAGTGTTTAGCGGGACAGCTGTGTCGGGAGGAAGTGTTAAGTTGTTCGCTATCGATTCGCGCAGTTGTAGAACAGAAATAGCACGGTAACACAAACGGAATATAATGTTTCTTTTGAGCTTTCGTTTATTGTCATAAAAGATTTCATGGAAACAAAACGTTTCGCTGCATTGCACTATACAGTCATGTAGTGTAGGCAGGAATCTTTTATGCCGGAAGGGGTGAAGAAGAAACAATTCGGGGCCAGGGGGGTATGTGTGCGGTTTGCCGATCAATTTCCGAAAAGAAAAAAAAAACGGTTGAGGAGAAGGGGTTACGGGTGCGGTCAGTGGACTTCAACCTTACTGAGCATATCTGCACCCCTGGACGCAACTACGCGTTATCTATGAAACGGCCTGTCCTTGCAGTTGCGCGCATCAACTTTCCGCGGCTGCGTCAGGCGTGCTCGGTGCACTAGCTGCGAGGTGGCGAAAGCAGCACACCCTCGGCCCTGCGAGCCGCCAGCAGGAACGGCGGCGGAACCATGCTTCGGCAGCTCGGCAACCACCATTATACCGCGCACGGCAGACACAGGGAGGGGCGCGTCCCGCAGAGGCATGCGCATTCGTTGTCGCCGCCGTCACTGTTCGCCATCGGCTGCGAAGAGGCGCGCGACCGATGTTGGCGCTGCTAGCTAACAACAAGTAAGAACGAATAGTGTTGAACGTTAGCAGTTAGCGTTGAGGAGAAGCAGTAGATAGGAAAGGCAGCCAATGGCCGAGAAGCTCGCGCTACAGTGAACGGGAGCGCGTTAGGTCACCGGAAGAAATGGGAAGGGCAGAATCTGGTCCACGTTAAAGTCGAAAGCACAAATAATCGCCGGGTTTCGGGAGCACGTACGTGACAAAACCAAAAGCGCGCCCTGAATATTTTGCAAGCACGTGAAATCTTCAGGTAGAAAAAAAAAGAACTATAGTTCAGGCTGACGGAAAACAGTTTGGAGGGGGAATACGCTTTGAATTACACTGAGGAAATACAGCTGAGTCATTCAAGAGCAGTGCAGAAATAATGTGGAAGAGGCAGAGTCATAAGGATGCAGAAAATTTTGTTGTCAGCAACATCAACTGAAAATAGTCGGAAGAGAAAATGCCACAGTACACAACTGAACGGGATGTAAAATATCGATGAAATTAGCAACTGGGATCGAAAGTCAAAGGAGCATTGTTAGAATAATTGGAAAGCGATTTTACAGGACAAGCGAACCCCGGATGGTTGGCGACAGAGTAGAATGGGTTTGATATGCAAAGGAAAAGGAGATACAAGCAGCATTTAATTCTACAGACCAATTACGATGTCGTCAGTACTGTGCAGGTTAAGAATTCAAGCTATAAAATCGAAGCATCAAGCATGAGAAGGACAAAATGGGATATTGGCGGAACTACAGAGATGTTTCAGAATATGTTGACGCATAGACTATAGAATATTTGTAATCACACAGTCTATAGCCAGAGTAGATTTCTGTATACTGCAGCCTTCCAGAATATTAGTGGCGCGCGCCACAACGGATACACGGAAATCCCTTGGAGCATTCTAAAGGATGTAGGTCTCGGTGAAGACACCATAACGTTACTGAGGATAATAAAGTGCATATATAACGGGGGGAGGACTAAGTATCTACGAGACGACTGAAATTCAGAAAGGCTTCCACCAAGGTCCCCGTTATCACTTGCTGATATTTATGATGTGCGTAATCGATAGGCATGAAAAAGGGAGAAAAAGACTAGATGAAAGTAAGTTGGGTTACAATCTCTCGTATAAACGAGACAGTGTGGTGGTGGAGCAACGACTACCGGCTTCGGTGTACGTATAGATGACATTGCTTTATTGGCGAGTAGTCAGAAATACATTCAGCTCCTGGCACATATTTAGGCAGAGCAAAGCGAAGCTCTATGTTACGAATATTTATTTTTTTAATTTGTGTTTAGACTATTCAGGTACCATATAATAAAAACGCTAATTTATACAGTGGAGAAAAATAACCAGGAAACTAACCAGTAGATATTACTTTACTCCACTGTATAAATAAGCGTTTTTATTATATGGTACCTGAATACTCTAAACTCAAATTTAAAAAAATAAATATTCGTAACACAGAGCTTCGCTTTGTTCTGCCTAAATATGTGCCAGGAGCTGAATGTATTTCTGACTACTCGCCAATAAAGCAATGTCATCTGTACGTACACCGAAGCCGGTAGTCGTCGGTGTACATCGGCAGAGACACCGGCAGAGAGAAGGATGTTAAATGTATACATCCAGAGATGCCGAAACAACGTATTGGATAGGCGCAATGGAAAAGGGGGCCAGTGATAGAACTATATATGAAACGGCAAACAATGAAATCGGAAGAGAAAATTTTACGATAATCCAAAGGGCAGTGCCCTACTGTTCTAAGCCAGATCGGGTTTCTTGAGAACGCAGAGTTGTCAGAAGATTTCCCGACGAGGACGATTCGTGATTACCGTGTAGAAACGGGCCAGAAACCATAGATCATGTTATAGTACAATGTCACATTATCCATCCAGCCATAAATGCGGTAGTAGAGAGCTTGTCCGAGTCCTTGGGTTTTGAAGACAGCAGAGTTGTTTAAAATGAATCTGGTGGCGCATACTTAGTAAGAGATGACCGCGGAATGATCACTAAATGAAGAGAACTTTCCATTTTGAATAAGGTACTTTAGCGCATAAAGTTATGTAAAGGTTCAGATACACCAGAAAGGTAACAAGAACGAGCTTAGTGGCATGTGCCGCCCCCACCCCCCCTGTTTCGTAGGGGATGTTAACACCATCATCGAAGCTATAGCTATAGTGCCTAGAATATACTTACATAGGCACCACACCGTATTATACCGGTCCCGAAACACGCACCGACAGAAACTACGACGGCACTTGTCAAGTTCGCGGTTGCCCACTGATTGGGCAAACACCTCATTCGAATCCAATCACCTAATCACTGACGCAGATTTTTTTGTTTGTACCGCGCCTTTTAGCTGCCGGTACGTAATCGCAACTTCAGGCCTCAATTTTTCGAACGCGCCACAGACCATGTGAATAATATTCCATCTCCGTGGATAGTGTCATATCGGCCCCATTTTTTTGCCATAAAGCGTTGGAGCCATATATCACACTGCTCGTTAAAATCACGTGTTGCCCCAAAGAGTGGCCGACCCTTTTCGTGTCTCACTCCCCTAACAGCTACAGCTGCTCTCCGCTGTTTTAGAAACGCACAAACTATACGGAAGCCCCGAACTTTATCGGGGTCCAGGCGCGCAGCTGTGTGTGTGCACTATATACGTATAGGCCGCTCTACGCGAGTGCGCATTGCTGCACCATGCGTACTCCTTCGAGCATCCGAGTGTGTTCGAGTATGCGCACTATGGCGCGCTCTCTGGCCACACCGCGCGGTGGCTGTGGCGTGCGAACGCGCTGACCGCGCACTCAACGCTCGTGCCACAGAGCATTGGCGCACGTCAT
Source organism: Dermacentor variabilis (assembly GCF_050947875.1). Taxonomy (NCBI): domain Eukaryota; kingdom Metazoa; phylum Arthropoda; class Arachnida; order Ixodida; family Ixodidae; genus Dermacentor; species Dermacentor variabilis. The sequence continues at coordinate 257,843,487 of NC_134568.1, forward strand.
CGTGCAGAAGCCTATATAGACAGGTCAAAATTATGCCTCGTCAATCGCACAACGTCTATCATACATCATATGTGTTTCCCTGGGACGCTAAAACGCATCAATCGAGTCATTAGCACGACGATCCAAATTTTCAAACGTAAACCAGCCCCCTTACATTGCGTCTCTCATGCACTTGCCCGTTAGGGATGGGAACATCGGGAGGACAAAACGAGGACGGCATATAGGCCCGAAACACGCGCGCGCGTGGTGTGTTTCTCCGCACTGCTGTCCGTTTTTTTTTTTTTCAGTGCGCATCACGCGTTGGGTAGCCTATAATTTATGCGACTTAATTGTATATTGCGCTTTTTTTTTTCCTTTTTTTGGCGTCACCGCAGCGCGCAATTCTTGTCGCTGTCTAAGTTCACTATACACTTCTCCAGATATATGTGGCTCGCATAAGTTGCTCTCGTTTTCCATGCGGGTGTCGTAGTAAAGTATGGACACTCGCTAAGAAAGCAAACGGATGTTTTGACAGGCGCTGTTTTACCTTACCGTCCAGCGCAGGGCCGCCACGTCTCCTAATTAATTTCTGCCAGGCCGTGCGTGAACGCAATTACGCCGCAGCATTTCTTTTTTTTATTTTTTGGCTCCCTTTACGTCACGCGCTTCCACGCGGAACCCACGTGCAAGTCTCTATAAACGCTGCGCGAAGTAGCTATCAGCACGCTTCCCTTGCGGCACGCCACCGCTGCTCGCGCGTGTGTTTCGATTTCCCGTGCAGAATTAAAAAAAAAAGTCAACGTATATGTATGCGTATTCAACGATGTTTCCGTTTCAACATCTTTGGGAGAACCTTTGCTTCTCTCTCTCTCTTTTTCTTTCTTTTTGTTCAAGTCAGCAACGTTCGTCATTGTTTGCGCTCACGAAGAAAAATGAAAGTCAAGTAAGCGCGTCCATCCTTCAACTGAATATAACTGCGGATAGGAATACTGGCGCCGGTAGAATGACGATGAAAGGATGAGGTCAGCGGATGCCTTTCTTCTTTCTTCGTTCTCTCTCTCTTTTTAAATTCGCGGCGACGACAATTTATCATCGGTAGCTTGAAGTTTGAAACTCGGAACCAATCGAGAGCTCAAGAAAGTAGCCTGAAATATGGTGCCGCCCTCCTGGTACCAGCGACGCAGCGATGGGGTTTTTTTTGTGCAGAATTTAGGACAGCGACTTAGGGTCAACATTTTTCCCACAATGGGAAAAAAAGAAAAGAAAGAAAGAAAAACAAGAGCAAGAACTTTTCCGCTTCTTCTAGAGAGCTGCGTAAGTACGCAAGATTACCTATATTCAAGGTGACCTCATTACTGGCGTGCTGTCAGCATAAATTGAAACGCTAACAGAAAATGACTGATCAGCAGAGCGCCTGTTAGGCGTAATTACATGAAAATGGGACGTGTATAATCGCCCCGTAGCCAATTTATGAGCGTAGAGTAGTCCTAAATGTGTGTTACTGTTACAAATGCTGGCGAAACCGGAAACGAGACGATACACACACACACACACACACACACACACACACACACACACACACACACACACACACACACACACACACACACACACACACACACACACACACACACACACACACACACACAGGGTATCCCAACTATCATGCACCAAGATTTTAATATATGCAAACGCCACGTAGCTGGACAGGACCAAGGTAATGTCGTTTGCCGTCGCTTGGAGATACTCCGAGTATTTTTTTTTTGCATTCTGCCATATTACATAATTAGTCTTAATTAATTAATCAACTTCTCAAATATTATGATTAGATGAGACGTGTCAATGAGAAAATAGTAGAGCAACGTGAAAAACTCCCGATACAGCTTTCCGTTGCTCAGTACGTGCTACATGAAAGTGTTCTTCCGAGCGTGAAAGAAGCCCGCCAATACACGCAAAATTGCCGCGCGACTGGCCGCTCGAGGCACTTCGCGTGTATTGGCGGGCTTCTTTCACGCTCGGAAGAACACTTTCATGTAGCACGTACTGAGCAACGGAAAGCTGTATCGGGAGTTTTTCACGTTGCTCTACTATTTTCTCATTGACACGTCTCATCTAATCATAATATTTGAGAAGTTGATTAATTAAGACTAATTATGTAATATGGCAGAATGCAAAAAAAAAATACTCGGAGTATCTCCAAGCGACGGCAAACGACATTACCTTGGTCCTGTCCAGCCACGTGGCGTTTGCATACCTTTAAATCTTGGTGCATAATAGAAGGGCCACTGCGTATGTATATTGTTACGGAGGAGATGTTCGAAGGTGGATTATTCATAGTATACTGGGAAAGGTGGCAGGCAGGGCCACAACAACGAAGGCGGCGGAGTGGGCCACACTTCGTCCTCTTTTTCGTCCTCTACACTTCAACAACTTCTACACAACACTGGTTGATTGATTTGTTGAATAAATGCTTTACTTATTGGCTGGCTCTTTGGCCTGATACGAGTAATGGGTAAGGGGAAGTGTCGGGAGTGGAAGGCGCGATGCGAGCAGCAGGGTCTACGACCGGTGTCAAAGCCCGGACTCCCTGGCAAAAGCAAGGAGGGACCCCAGGGCTGCGGGGAAGGTGTGGCCTTTGTTGCGAGCGCCACGTACGTGCGTCGTCGTCAGCGTAGACGTTTGCTGACTTGCCTCTGCTGGACGACTTGCGTACGACTGCCGCTTTCCTAGTGCGTCTGGCGTGAGGGCAAAGCCAGGAGGCAGTAACGATATATTTTAGTGAAGTGTAGACAAACGTAGGGGCGTGCCATGCGGACTGCCGTCGCCTGTACGTCACCGATGCGCGACGCTAGAGCTCGCGCTGTTGGCGCTTACCGGCTGTGTTGCTTGCTCGGTCTCTTGGCATCAACAGCGCCAAATGTGGATTGCTGGAGGTTGTTTCTTTTAGCCCTACACATAGCCCTTATCGGTCGTTATCAACCTTATCGGAATCGCTCTTGCCTTTACAACCCTTGTCAACCTTATCGGACATGATCCGACCTTTATCAACCCTTATCGGTCCTCATCAACTTTGTAAGACTCGATCCAACCCTTATCCGTCCTTATCAACCTTATCGGACGTGATACGAACCTTGGTCCTTATCGGAGTTGCCGCGACCATTATATATCCCTTATTGCTCTTTATAACACCTTATCCATCCGCGTCGAACCATTATCAACCGCGATCAGATCCATATAACCCCTAGTCACTCCTTATCATCCTTACCAACTCATTGACTGCGTATCTGTCTGTGTTGTACGACAACGCAGACAACGTGGTACGACACGTACATTCATGCGGTTCAGAGATATTCGCCTTCTGCAAGCGTGGGTGTTTAGCCCGGTGGGTAAGACACTCGGCTTCCGAGCGTCGTGCGTCAGCGACGGTTTTCCTCAGTGAGTCGACATAGAAATGCTTACGCATTAAAAAAAATAGTAATAACCAGAAATCTCTCTTTCGCGCATCCGCGGCTGCACGGTAATGAGGAAGTAAACGTTCCTTGCGGATAGAATGGATTCAAATTGCACTACGTACAGATGCGCATGCTGCCACCGAAACCATGATGCGTTCAAGGCGTCCGTCGTACTCGATAGTAGTCAGCAACTGTGCTTAAAAAAAAACAGACTCGGTGTAATTTGCGTGCGCTCGCTCTTGTGTGCGTCTGTGTGTGCGCGCACGCTCGTTTCGACTCTCTATGCACTCACACAAAGCTTCGCTGTATATAATTTCCAACTCGTTGGATCTTCTGCCTTTTTTTTTTTTTTTAGCTAGATTGTTCGCAAGCAATCGTCCCATAGCGCATTTACTCAGTGTCCACTGCCAGCAGCCACACCCAGTGAAGAAACAAACCGAACTAAGTTCGCTGCGCTAACACATGGCACACTCTCTTATTGGGGAGGTTGGACGGGATCACAGAGTTTTCGACAAAATTTACTGCAAGGAACGCAGGCGCTAAATGTGCCTCTACGGGAGCTGCATTAAGTGCGGCGCAGCTAAGCCAGCACAGGACTGATAGGCAGCATACATCGCTGTGCGTAAACTTCGTCATTTTAGTTTCAAGCGATTTTGAGGTTACGCAAATAGATCATATTCAACAAAATATCAGGTCATAAGTGCAATTCGCAACGGCTACTTATGAGCGCTAAGGATTACTGCATTCGTGGGTTTAGAAATAACGTATATTTGCGTGAAAATTGAGACACAAATAATCGTAATAATTATAAAGGCGCAAGAACGTCCCAAGTTTATACATATTCAAGTACTGCCCAACCTTCCCGTGTTATAGCTGAACAGTCGCAGCGCCACAGTTCCCTCTAGTAATTTTAGTAGGAAAATCTATGAACGGGAAGACAGCCAACAGTCTTCGTGTGTGGTACCATAGCAGCTGGCTGCGCAGCGATGGTATAGTATAGCAATATTAAGGGGGTACAGTTAAAAATGGAATAGTTCAGTAACATAGTTTTATAAACAGCGAACGCAAACAGCTCGCTCACACTGAAAGGAACATATATTGTTCCCACGAATTCTCCCGGTCGTTTTATGGCCGTCTTTCTTTGTCACGGCCGGCTCGGTCCATGTGTTATCTTCGCTCCGCTCTGTCACGGTGACATCAGGCGGTTGGGACTCCTGTTCTCCGGTGCTGCCCGCACGTATGGTTGGTGCTTACTTCTTTGCACTGTTTTGTCACTGGTATGTCATGATACAACTTTTTAGCGCGAAAACTTGAACGAGATACGACGAGGGAGCGACATGCACAGGCGGTAAATGCTCCCTCGTCGCCTTTTTCACGCTGAAATGTTGTGTCGTAGATTACCGACTAGCCCAATCTCTCACACTGACTGATATATCAATGAAATGTTCGATGAGCTGGCCTTCCAGGCACAAGATCGCAAGGATGCGCGACGGCCGGTATGCGGCGCGGTGTTTTTTTTTTTTTTTCTTTTCCCAACTCTATGCGCCTCTATATCTTCCTCGACGAGGACAGTGAGGCACCCTATCCAATTCCAGTCCGATCCACACGCACGAGAGCCGCTCGCGGCCCACTCATCCACGCACACACAAGGCAATGCGAGAAGGCGGTGACCCTCCTCGGCGTCGTTGTTGTCCCAAGGAATCAACGTGAGCGGTCCTGTCGACACATCGATGATCAAGAACGTTTAGGGAGCACGCCTATACGCCTATATTCGATCGTGTGCGCACGCATTCAGGCAGCGCCCGCATTTGCGAAGTGGTCCGCACAAACACACACCAACGTCACCCGCGCAAGTAACGCCGAATTCCTTGGCTCTCCCCGCCCAAATTATGCGACGGTTGGTGGTTGCTGCACCCGGGAGCGGCGGCTGTGCTGCGGTCGCCACTCGATCGAGCCTTTGTTTTCGCCGCGACTCGTAGCTGAATGCGGCAAACCTCTGCGCCCGGAGCTGCTAACTTTAGTTGCTAACTGTGGGTTCCGATTTTGCAGGGTGAGAGGAGCGGGAGATGCGAGACGTCGAGCAGCCGCAACGAGTGCCGGGAAGTCCAGTGACGGCCCTGACTACCGTTATACAGATTTGCTAACGTCTCGGTTCTGAAACAACAAACGCGACCTAAATATCGTCTCTGTAACAAATATACGCCTTCAGACGTATCGCACCTTTGAAGGGGCCCTGAAACACCTTTTGTGTCAAAAACAGCTGCATAATGACCGCAATGCCATCATGCAGCGTCATATGGAAACCGCTGGACCCACCAACGCTATTGGCTGATTTCGGGATCGCTAGAGCATTCTCAGTAATACACAAGTGCTAATTTTGAGTTAAATACCCACCGACGCTATTGGCTGATTTCGGGATCGCTAGAGCATTCTCAGTAATACACAAGTGCTAATTTTGAGTTAAATAAATAAAAACAAACGTGTGTACGATCTCATGCGCGCAGCTACGTCCGCTGTGCGTGGCGTCCAAGATGGCCGCGGCGTGCTGCGTAGCTACCGCCAATAGAGTTTGGCTACCGCGGCCGCCACGGGGGGCTGCATCAGCCTGCCGCACGTGGCCTGCCGCTATTTCGGCATACTTTGGAGACGCTCGTACTATATCTTTTTTACTGGATGCACGCACGCACGCACATACTCATGTCGCCGCTGCAACATTCAACTTTTGGCCAGGGGATTTGCTCTCTTTTTGGCTTCTCCGCTATCTAGCTGCCAGCGCGCTAGCGGAGACGAAAACAGGAAGCCGTGGGTATTCTATGCGATAACTCCACCTATAGTTGAAGGATCCGATTTTTTCTTTTTTTTTTTTTTGCGTTATGAGATTTGTGAAACGACGTCCTTTATTAGTTAGGTCATTTCATGATTAGTTAGAATTTAGAAAAGTGTTTCAGGACCCCTTTAATGAAGCGAATATGCTTTCTGGAGCTGTGTGGCTGTGTGCGCATATTGACAGTCATCGTCGGCGCATTATGCACAATTTATTTAATTTGTTTGTATCTTTGGCACTACCAACACCTCGTGACATTGTCGACCCCAACAGTCGGAAAGCGAGGAGGAGAGACCTCGAATTCGAGCACAAAATGCGGTATAGCTATAGCTGAAGACTCGAAAGTAATGCTTTTTTTTTCTTTTTTTCTCTTTATTTTAATCAGTCGTAGTTTTTTGTGCAGCCGTAGAGATGTGCGAAGGCGCTGCCGTTGTCTCAGTGGTCGCTCCCGCTGACTTGTTCGAGTCTGCATCAGTTTAGCGTACGCAGATTCGCCAGACCAAAGTTTCATTTTCGAAGATTCGTATGCGTGCGTGTGCGCGCCCTGTCAAAGGTAATTATAGTGCGGGTGACTTCGAAGTATGACGAAATAGCGACCGGCTGACGCGTTTTATCGGGGTTTGCTAATTCGTGCTGTTTAACTTTCCATGTATCTGAAAAAAAAAAAAAGCGCACGCACACGATTCTTTCTTTAATATGTGTGCGTTTTTTTTTTTTGGAGGTGGGGGGGTGGGGTACATGTGTACAATTATTTACCGTACCGGAAAACCTTCTGAATTTACTCTTGTTCTCCGCAGGAATCCTCGTTACTCCCCGTTCCTTTCCATAAAAAGAAGGAACTATATAAACAGCACTGAATGCGTTATGTTTTACTGCAGTGTATGGTGCCTGCATATCTCTAGTGTTCGCCTTCACCTAAGATTATAGCAGTGTTGCAGTTCACTTCGGGTTAATGTGCGAAGGATTGTCTTCTGCAAACAACGCCTGCTTGGCAGCGTGGGCAAGCCAAGACGCGCGACGGCAGCCCCGCGTGGAGTTACACAGAAGGCACAGCGATTCAGATCGATCAAGCAGAACGTTTCGGTTAACGGCACGCGTGAGTACGTCAGAAGCGCGGCGTTTTTTGAGCACGATTCGCGTGGAGACTGGGAACTCGGGCCCGGGAACTCCGGTCGGAGGCTATATATGCATCACAGCTACAGGCCCGTTCAAGTGCGACGGTTTTCACCTAATCGGAACACCTTCAAAAACTTATCCACGCGACCACGGTTGCAGTGTCGATAGGCACACAGGGCGAATGGAACTGGTAACGTACAAAGGTGGAATAAGGTCGCTGCGCACGGGTCATCTCACGCCCGGCCGAAACCGCGCTCGGAGGACAGGTGAACTTGTCGCTAAGGTAAGTTGGTAACTTGTACGTCCGTCAGTGGGCGCGAGGCCGGACGGACCAACGTTTGTAGTTGCACAGTATCTACAAACGTTGGGACGGACGTCGCAATCTCAAACTATAGTGCAGCTTGCAGTAGGCTCGCAGTGGCCTTCCCTCAACGGCCGGCGAGGCACTCGCGCGGAATAAGGATCCGCGGCGCGACTTGCCGCGAGTGGCTAGGGTGGCGCGCAGAGCTTTCTTTTTTTTTTATCGCCGATTCCCGGGACTCACGTTTCTGTCGCCCATGCTCACGTGCCCAGAGGTCATGATAAGTGCTCGTAAAGTGTGCCGAAAAAGCTGTAAAAGGTGTTTGCTTCCCTCCGCCTGGGAGACTGCGACGATGGCTCGGCGCGTCACATTGGCCCGACAGTCGGGCGCTGCTGTTTCTGTCGTCATTGCGCCGAGTGTCCCCGCTGAAGGCAGATACTGTATCCCGCATTTGCAGAGCGGGCACTTGGTCGAGCGCTGGTGTCCCATGGCAGCATGATGCGGGCTCGCGGAGACATTTGGACGGAGCCACCGAGCCAGCGCTGCTGCTGCTGCTGACACGCGCTGCGGAGGCGGGACCCCGTGCCAGCTTGTCACAGTAAGTGCGTCTTGTTTGCAGCATTTCCTCCCCGAATGCGAGCAGTAAATACTGCTCGCGCGCGCGTGGACAGAATCGCCAAATACCGCGCCCAAATGCGCGCACCCGGCCACCATGCGCCCTAGTTCAAACGCACAGTCCACTGCGCTCTTTCCTTTCTCTACTTGTGTATTGCGAGAGAGATACATATACCCTGTACGGATAATGAGTGGTGCAGCACTCCCTATTGGTCGTATTCTTCCGAGACAAATCAACGAACCACGTACGAGACTGGAATGCGCGTTGCTGCACCTTGTGCCATGTCTCGCGCGGCTGCAGGCCGATAGCTAGGGTGGCGCTGTAGCTGTTCAGCTATTTTATGCCCAATGAGGGCCGTGCGTGTTTCCTTCGCGTTCACGCAGCCGGACAACGCATGCTTGTTTTTTTCTTCTTTTTTTAGTAACATGCGGAAGTTCCTAGTGTATCCTGTCCCTGTGCTATAATTAATTCATCTCTGTCGTCAAATGAAAAAATAAAATAAATGTTGACATGTTTGAATGTGTACTGTAACTATAACCATCCTTGATTTCATTGCAGCACTGCTATATGTAATGCCCATATGAGCCTTCAGGTCATTTAAATAAAAATAAATAAAGCAACTGAAGATGCTATTTTAGCTAGATATGGTCATGCACAGAATAGGTGGTTTAGTTACAGTTACAGTTGCAGCATTCGCCTGTTATAGTGTATGGCTTTAACAGTGCAGATGCATACCTGCTGACATGTTTCTTTAGATATGAAGACGTGAAGTGTTGCATTTACCTTTGCCAGCAGGACTGTGACAGCACTGGATAAAAATGAGTTTTGAAGGCACTCCTCATGCTGCCACAGGTCACGATGATGTGCTAGTTTTAGGTTTCTACCTCTGTTGTGCTATAAATTCACCAAGTATGTTCTAACAAGACTGCACGCGAGTGTTTGATAGCGCGCAAAAAATCCCAGCAGAAAAAAATTGTACTGCACTTCAATAACTGAAAAAACAAAAACAAAAAAGAAGTGCTGGCCTGCATTAAGTTCCTGTAATGGTGACCTTTTATGCATGGCTGACAGTCATACACTGTAAACTACTTTGTTTTAGAATACACTGTACAGCATATTCCAGAAATCTTGCTATGATGTTTTTTCTAAAAGCAAAGGGCACTTCTGTTTTCTCACTTTCCCGCACATGTGAGCTAGTGACAAGTTATGAAAGCGTGTAGTATAGCACTGAGCACGCTGTGTTATTTTTGCGGTGCTGTTTGCTTTAGAGCTTGCATGTACGATTATGCAAAAGCAAACAATTAAGGCAAGTACGCCTTTGCTATATGTTCTGGGAAGACTTATTGGGCTGGCTTGTGTACACTCTGGTGTATGTGTGTGACAAATTACCAGACTTCATCACAAGTACCATATTCAGAACAATTAACATGAACTATACTCGCTTTTTGTAGCTCATATAATATTTCACTCGGATGTGAGCCGAATGCAGCCATGGTTCATAAGGAAGTCTCCTCTGCAGCATACTTGCTACTGTGGGTGGAGAAAGCTCCTTTATGCACACAATTGCTTATGACACTATTCCTGTAATGAATAAACAAAAAAATATCACGAACTCGCTGTGGAATTGAAGCTCTTTTGAATAGGTTTCCAGACGTATAATCAAAGATATAAGTACTTACTTGAAATTTTACTGCATATGGCCATAAACATTTATGCATTTGATAAGTAATTCATAAGAAAGCCAAAAAAAAAAAGGTTTAGGAGTTGTGATGCTGCTTCATTAAACAAACCTTTACAGCAAGGTGTTGGTGAAAGTTACATAAATACACAGTAAGTGCCTGGAAACGCCCTTCTCATAGTTGTTCACGGTGTCTGCTTTTCATGAAGGAATTCCAAAGTTTCAACATCTTATGGTTTACAAAACAATACCAGCTGATATTTAAACGTATTCTGGCTGTGTGACACGAAGTGGCACAATCTCGACATTGGCTTTACACAGCACTGTAAAAATGCAAAAAGAACAAAAACACAATTTTAACTACATTAAATGAACACCAAAGAGGAATAGTAAGTTATGGCTCTGCAAGAGCAAGAATACCACTCTTACCCTAAAAGTGGCATGAGAGAAGGCTTGAGACGCAAAGGGGAGAGACTGGTGGCAAAATCACACTGAAACTCTCGCACGGGATCGCCGTGACATCATGTGTATTGAAAGCGTCTACTAGGGTCAAGTTAACTGTTTATCGTTGAGGGACTAAATTGCATTCTAAAGCAGCCTAAGTTCAAGCTAGAAACTTTTGATAACCTTTCCTGCACCACAATAGCCCAAATACAAGAAAACAATTCAAAATTTGTGATGTCACATTGACATACCAGAACTCGGTTTGCCACGAAATTTAAGAGAAAAGGAAAGTTTAGCCTTAATCTTCTTCAGTAATAATCAACATTTTTCATTAAATGGAACAATAGTTTTGAAAGAATACTTAATTTATCTGAACTTTATTGTTCCTCTTCAGTGTCACTGTAACTAAATGAGTGTTCATGACATAAAGAAAAACCATGTTAAAAGCATGTTCAATTGGTAGGTAAGGCTTTAAGGTCTCAGTAAAGTTTAATTTAATGAAAACTAAAATCGTCAGTCAATCAAAAGTAGCAATCAAACCCATACAAATCAAACCTGTACTGGTCCCTTAGAAATGAAGCTTAGCAGCTGAAACAAAATTAATCCTGGTATAGGGCTTGAACCTAGCACATACGCATTTCTGGAGCGGGCACTGTGTCATCCGAGCTTACCAGTAGACTAGCAGATGGCAAGAAACTTCCAATCTACTATAGTCGGATACAACTTAAGCCTGCAGTGAAGCCCCGCCCACGCCCTCATAACCGCCAGCCACTGTTCCTCCGCGAGGCTGCAAATAGGTCGTAGTTCAACCTTTCCCTGTTTCCTAAACAAGGCAGTAACCAAAAAAATAAAATTATAAGCACATAATTTTATACGCTTTCACTCATCTATTACAGTGGAAAGGTGAAAGCCTAATTCTTTATTGAACTGAAATAAAATGCTTGCTTCGCTGCAACCGTTCACTATCAAGTTTCACTTCAGTTGGCATCGAAGTTTCATAAGTAAAACGGGCTCAGCAGTGGAATGAATTGTACCGCGGACTTATGAAGAGCGAAATGCTCAGACTTTGACCATGTCTGTTGCACACCTCAATTCCGCCGATGAAAAGACTCTCCAAGGACAGCAGACGCTCTGGAGTGGAGTGTACGTTCGGAGTAGGGTGCCTACCCATTCTAGCCACCCTACCGGAGGTATCAAGTACGACGCCATTTTGAAAACGTAGCATGACGACTTTGTTTGCTTCTGTGATTGGCTAGCGGAGCAACCCAACGCCGCGCTAGTGAATTGCTGATGCGAACCATATTGATGTAAACGATTGTGCATATAGTGACATTGCGATGCTGGCATTAGGCCAAGATATCATGATTTGTACTCAACTAGCAGGATATGCATAAGTTGCATGGAGATTTGCTCCAAATGTTTCTCGAATGCAGAAGCCACCAAAAGTTGATTTTTTTTATTGCCTGAGCAGGCAGCTGAAAATTGAAAGGTACAGCAGCTCAGATCTATAGTGTTGTAAGCCACCTGTGCTGCGGACGAAGAAGACGTTGCAAATCAGACGAGAAATAGGATGCCAATCCACTATCGTGGGTAGGAGCCACATGCGTGACAGGCAACAACAAGAGGACGAGCTGTGCCCCGGCTGGCCATCTTTGTTGTTGTAGCACTCGCTGCCACTGTGTAAATATTGTACATACCGTATTTACTCGAATCCAGGCCGACCCCGATTCTAAGCCGACCCCCTAAAGTCCGAAGCCAACAACAACAAAAAATATTACCTCGAATGTAGGCCGAACAAAAAAAAGCGAGGACAGCGTTCACAAAATGTAAACAGCATTTATTGAATGTGAATGTGCAGAGCTCATTCAACATCGTCGTCGCTGCTCCACTGTCTCCACTTTGTGGTGACGGCCTTACATTGGTCCACTAAATGCCATCCTCGTTGCGGCGCACGCAAAAAGCTGCTGTCGTTGTCCCCTCCAATGACGGACATTTTTCTCGTCGACGCCGAAGTCCCGCCCGGCTTGAAGGTTCGACGATGCCTCTGCGGCTATCACAACTTTTCGCTTGAAAGCGGCACTGTAGTGGCATCTCCTGCTTGGTGCCATCGTGATAACACCCCGCCGCACACCGATACGGCCGACACCATAGAGTTTCCCAGGAAACTCTATGGCCGACACGACACAGGTCAAAATGGCGATCTCTCTTGTGCATGGTTGGCTAATGGCACGGCTAGCAGCGGCTGCGATACTGACTTCTCTAGATGGCGCTAGCTATGCACCATATTTAGCAGTTTCAATGAAAAACTGGCGCGTTTTTTAAAATCCTCGAATCTAAGCCGACCCTAGAGTTTGGAATATGATTATTTGAAAAAAACTATTGGCCTAGATTCGAATAAATATGGTAAACCCTTTTTGACATCTGCCCGTAACATCTTTGGTGGAGACATGGGGTATGTATATCCGAAGGACACCACGGAGTGTCGCAGCAGACATCTTTTGGATCATACGACCATGTCTACTGAGCGGCCCGTTTGCTCAGCCTCGGCTACCACAACATCGGTTGTCCTGGCCAAACTCCGAGACCGTGGTATCTTCTCCGGTACTGACTCCATTGACGTCTAAGACTGTTTAACCAAATACGAGCAAGCCAGCACGAACAATAGGCCCAACCATCATATATATTTGCTATATATATGTGTTATATTTGCTGGCTAACATTATCTACTACCTCAAGGGTACGGTCTGTGATGGGTTCCAAACACACGAAGAGGAACTGACTAGTTCGGACACCTGCAAGCAAAATCTACTGGAGCTCTTCGGGAAACCAGTCGGGAGCCAGCGAGCCGCTGAGAAGGAATTTTAGTGCTGGGCCCCAACATCAACTTCACCATATGTCGTGCACATTTAGGACGTGTAAGCTCTGTGTCGGCGGGTTGACGACAAAGTGCCTCAAGCTGACAAAGTCGGCCACACACTTCAAGTCATCGCCGATGACGCCTTTAACTTACTGATAAGGACTGCTTGATAATCCATGACATAAAAAAGTGCCGACGCTGTGGGGAAGCGAAGAGCCGTTGTTTCACGCAACAATTCGTGCGGCTACATAACACCGCCGTTGCCTCAACGTGTGAGGGCGTCCAGCTGCCTGGTACCGAAAGCTTACTGCATCTTGTGCGGTGTGAGATTGAGGCTACGTTTCCATCTGTTACTCAGGCGTGTTCTTACGACGAGTCCCGCCCTGCAGTATTGTTGATCAAGGCAGTCGTATACATAGTAGGCGAATGCAGGCATATGCATCCCATCTGTACTGTAAGTCGCCGGTCAGCAATTTCTTTCGACTTCCCCACCCACGTTCACCATATCCCAGATAACGCGATCCAAACCACTGGCGCACGCACGACGACAATATGCTTCAAGTGCAACGGGATAGGGCATGTTTCTTGTCATTGTCGCTATTGCCGGCCGTCGTCACCTCGTCCCGTGCGCATTTATTGCCCAGAAGACAGTCTGTCCTCTTCGTTTCGTGCTCGCAATGACCCACCGCACCCTGATGTGCCTGCACAGACTCCACGCTACGACTGCTCGCCATCCCTGCAACCGATGTTCTTGCTCTCCGCTGCCCGTCGCTCGCCATACTATCGTCGTCCATCTTTGGAAAACTGACCAGTGCAGTTACCAGAGGTGATGCTGCATTGGCCAATCTACCCGGAAATACCTTGTTGACCCTGGCTACCCGACAAAACCTTTTGGACGTAGAAGTGGACGGCGCAGCTGTTTCGATGATCATAGACCCTGGGGTGCAACTATCTGTCATGGGCACTCGCCTTTCTCGTCGTCTCCGCAATGTTCTTACGCCCGCCACGTAGTGTCATACGCGTTGCCGACGGCAGTGCACTTTCCGTCGTTGGCATGTGCACTGCGCGCGTGAGCTTCACTGGCCACCAGAACTCAGTTCTATTCGCAGTTCTACAACAGCGTCCCCATAACATCATTCTCGGCCATGACTTCCTGAGTGCCTATTCGGCCTTTATTGACTGCTCATCTACCCTTCTACAGTTGGAACTCCCTTCTGTACCCGACCTCAACACAGAGTCGCCACCGCGTTTATGTGTTGTTGAGTTTGTTCGTCTGTGACCAGCTACCGTGACATATGACGTTGACCTCAGAGCCCCGTTTGTGACGGTGTCTATGTGACCTCCCCTTCTCTCTACGCTCTTTTGGCGCGGTGTGTTGTGCTCCCTCTCTGTTGCGACTGTTGCGGAGAACTGGGTGTGTTTACCTATTCTCAACTTTGGACGCACCCCACAAATTCTTCCCGAAGGCATCACGTTGGGCAACATATCGCTTGTAGGTGCATGCAACCCTCTGGTCCTGACTGTCGATGCTCCACAGTTGTCACCTGCAAGCCCGCACACCAGTGCAACGCTTGACGACCCTCTTGACAGCACGATTGCCGCTGACCTGTCCTCTTCTTTAGTCCGACGATCTTCGTAGCTTGTTAGCATCTTACTGCGATGTCTTTTGTCTTTCTTTGCCCCATCTTGGCCAAACATCACTTGTAACCCATCACATCGATACTAGGAATACAAGACCCATCCATAGGCGCCCTTACCGAGTGTCTGCATCCGGATGCCGTGTCATTCAAACAGAAGTTGGGAAAATGTTGACTAAGGACATCATTGAACCATCTGCGAGTCCTTGGGCGTCCCATGTGGTGCTTGTCAGAAAAAAAGACAACACCTGGTGGTTCTGTATCGACTGTCGGCACCTGAACAAGATAACAAAAAAGGATGTCTACCCTTTGCCGCAAATAGACCATGCACTCGACTCTCTCCATGGCACAAGGTACTTTTCTTTCATAGATCTTCGGTCCGGCTAGTATTGGCAAATTTCCACTGACCAGCAGGATCGCACCTTCATTACACCCGATGGGCTCAGTTCAAAGTCATGCCCTTCAGGTTGTGTAATGCCCCAGTGGCATCTGATTGAATGATGACCTCCGTCCTTCGCATGTTCAAGTGGTCTACTTGCTTTTGTTATCTTGTCGTCGTTTTTCCGCCTACGTTCTCCAGTCATATACAATGACTATAGGTTATTTTGCAGGTATCTTGCAACACCTGGCTTCAACTAAACTCCTCCAAATGCAGTTTTGGACGCCGAGAGATCACCGTACTTAGTCATCTTGTTGATGCAGCTGTTATCAGACCTGTCCCTACCGAACTACGCAACTATGCGCTGTTACCAACTTTCCAATGCCCCGTTATTCGCAAGACGCCTGCTCGTTTTTTTGGCCACTGCTCTTACTTTCATCACTTCGTGAAAGACTTTGCACAGATAGCACGGCTTCTTACATGCTTGCTCATGAAAAATGTTCCTTTTACCTAGGGTCCTGCAGAAGCGTGTGCCTTTTCGCAGCTTATCGCACTAATCACTATGCCACCTGTGCTGGCTTACTTTGACAATTCTGCTCCCACGGAAGTTTGTAGACTCCAGTGGCTATAGCGTCGGCGCTTTCTGGCTTGTTGTCAACATGGTCAGGACTGTGTCACTGCATATGCCAGCCGCCTCCTTTCCACCGCTGAGCAGAATTATTCAATTACAGAGAGAGAGTGCCTCGCTCGTGTATGGGCCGTTGCAAAATCTCGCCCTTATCTGTATGGCAGACCTTTTATTGTCGTCACTGACCAATCACGCTCTATGCTGGCTGTCTTCGCTGAAGTATCCCTTGGGTCACCTTGGATGCTGGACATTACGGCTTCAAGAATACTCAAATACAGTCATCTACAAGCCTGGCCGTTTGCATCGGGATGCCAACTGCCTTTCCTGGTACCCCGTCGACGAACCGGAACCTACACCGAGCGACTACAGTCCTTGTGTGCTTGCCATCTCCGAACTCTTCAACATAGCTGCTGAACAACGCCGTGACCCAGTCCTACGCAAGATTATAGACCGTCTCAGCTCCCAGGCTCCTGATGCCTCTCTCAGTCTCTTTACACTCGACATCGTCACAGTTTGCTTGCTGATGGTCCTGACCTCTAACTTGTGACTCCGGCACACTTCCGCTCGTCTGTGCTGGCCCAGCTTCATGATGCGTCAACAGCGGGGCACCTTGGCGTTTCGTGCATATACGATTGCGCACACTGTTGATTCTACTGGCCAGGCATGTCCCGCTCAGGGTGTCGTTATGTGACCTCTTGCGAGCTTTGTCAGTGCCGGAGAAAGCCGCTACTCCCACCTGCTGGCCATCTTCAGTCTGTCAATGTTCCACATGAGCCATTTCATCACATCGGCCTCGACTTACTCAGTCCATTTCCTCCGTTTATCTCGGGAAATAGATGAGTTGCCGTAGCTACAGACTACGCGACGTGATTCGCAATGACATCTGCTCTTACGACCAGCTGCGCGAGCGACGTTGCCGACTTCTTACTCCATGATGTCATTCTCCAGCATGAGGCTCCTCGGCAACTTCTAACCGACCGGGGCAGACAGTTTCTTTCGAGGACATTCTACGGTCCTGCTTGATGCAACACAAACTGACCATAGCATACCACCCACAGATGAATGGCTTGACGGAGCGACTGAACCGAACAATTACTGACATGCAGGCAATGTATGTGTCCGCCAACCACCGGGATTGGGACACGAAATTGCCTTTTGTGACATTCGCGTAGAACACATCAAGACATCAGACCATTGGTTATTCGCCTTTCTTTCGCTTATTCGGCCGAAATTCTATGTTGGCTATGGACACGCTGGTGCCTCCTTCCGCGTGCCCCCTACCGAGTATGCTCGAAAGGCTTTTGCCCGTGCTGATCATGGACGTCATGTTGCCGGCGCTCGATTCAGCGAGTTGCAGATCCACCAGCAATGTCGATACACTAACCATCACAGGACTACCCACTTTGCCCCTGGGTCCCTTGTCCTCTGGTCCCCAGCACGCTGTGTAGGGCTTTCTGAAAAGCTGCTGTTCCCGTACACCGGCCCATATCAAGTGTGCTGCCAAGTGACAGCCGTAACGTATGAAATCGGTCCATTGCCTTCGTCTCCATCGGCTCAATCTCACACCGACATCATGCATGTCGTCATCATGCACCTCTGTGTGCAGTGAACCTTTTCCATGCCGTCATATTTCGACTGCACCGTGTTGGTGCTTTCGCTGCCGGAGGGTAATGTGATGAGCCACCTGTCCTGCGGACGAAGAAGACGTTTCATAGCATGCGAGAAAGAGGACGAGCTCTGCCTCAGCCCTGCATCTTTGTCGTCATGGTGCCATTCACTAACACTGTGTAAATATTGTACATAAACTCGTTTTTTGACGTCTATGTTAATCATAGCAACACACAAGTGTGCTATGATTAACATATGCGAGTTCTGTATGCAGCTTTCCGAAATCTGTTGGCTGTGTTAGTGGACAATGCTTCCTATAAAATATGACAATGTCACTGAACAGAATAAAGCCAGTACATTCATCAAAACTACTAACAATAACACAGAGGCATTATGTTATTAATGTTGAAGTCTGTACACTAAATACCTGTCTGTGAAAATTGCAGTTTGCCACCTTCAATTCCAGGCTCTGCACTCGGGCCACAGGGAGTATTAATTTTTCAGTTACTTTTTTTTCCGAACTTGTGGGCAGGTGGAATTTATCACTACCTACGAGCGAGATGCAGTAGTAAGGGCAAGGTGTCAGAGCAAGAAAGAAAAGCAGCAACAGAAGTCAGCACAACACAAATGTCATAGCATGAAAACATTCAGTATGTGGTTGTTTACAAAAAAAAAAAAAGTTGTTTTGAAGGGGAGTATTGTGGCAAATAATGTATGCCTCTCTGCTATTCCAGTCAATCTTTTTCCACCATCATGGAGCAAAACAACACATTATCAGTCATCATGTTCATGTAAGTAGCACAGCGAAAACTCTTCTTTTAGAGCTTTTCTTAAGATGTGTACCCACCCGAAAGGATAGCTGTCCTCCTGATGTTAGCCCTTGTTTTATGCACATGCACAATGTATGCACCATTGTTACTATAGGCTCCGTACAACAGCCAGAGAGCACCACAGAGCGATGCATATATGCACTGCTCTCTGGTGCCCTCAGACTAGTATACGGAGATCAGCAGCACTGGTACAGTGCCTTCGACACCAGGAAGGTCGCCTCCCATCAGTGCACTTGAGCAACACAACTTTTCCCTGGCTTGCTGTAGTTTTTCTCGAGACTAGCGATGCGACATACAACATTTTCATGTGTCTGTTGAAGGACAATACATGGCATGTGTTATATTTGCCTTTATTTGCACTGAAAAGTGTAATTCAATGTCGGTGTTGCAGTAGTAGTACAGTTAAATAAAACCAGGCACACAGACACAATCAAAATATATACAGGAAAACATAAACAATGCTAGACATTGTGCAGTATAGATTATAACAATTTATGCTGCATAAAAATTTATGAAAGCAATAAGTCTGGTTGCAAGTATCTTGAGGGTGCCCGTGTGAACTAAACTGTGCACCCTATTGAGCAAAACAGCGCAATGAAACTGAGGATGCAGGGG
Organism: Dermacentor variabilis; assembly: GCF_050947875.1. Taxonomy (NCBI): domain Eukaryota; kingdom Metazoa; phylum Arthropoda; class Arachnida; order Ixodida; family Ixodidae; genus Dermacentor; species Dermacentor variabilis. Next base: position 257,862,451 of record NC_134568.1, read on the forward strand.
AAAAGAAAAACATTGGCACTGACCCACAAATGAACTTTTACTGGACAGACTAACCTATATATCAACAACCCAGAATTAAATTTCAACTCATGAAAAACTGCAGCAGGAGAATAAATGTAAATTTTAGGTGAGAAGCGGATGCGAATTGCATGCTCTTAGTCATATACTATGGGGGATATGCAGCACTACCTGTAGCTTTCAGCCATTTTTGTTGGCAAGGTTGTCATTGATGCACGAATTATTTGGCAATGAGAATCCAATCCATTCATTTAGGAGACATGGCCATGGTAGAGGTGAGAATTAAGTTCACTGGGTAGGCTAGCCCAGGGCCAATCCTCGCAAGCTGTTTGCTGTGCGCTTCAAGTGGCGTGATGACCCACAAGCACAAGTGAGGCAGAGAATAATCTATTAAGCATGTACACGGTAGTCCTTTTATGACAGGGAAAACGTGGGCATGTAGCCTGTGCTCTGCGGAGGTAGTGTCCCCTTTATATACAGAAACACTATGCGGAGGTAGGGTGCCTCGATTCACACTACTCCGACATCGAGGCACCCCATGTGAAAGCTGCTTAGAGTGCTAGCAAGTAATAAGCAATAAAGGGGTAACCACAAAAATAAAGTTATGAAAGTGTAATTTTGTATGTTTTCGCTCCTCTATTATAGTGGAACAGTGAAAGCCTAATTCTTTATTGAACTGAAATAAAACGCTTCCTTCACTGCAACTATTGATTGTCAAGTTTCTTATTCTTGGTTAGGCTTTATTGATCCATTGCCTTCATCCCCATTGGCTCAACCTTGCACCGACATCATGCACGTTGTTCGCTCGAGGCCATATCATGCCATAGACACTGATTACCCTGTATGTGCGGTGAACCTTTTCCATGTCATCGTATTTGCACTGGATGCCTTGGAGAAGGATGTCGGCAAGCTTCGCGTAAAGCATGCATGGCTGACTGACATAGGCTTTTCTCGTGCAAGCCAGTGAGAAGTACATGGAGAGATGCTTGTGGCGATCTCTCCTCAGTGTTTCTTCTAGTTTTCTTAACTATTTATTGTTGAGTTTCACTTGAGTGAGCAGTATAGTTTCATGCGTAAAACGGGGTCAGCAGTGAAATGAACTGTACCACAGACTTTTGAAGAGTGAAATGCTCAGACTCCATACACATTGTCCATGTCTGTTGCACACCTCATCGCTTCCGCCAATAAAAAGGCTTTTCAAGAACAGCAGATGCTCCGGAGGTATCAAGTATGATGCCATTTTGAAATGGTTGCATGACGATGATTTTGTTTGCTTCTGTGATTGGCTTGTGGAGTAACAACCCCTCACGGTCCGTGTGCCTTGGTTGCCAACTGTGCTCATACTGGAAACGTGCAAATGCTGACACATGCCCACTAGTTAATAGGTACTTCCAGCATATTTCAATGCTTAAGCATTCTTTGCTGAGCACCCTAGGAAAATCTGTCTGTCGCACTAAAAGTGTAATGCCTTGTATCTGTATGAAAATGCGAAACTTACAAATACATTTATTCATTATAATAGTGTAAATGTAGATGACTGATACCTTTATAACAACTGAAACCCGGAAAAAAAAATTATTATAGAGAGAATACCTATAGGGATATGTAGGGCTCCATAGAACATGCATGGAAGGATAGGTAACCTGAAATTTGGGGGTGGACCAACTTAAATTTTGGGTGAGCCGACTGAAATTTAGGGGTGACCCAACTGAAACTTAAGGGGGGGGGGGGTCAACTTGAAATTTGGAGGTGGGCCAACCTCAGATGTGGCTGTCAGCCAAGTTAAAATTGGGGGTGCATCAACCTAAATTGCAGGGATGAGCCAACTTAAACTTGAGGTCAGCCAACTTGAGATTTGGAGGTATGCTTATGCAATCTTGGACAACTCCAGTGTAGTTTCATACCTTTTGTTTTTTTCAACTCGCAGCTTGCCTTATTCGGAGCAGTTTAGGAGAGATGAGCTCAGGTCAATCTTCCGCTGTGGTTATTAATCTGTTAAGCTTAATCACTTGTATAACTGTCTGCTTAATTACTTGATTAAGCTTATTAAAGATGTGATGGCTATGTTAGTATAATTAATCATGAAGATCTATCAAGTCAAACTAATCTCAAGTGCCCTTGATTATTTAGGCTTTATTGATTTAACATTGGTTACTCTTGATTAGTGTAATTTAACGTAAATGTGTTAGTCTCATTGTTAATTATTCTCAATTGATCACCATTATACTTAGCTAATTTATTTGCAATTACTCTAATTAATCTGAGTAACCTTAATTACTCTTATACCTCTTCAGCACTCACTATATATAGTGATAATCATAAATATCAGTAGTCATACATAGTCATGGGGCATTCCCATATATATCTCCATAGGACCCCATGTATAGCTATGCATGGAATGCATCCCGTCGCACATTACAGACAGGCGGGCAGACGAACAGAGTTCCGAGGAAAGTAGCCCTAGAATGCTTATGCATTCATATACGCTTCGAGTACCCAATAACTACAGGGCTCATGTTGGCACTTCTACATTTCCAGTGCACTCGCGTACCCCAACTTGAGGAAATAGGGGGGGGGGGGGGGGGAATGGACGGTTTGTGGTTTCATCCTGGTCAGCACATCTTTCCCCTACACCCCAGTATATGCCAACTTTCATGTAACATGACTTTGCCAGCTCTTACAAAGATGTAATCCGAGACTTTGTTCATGTAGGGCCATGTTTGGTGGCAGCACATTCCTGTTGTTCCTATTGTGCTACTGCTGTCAACGCAAAATGAGAGAAAACGCATTCGCAACTTTGGACAATGCTGTGATCATCCACCACCCACAGGTAAGAGGCGTCAGCAAGCTGTACAATGGTATCATCACTAATGCAAGCCTTCTACAACTATCCTGCAGGCATCAACAAACCCTGCACCACAGGCAACTCAAGTAATGCTAAGTGGGCCACCTCCAAACTACGATGCTGTTGTCAAGAAAAATCCAGCTGATCTGGAACCACCTCCATATGAAGTTGCTGTGGCAAGTCTTCAAGCTAGCGGCTACGTCTGAGCAGTGCATTGGCAGCTTATTTATTCCATCCTTCAGCGGCACTGTGGGCACGTGTCCCAATGACCTAACACAGGCCTTGCAAAGTTAATCAGATAACTGAAGGCTGAACTGTGCATACTACCAGACCTATAAGGTGTGTGCTTACACTGTCTGAAGCTTATTTATTTACCCCCACCATCATCAGCCAGTCATAATCACCACAATAAAGGTTTTAAAGACAGTGCACTTGTGGCTTTGGGATCAAGCAGTTGTGTTTCCAAAGACAGGAACTAATATAAACCTGTCACAGTCACACAACTTTATTAAAAAATGAGACACAAAAAAAAAAAAAGGTCCTTCAGGAAATGCTAGAGCCCCTTAGTCATCCTGAGCTGGCTCATCATCTGCAAATGAAATGCAAACAGTTCTATAAGCAATTGAACATTTTGCTACAATAATGACCAAGCATCATACATTAGTTTCTTGACCCTATGGTGCTGTGACTTTCTTCATAACACACCTTCCAAATTTTGTAACATGCTTAACGCACAGGAACACATTAAAAGCTATTCAGCAAGCTATTTCGGGATGCAGAATAACATCCATCTTGCACATTTCTTTCTGCTTATTCAATGTATTCAGCCTGGCATAGAATTCTGAAGTAAAGCAGATTGTGTTTTATACAATCTTATAAGACAATTTTTGAGGATGTATTACTGCAAGCCAATAGGTGCTCACAAAATTGAAGTCAATGCTACAACTTTGGCTTTACTTAAGTTGTCTCTGCTAGTTCATACCACACAAAAGGTATGTGGACTAGGAAACACTTGGGGACATAGACTTTGCTCAAGGAAAGAGCTCTTACGGGTACACATAGGAGGTCGGTGTAGTTTCTGCTTACCAACACTAGCTTGCTAATAATTTCACTCTAGGGAATATGAATGCACTCCCATGCCAAAGAACATCCCATGGTTTTGAATTCACTTTGGGCTCTATCCAGTGGCTGAATCGGTATGCCACAAGAGACCGTACTGAAATGGTGAGTTTTTGCATAAAGCCACTGATTACACAGTTAATAGGTAACAGCAGGCAGACAGCTGTTTTCCTCAACAGTATGAGGAACTCTTGTTCACCTATAGTGCATGCAAAAGTACATACACAAAATGTGTCCCAATTTGAATGGTAGGTCTCCACTCGCACATCGTCACACAATATTATTTCCCATAACAGCATGCACTGAGATGTCAGTAACAGATTGCAGTTATAGGAGAAACAGCCAAGACCACAGTTGTAGATCTATTAGAACATGGTCATCACACACAATCGGCTTGGCAACACTACTACTACTGAGCCACGGGCTGTTGCCTCTAATGATGTTCTCATTATTCCACCAAAATACAGACCTCACTCACTGCGCCCTTACTCTGACATCAATGTCTTCCTCATATATGTAGCAGATTCCTTGCTGCTTTATCACTTGAAACTTCTACTTTGTGGCACTGAAGGTGCTGCCAAAGCCAAGTATTTGTTGCAGCCTGCGAGAGCTACATGCATGACATATCTCCAAGGTCAACAGTGGTTGAACAAGGGATGTCTCTGGCTTAAGAGACATCCCTTGTTTGGCCTCTATTGATCACTTAAGAATCTCCATCTCACCCGGTACCATCTGTCTTCTTTGAACATACATACCTCCAAGGATGTGTCATGTACAGGGTGGTCCTTTATGAAAGGGAACACACGAGCGCATGCCCGTGCTCTGGGGAGGCTGCTTAGAGCGCCAGCAAGGGGCAACGAAGAGAAGTACGTCCACTTGTGGCGTCATCTATTGGTGGCCAGAATAACCAGGATTGGCCAATAGGCAAGCGCCTTCCAGAATTAGCTGGAACCCCCACCCCGCATGACTGTTGCTCAAGGAGCGAAGCCTGCAGTGCAACGTCTGCTGCTAGCAAACCGCGTTGGTACGCAAGCGCACTGGAAACGTGGAAGTGCCAGCATACGCCCGGTAGTTATTAGGTACTCCTGGTGTAACTATATTAATGCATAAGCATTCTACGGCTACTTCCCTTGGAACTCTGAGGTATATATTGTTACAGGGTTAAACACAGTCAGACGTATATTTACAATAATTATAGCAGCTGACAATATGGTAGACAGCGCGCGAAGTCCAGAGCGTCGTCTTCTTCCGACCAAGCTGAAAACATCATCGTCAGCACGTCACATGACCCCCGGCGGCTGAAGCTCCGGCTCGGTGCTGGTTAGGAGGCGGGCGAGTGATACAACTTGAAACGCGCGATGCTGAGCCACGGTTAGCTCAAGAGGGGCGATTTCGTACGTGGTGTCAGTTACTTGATGCAAGACACGGTAAGGGCTAGAGTAGCGTGAAAATAACTTCTCCGAGAGGCCAATGCGTCGCGACGGCGACCAAAGGAGAACCAGGGCGCCCGGTGTGTAATGGACGTCACGATGGCAGGCGTCATATAAGCACCGATGAATGTCCTGCGATTCTACAAGTCGACGTCGGGCAATATGGCATGCTTCTTGTGCTTTGAGTATGGCTTCACGGCGTTGAAAGGTAGCGTAGGGTTGCGGCCAAACAAGAGGAAGAATGGAGAGATGCCTGCGAGAAGAATTATAGGCGAAAGTAACGAATGGCAGCGCAACGTCCCAGTCGCGATGGTCATCGGAGACATACATGGACAGCATGTCAGTAAGGGTGCGGTTAAGGCACTCGGTTAGACCGTTCGTTTGTGGATGGTAAGCAGTAGCAAGCTTGTGTTTAGTCGCGCACAAGTGTAGAATGTCATTGACAACTTTACAAAGAAAGTAGCGGCCTCAGTCGGTGAGGACCTGTCAAGGGGCGCCGTGGTGAAGGATCACGTTCGCTAGGAGGAAGTCGACGACATTGGTTGCACAGCTTGTCGGAAGGGCCCGTGTGAATGCATATTGGGTGGCGTAGTCAGTTGCTACAGCAATCCACTTGTTTCCCAAAGCAGACGTAGGAAAAGGGCCTAAAAGATAAACACCTACACGGAAGAATGGTTCTGATGGTACGTCAAGCGGTTGAAGGCGACCAGCAGGGAGTGTGGTCGGCTTTTTGCGTTGTTGACAAAGGTCACATGCAGCGGCATAACTGCGGACATCACGGTATAGACCAGGCCAAAAGAAGCGCCGGCGAATGCGGTCATAAGTTCGTGACACGTCAAGGTGTCCGGCAGTCGGTACATCATGAAGCTGGGCGAGAACAGTCTGATGCAGATGCTCAGGCACAACGAAGAGTCAGGCAGGGCCGTCTGGGCGCATGTTAGAGCAGTACAGTACACAATCTTGAAGTTCAAACATGCGAAGGGAAGGATCGGGAGTCGTTGAAGTGAGCTGTTTAATAAGGTCTTGTAAGGAAGCGTCCCGACGTGGTTCGGCTCCAATATTGTGAAAAGCAGCCAGGGAGAGAACAGTGACAGGTATGCCGGCTGCAGAAACGTCAGGAGGGTTGACGGGATGGCGCGACAAGCAGTCTGCATCTTGATATAACCGGTCGGTCTTGCATACAACTGAATAGTTTTATTCTTGAAGGTCAGAGCCCAGCAGCCAAGGCACCCTGAAGGATCTTTGAGGGATGAAAGCCAACACAGAGCGTGGTTATCAGTGATGACTGAATTGGCGGCCGTACAAATAGGGGTGGAATTCACCCACTGCCCAAATGAGAGCCAGACACTCACATTCGGTGATAGAATAATTGCGCTCTGCAGACAAAATAAGGCGGCTGGCGTAGGCAATAACACATTCTCACCCTTGTTGTTTCTGTGCCAAGATCGCTCCAATACCATGACCACTGGCATCGGTACGCACTTCTGTTGGAGCTGACGCATCAAAGTGAGCGAGAATGGGCGGGGACGTAAGCAGCCCAATCAGCTCAGTGAAGGCACCAGCTTGCTCAGGGCCCCAAATGAATGCAGCGTCTTTCTTGAGGTGCTGATTGAGAGGGCGTGCAACGTTCGCAAAAGTTCGGACAAACCGACGGAAGTAGGAGCAAAGGCCCAAGAAGCTGCGGACATCCTTGGCACATGTTGGCATGGGAAAGTCTTTCACTGCCCGTATTTTATCGTGATCAGGGTGTATACCAGAAGAATCGACGAGATGCCTGAGCACAGAAATTTCACGACAACTGAAGTGGCACTTCGACGAATTTAGTAGTAGCCCCGCCTGACGGAAAACAGATAGGATCGTCGATAGGCGTTTGAGGTGTCGCAAAAGTCGGAGAAAAAATGATCACGTCGTCCAGGTAACAGAGGCAGATGGACCACTTGAAACCATGTAGGAGGGCATCCATCATTCGTTCAAATGTGGCCGGGGCATTACATAAACCGAAAGGCATCACTTTGAACTGATACAGGCCATCGGGAGTAATAAAAGCTGTTTTCTCATGGTCCATGTCATCGACGGCAATTTGCCAGTAGCTGGAGTGAAGGTTGATGGATGAAAAATATTGTGCTCCATGCAGGCAATCCAGGGCATCGTCAATGCGTGGTAGCGAATAGACGTCTTTCTTTGTTACCTTGTTGAGGTGTCGATAATCAACACAAAATCGCCAACTGTTGTCCTTCTTTTTAACAAGTACAACAGGGGATGCCTATGGGCTGCAAGAAGGTTCGATGATGTCTCGAGAAAGCATCTTGTCAACTTCATGTTGGATGATGTGTCACTCAGTAGGCGAGACGCGGTAGGGCCGCCGATGTGTCGGGCTCGCACCACCAGTGTTTATTCGACGTTTCAAGACAGATGTTTGTCCTAGAAGGCACTCTCCAAAGTCGAATATGTCCCAGTATGAGGCAAGAAGGCGATGAAGTTCTTGAGCACACTGGGGCGGAAGGTCGGGAGCAATAATTTTTGTTAGGGCATTCAAGTCTGAAGGGACAGAGGGCGAAGCAAGAGTTGTACACGAGGAGCTGTCATAAGTTAAAGCTGAAATGTGGTAGTCTCTGGCCGGCGTTATTTGCGCCAGGGATATTCCGCGTGGGAGTACTTGTGTACAAAGTCCAAAGTTCACAAGCGGAAGGCAGGACGTGTTGTCCGAAATGGTAATGAAGGTGTGAGGAAAAGCGACGTTGTGCGAGAGCAGGACATCCAGATTAGGGGATACGATGTAGTCACCGTCTGGTACAGGTGGAACGGGGAAGACACCTATGTAGCTAACGGCACGCTGAGGGAGGCGAATATGCTCTGTAAAACATAGCCGTATCGGAGCACTATCGGGAGGGTCAATAGCAGCAGGTAGACCAAGTTGCACAACACTAGCAGAACAGTCTATCAAAGCGGAATGTGCAGACAGAAAGTCAAGGCCCAGGATGAGGTCGTGAGAGCAGCACTCTAGAACATAAAACAGAAGTGTGACGTCCGGCGACACTCACGCGAGCCGGACACATACCAATAACGGCTGGTGTTCCGCCGTCGGCGACTCGGACCACAGGAGACGAAGCAGGAGTGAGGACTTTCTTGAGAAGATTCCGGAGCTGAGCATTCATCACAGATACGTGCGCGCCAGTGTCAATCAGAGCCGTAACGGGTACACCATCCACGTTCACTTTAATGAGGTTCCGATGTGTAGGCAAGGTCAGAAGAGGATTTCTGCGTCGGGTCGGTTTGGCAGCATCACCTCCAGGTGCTGCACCTGTTAGTTTTTCGGAAGGGTGCGCCGGAAGGAGCTAGGGGACGGTGATCGACGGGGCGATCGGGAGAAGCGAGGAAGTGGCGAAGGAAAGCGGCTAGAGCGGGTAGGAAGAGAAGTGTCGCCAGAATTTAGTGACTGCATTTGCAAGGGGAACCGAGGAGCAGCATGAGGGCCGTGGGATGTGAGAAAGGGCCAGGGGGTCGAATTCAATGAAGATCGGCAGTGATGTGAAATATGGCCGATACGGCCACAAGTGAAGCATCTAGGCTTATCGTCTGGAGTGCGCCATTCGGCCGGGTTGCGATACCGCGTTGGGGCATTCAGGTTGCGGGTGCATATGGCAGTGCTGGACGGAGTGTAGTCAAGCCGATTAACTGAGCAGACGCTGGTCAAGCCAACGTTGGCCAATTCTTGACGCACGACGGACTGGATCAATGAGACAGTCGCCTGGCAATTGTTGGGACCATGGGTTGGGGTTGTGACAGGAGATGCGGCTTCTATTTCACGTCAGACAATATGTAGGATGTCATCAGAGAGATTGGCCGAGGGCGGACTGCGGAGGTCTTCACAGGTGGAAGTAGCAGCTGTGTTGGGAAGGCGGGGAAATGGCTGGGCAATGCAGCGACTCTTGGCTTCTTCAAACTGCCGGCATTCTGTAATAACGGCTTGCACAGTGGAAGAATTCTTGAACACAAGGAGATGGAAGGCATCATCTTCTATGCCCTTAATGACATGTGCAACTTTATCAGGTTCGGACATCTTCGGATCCACTTTGCGGCACAGAGCGAGCACGCCTTGGATGTACGTGAGGTAGGATTCAGTGCACGTCTGGACACGCGAAGCGAGGTCTTTTTGGGTGGCGCGCTGATGTCCAACAGCCTTGACAAACAAATATTTCAGCTTCTGTTTACAAATGTCCCAGCTGGTAAGTTCCTCCTCGTGGGTTTGAAACCAGACGTGTGCCGTGCCCGCGAGGTAAAATATCAAATTAGCGAGCATGATGGTCTGATCCCAGTGGTTGCTGGTGCTCACCTGCTCATACAGTTGAAGCCACCCTTCAACATCAGTGTCGTCGGTGCCAGAAAAGGTTCCTGGGTCGTGGGGTTGCGCTAGAATGACGGTGGGCATGGGTGCCGACGAGCCCGAAGCATCCTCGCCTTGAGCTGGCATTGTAGATGCAGCCAAGGAGCACCCGCTACGTAAATCAGTCTTGATAATGATCCCGCAACCTCCACCAAAACTGTTACTGGGTTAAAAACAGTCAGACGTATATTTACAGGATATTTGCAATAATTATAGCAGCTGACAAGATGGTAGACAGCGTGCGAAGTCCAGAGCGTCGTCTTCTTCCAACCAAGCTGAAAACATCATCTTCGTCAGCGCATCACAATAAGAATGCCTTATGACTACGTATGAGTAATGAGATCTATGATCATGACTATATATAGTGAATAGTGAGAGGTATTGGTGTAATTAAGGTTAACAAAGACTAAACATTTGTTACAATAAAATTAATTGTAACGATGATTAATTGAGGGTAATTAGGAATAGTCAGGCTAAATAACATCAATTTATGTTAAATTTTTTGACTAATCAAGACTTACTAAGGGTAAATCAGCAGAGCCTAATCAATACTAATTAAGGGTACCTTGGGATTAGTTATACCTAATCAAGTATTCTTAAAATTTTCATTACAGACACAAGAGTCCAACATAACTAACTAAAACTAATTAAGCAAATGTCATCATTATAAAAATAACAGACTGAATAATTAACGAAATCATTTATTTACCTAAACTAAAGTTTCATCTGAGTGCACTTCTCTGCTAAACTGCTCCGAATCAGGTGAGGTCTATTCATGCTAGGGTGGGAGTGGGCTGCCAGAGCTTTGTACTGCAATAAGGTACCCAGAAATAGTACTGGGGTTATTAAAGTGTGCATAAGCCTACCCGTGATTTTCAAGTTGGCCCACCACAAATTTTAGATGGTGCTCCCCCAAATTTTAAGTTTGCCCACCCCCAAATTTCAATTTGGCCCACCCCTACTATAGGCTTCCCCAAGCATTTTCTGTGGACCCTCTGCATCTCTATGGTTATTCTCTCTAATAAATTATTTTCCTTTGTTCCTGATCATTTAAAATGCTACCAATCATCTCCATTTACACTATTATAATGATTAAATGTCATAACTTTGCACATTAAACATTTTTGTGCGGATGCAAGGCATTAAACTTTTTGCATGGCGGACAGATCTTGCTGTGGTATGCGCCAAAGAATGCTTATGCATTAAAATATTCTGACAGTGTGTAATAATCAGCGGTAATACGTTGGTACTTCTAAGTTTCCAGTGTGCTAGCGTATTGAGCGCGGTTTGCTAGCAGCAAATGCTGCGTTGCAGGCCCCACCTGTTGCACATACAGCTGGTGTGGGAGGCAGTCGAGCAGCTGCTTGCCTATCAGCAGTGTCTGGTTATTCTGGCCACCAATAGATACGACTACAAGCAGACGTGCTTCCCCTTGCTGCCTGTTGGTGGCACTCTAAGCAACCTCCACAGAGAACAGGCCATGCGCTTGCATGTTCCCATTCATAAAGGACCACCCTGTACACCCCACACTCTAGATTATGGTATGCTATGTGCAGCTTGGGGGTAAACCAATGGCTAGCGTGTACTGCTGCCAACTGCTTCTTGGTGCTGTTGCACGATGTTTAAGATCACTGGTGTCAGAAAACAAATTATTTCTTGTATTTGATTGATTGGGAACAGAATTGCCATTTGATTCGGACCAACTTAGATTATCGATTCTTTCTGGGAAGTCACGATGAAATGAAGAAGCATCTGACGTTTAGCACCAGAGCAACTGAAGTGCCATGACACAGCTTCTCACGGTGTGTTAACATATCTACACAAAGCAAACAGTAGATTAATCTAATTTTAGTGGCTCTACAGTTTAGGGGAATAAAGTTAAAACCAATTTGAACAGTGCAGCCTGTGAAAGTAAAGACAACTATTGACCCTGTAATGCAACGCATATCATATATGATCATATATGATCAGGTGATCATGTTTAAGTTTTACAGAAATTGAACAACCGCCTGTGGCTGATAGCATATTATCCTTGAGCTGGATTATTCAAAGATGTGGACATTACTAGCATGATAAGTTGAAACACATATATAATTAATTAATGGAAATATGCTAATTAATGTGTTAATTAATTACTTTACAGCACATATTGCAATTTAAGCAGTGTAGACAATGAGCTTGCAACACGTATCCACATGAAATGAATCTTCAGGATTACACAAGTTTTGAGATTAGTATTTCCCCAAGTGTGGGATGAAATACATCGGAGTTTCAGTTACTTTTGTGCTTCCATGCATAGATGAGCATTTTGTTAAATGAATAAGAGAACAACAGTGCATTTCGCTGGCAAGTTCGATGGCACATATCTCCAAACTCGTGTCATTTTGGGAATTTATTCCGAACGGATATGCCTTGCAAACTCACCTGCCAGAATTCATAAATAGCCATATGTGCTGTAAAGTAATTAAGTAAAGTAAGTTAATTAGTGAATTTGACATTACATGAACGCATTGACAAAAAATTGTTATAGTAGGCTCGACCATATTGTCAGTAGCAAACAATTGCATTTTTCTCCATTGCGCTTAAAGTGGATTTGTCTCTTTTATTAAAAAAGAAAATAGGTGAAGGGGTATAGCCTAAGTAAACACACATGCTGCATGAAACAGTATATAAAAAATATTTGTAATTGATGCAAATATGCTGTAAGCAAATCATAGCTTCTGAATCTTCACTGTGCATTCAATTTAGAAATTATTTAGATTTTGAAAAATTACGCGAACCCCATGCGCTGGGGGGAATCTGTGCTATGCAAAGAATTTTGCTGGTAGCTGGCTATCCAGCATCCTTTGAGGTTCTGAAGACCATTACAAGATAGACCAACCTGTTTGTGTAGTCAAGCAATTGTGTGTGATGACAGCAGCAAGGCATCAACAATAGTATGACAGCCATGGCATGACCACTGATTTACTGTATTCTGGCAAAGAAATGTTACAACCTGTTCTGTTACGACCTGGGCAGATCCTAAAGGCGCTAAATGCGGGGGACGGACACTGGTGCGCTCTCACTTTTATAACGAACGGTTGCTATGTAACATGATGCACATGAAAGGCAGTGGTAAGGTTGATAATTATTTTTCTGTACCATGAGCATGTGCTTTCGCTGTTTTAAGGTACTTCTCACAACATGATGCATCCACCAATTATCGCCAAATGCTAATCGGCATTGATATGAGAGAAATAAGCATACATCTGTAGCCTAATGGGTATTTGCTTCAGTGCCGGGGGACACTGGTTCGTGCAGTTCTGACCTTATTTCTGGCCTTGGCCAGAAATAAGACTAGACAGGGACCTATCCACCGCAATGTGCCTGTTTCACATCAATAATGAGTGGCATGCGTTGCACAACAGATCACCCCACAAAATACAGCAATAAAATGGTTCCACCCACAAAATTAGAATAAAGCTTCCAACACACTACACAGATAAGGTTTGAAGGACCCTTTTTTGTCACTAATGGTACTCACCATCACTGAAGACCAGGCTCAGGCCATTCAGCCGGTTTCTCAGGGAGCTGGTACTCGTGTCTTCAAAGTGCCCAGCATACATGTCAAACTCTATAAAAGCAATATTTTTTTAAATATAAATTTCATGTAGGAACATTTAAAGTTAACATACACCTAAGCACAAGCAATGGCTACAAAGGGAGGCTCTTCCAGACTGACCTAGTGTTGGCCTATGCTAGTTCAACACCCAATAATGTGTATCAAGGTTCAATAAGTTGGCTGTACTCTCAGTTAAACAAGATACTCCAAAACACCAGTCTAACCAAAGAGTGCACGACGGCACCGGAACTACATTTTAGCGTGCAGCCCCGAATGAAGTGCTGAAGCTCATCGCCTTGGTTGTGCGCTATCATGAACCGTAACCTCGTAGCCTTATCGCTATCATGAACTGCCGTAAGGGAAACATGTCTCTGGCGTAAATCGTGCACCGAATGCTTGTGTCGCTGCATTGTCACTTTTTAAGCAGCAGCACACTAGGATGAATGACCCGTTCATTCACACGCAGCACATTTAAGAGCCTGCAATCGTGGCATGCAAGCAGCCATGTCACATGCTTTTTTTCATATTTCTTAGGTTTTCCTTAGTACACAGAAAAAAAATGATTACATAATAATCAGAAAATTAGAAAATGTTGAATTAGATATTTGCCAAAATGCTTTAGAACTTTACAATTTGACGTTTTGCACTAGAGTTAATACTTGCGAAGTTGTTTAACTAATCTTCACTAATTATGCAATTAAGCAGAACACAAAAGTGTGACTTGTTCCATGCAATAGCCAACATGCATTAGGTTGCATTCTCTTAGAGTGCTTTGGTATATTTTCAAACCTTGGCTAAAGTTAGCTGGGACACACCCTTTATAGGTCCTCCTAAAAAAATCACCACGATTCCTTACCAAAATTACTGATGGGGAATGCATGCTCCACCACTTCCTTTTTTTTAAAGAGAACTGTGGCACTTGTAAAAACTAATATGTTATGAAAGAAGGTAAACCAAATTAAGACTCCCACCAATTAGCATGAAAAAAGTTTGCGCAAGAAAAAAAAAAAGCACAGCAGGTGTCTTCTCTAAAGCTCACTAGCATACAGTACAGTCGAACCTCATTATAACAAAGTCACACCTGACACAAAAATACCTTCGTTAAATCTAATATTCGTTATAAGCATATATTAACTTATCGGCGAGAAACATCTCATTTACTTCGCTATATCCAATAATTCATATATCCAATGTGCTTTTGCAGTAACATTAGGTCCTACACCAGGTTAAATTTCATTCAACAGTTATTCACTCCAACGATAATTTAGTCTCTCAACTTTCAGGGTGTGAAAGATGCTGCAATGTGGCATAGTGGACTACTGTACACTTAAATCTCAGGTTAAATGTTTTCACTCTTTCTACCACTAACAAGCACAGATTTAAACTAAGCAAGAAAGGCACACCCCCATATGAAGTTGCACTGTGAGACTATAGCATGTCTCACAACTAGATAATGGTTTTGGCACACAAAACCCCAGAATTTAATTTAATTTTTAAAGGTACAACCTCCATGGGATAAGTAGATCATAATTTTTCCTGTTTTATGGTGACATGCTGCACAGTAACGCATTCAAGTATGATGCACAATAACCTAACATCAACAATGTGAACATTATAAATTAGATAACGAAGGCAACATGATGACCATGCTATAATGACAGAAATATATTGCAATTGACAACCAATTGACTACACAAACTTCAACAATAAGCATTTTACTTAGCCAACATATTAAATTTGTTCACTTTTCTTTTAAGCTTCAATCAATTAGCACATTCTAACGAAACAGTCTAAGTTATTGCAACTCTATCCCTCATAATACCTACTATGCGGAGTATTCCTTACACCTCCAATGAGACAATGAGCTTTTTGTGACCTGCTGGATAAAAATTAAAATAAATTGTTGAGTTTAATGTGCAGTGGGTTATGAGGGATGCCACAGTGGAGGGCTGCAAATTGACTTTGACCATTTGGGGTTCTTTAATGTGCACCTAAATCTAAGTACACAAGCGTTTCTGCGTTTTTCCACCTTCAAAATGTGGCACCCATGACTACCGAGTAAGCTACAAAGTTTTGCCTTGCTTAACTCACGTTTTAGGATATCTGTGTCCTCATCATCCGGGTAGTCGTTCCTCCAGTTATCCTCAGCATTGCTGTCAGTGTCCTCTCCATCACCAGTATCCAACCCAGGGTCAGAGTCGTATGCAAAGTCATGTTCCGGGGCAAATGCATCCGGCGGACCGCACCGGAAAAGACTAAATGAAGAAGGGAAAAGAGAGATCAGTAGTAACTAAGGGTTAGTCTATTATAGAGCAGTAGGAGAGAGAAAAAATACATATAAGCACCTTACTATACATAACTGCTTTGTTCTCACTACAATTTACTTCTTTATTTATTTACATGACACTGCAGGTCAGGGCGTTGCCAAAGCAGGTTGTACATCCCAAGTACTGCAGATTGGTACAATTGCAAGATACAGAATTGCATTCTGTTAATCAGTGTGCTTTAGAGATAAGTGTACTGACACAGATGTAAAAAGAAAATATTTTGGGGTTTAACATGCCAAAACCACGATATGATTACGAGGCACACCGAAGTGGGGGACTCCAAGTTAATTTTGACCAGCTGGGATTCTTTAACATGCACCGAATGCACATTACATGGGTGTTTTTGCCTTTCGCCCCCATCGAAGCATAGATGCCACAACACTGAAAGCATAGTAAAATGGCAAAGTTGGGGCTATAACTCACTGCATAAGTATTGTCAATATATAGCCACAGTGACATAAAAATGCTACAGGATAAACAGTGCAAAAAGCACTAATTTAGAGAGCACTGTAGATTCACCTGAAATTTAAAAATTCACCAACGATTATGATATTCCCTAATGCGAAATTTGAGCACAGTTATACGTATGTGTCTTTTCATTTTGCAATATATTGGCTGGCACGGACAATCTGTCTCGTGCGGCGTGTTGCAAATGGAGCTAAGTGTGGCGCAATTGCCTCACTGATCGGGAGATTGTGAGAGGAGGCACGTGAGTGACGCATGGGCGTGATTCACAGCAGTTGCTGCAGATAGACTTCCGCTCATACAGCTCTTTGTTTCCCTACAGACGATGCGCGCTACTCTGGTGCCAACTCGTGGCCATTGTTGCCACAAAGTCCGTCTTGCACAGCACTAAGCTTTCCTTCTCACGCTTTTGCCATACCCTCCTCCTCTGCTGTCTGCCTCATGGTTCTGCTGGACCCTCCTCTGCTTTCTTCCTAGCACTCTTTTCGCTGTCGCTGTTTGTCACCTGTTGCTATGCTCTGCATTCGCTTGCATCTTTCGCTGTGTTTGCTCGCTAAGTTACGAGGGACAACGCCAACGCTCGCTGCAGCAATGGGAGCCTAAGAGCTGTGGACTAAAACACTTCACCCTTTGAGGGGTCAATGACGTAAATGTACGGCGCCGCGAACAAATCAGAAAATGGTCAATGCCGTATATTTACGGCGCCGTCTGTACATTTAAAAAGCGCGCCCATTTCTTCACCTTTTCTTTTCTGTCATGTGCTGCCACTATGTGGGAATACAGGTAATTTTTTTTCACGCGCCTCCCTCTCTCTGTTTTCGTTGCATGGTTTGTTTTAGCGCTAGTTCGCTCCTGCGCGTCTATGTAGTACCGCCCGCGCACTGGCGAGTGCGCAGGCAGGCAGGTGGCGGTTTGAGTTTTGTTTTCGCGGGCGGTTTCGGCTTCTTACGTTTGCAAAACTGATGGCTATCTCGTTACTAATCGCTCAAAGGGCGACCGCCTTTTCCTCGCTCATTCAGTGCTCACAGAGGTGCGCATAGGAAGGATGCCACCATGCATGTGTTTCCGCTTTTTTTTTTTTTGACACTCGCGATAACTAATTGCCTCTGGTTGGCGATAAGATAAAGATTAGCGGAAGTTTGTCACACGTTATGCTTTTCTGACGGGCACACAACTACAAAGTTTTCCTGAGTGCGCGCACCTACGCAGTTCGATTACGCTATGGATGTACATATTAGATATTAGTGTAAGAGCAGGAACATTTGAGTCTTGCAAAATATTCTCGTGTGCGCATTTTCAAGGCCTTGAACTATGTGTATAAAAATGCATCAAATTTTTAGTTCTTATAAGTTTATTTCCTTTTTTATTGTTGTTATTCATGAATGAAGAGTACACATATACCAATGCAAAAATATTTTTTTCTCACTTTACGGTCACCCTAGAAAAATTGCAGTGAATTTTTTCGAAATAAGTCGCTCAGAAGAATTGAAATCTGCAATAAAAATAATCGACCCCGGGCGGTCGCATATGTAGAAAAAAAATCGACCCTCAAAGGGTTAACAAAACCTTCAGACACTATCTACAACACAGTATCTGAAAATACTATATTTGAATCCTATAATACAACCTTTGCCAGAAGAGTTCTATGACAGCTTGTAAAAAAAAATTTATTTAAACTAAGCACTCTAGGTCTTGTTAAAGTACTGGTCCCCTCAGCTATATATGCACAGCTGTTAGCTTCTGGAAGTCCTGGGGCCAAGCAGAGAAACCTTCATCCAGTATGCTCTTCAGCACATTACTCGCAGCATTTTTGATTGCTGCCATATTTTTACGACACTTCCCAAGTGTGAACGGCAATTTCACCCTGAGAAACACAAATAAATCACACGAGGAGAGGTTGGGTGAATATAGGGCATGTGGTAGAGCAGGGATATTGTGTACAGGCAGATATTTCTGGACTAATACAGCAGTGTGTGGCGTCGTATTTTGTGGGGCATCACATTGCATTTGGTTTCTGTTTTCCTAAACCTTGCAAGAGCTGGTGACAAACATTCCTGTTCAATTTCAGATCTTATATCACGCACACAGTAACATGGTGCACGCTTTAACTGCCTCACATGTTCTACATTGATGGGCAGCCAAATCTGGGATCATCTGTAGGCAAGCAGACTGTGTGTCTCCCTTACATAAAAGAGAAAAAGGGCAGCTTTTATGGTTGGCAGATTACTCCAGAAGCCACTAAGAATGTGAGCAAAGTCAAAAGTGTAGAGATAAGTCTTCGAACATCACTTGCCACAGTGGAGAGCCTCATTAAGTGACTCTGCTTTCGGTCTCATTCTATCAAGGAAAGTCTCATAAAGTTCTAGCAACCCTTGGCTCTGAATTTCTTTGACAACCTTTAGCCATCATTTTCTTACAGCAAGCTCACTGGTTGCCCAATTTAAATGTCCAGGGATAATGACACAAAAGTAATCTAGGTTTCTGGTAGGCCTTTGCCAGTAACATAAAACAGCTACTGGCGAGATTTCTTCTAGTTAACACAGGCCTGCTTTTGTGCCACGTAGAGATGGAACTATGGCATAGCTAATAAAGAACATTTGTATGGACTTGCCAATCTCTCAGAACAACTTTTGTACTCCATAAAATCAAGGACTAATTCCTCTTGGTATGCTCGCCCAAACGTTCATGACGAGGCAAGGCAGAGCATCTGAAACAGCTTTTGAAGCCAGCTTTAGCTGAAACTCAACAAATGAGAACATTACCAGGACTGTCCTTCCTGTACCTAACAGATAAGATCCTATTTCTCATGGCAAGTGATGGATGTCGAGCATGCTACTCAGAACAAACTCATTAAACATTGAACGCCATTTGATATTGAAAACGGGAAATTACAATGACTGGCATTGATGTTTATACTCCATTAGTGACACCAACACTTCTGTGACACAATTTACCCGAATGCACCACACAATCTTTAATACACTGTTTACGTTATTGTTACCTAAAACTATGTCACAAAATTCTCAGCCTTTTCCCAAGATATACCACCTCTATTTTACAAGTGCAAATCTGCACTTGGGTTTGGATTTTGTGTGCAAACACCCTCTATGTGGCTGTTACGTCAAGTGTGCTGAAGCTTGTCTGCAAGATTACATGTGACAAAATGATGCCATTGCAGCCAGTGTGCTACTACAGCAAAGAACTCCCAAATTGAAACAGCATAAAATAACAAGCACACAAGAAAGTATACAAATGCTCTCAGCTCAAGTTTTATAACAATAAT
This sequence comes from Dermacentor variabilis, assembly GCF_050947875.1. NCBI lineage: Eukaryota > Metazoa > Arthropoda > Arachnida > Ixodida > Ixodidae > Dermacentor > Dermacentor variabilis. Next base: position 257,881,923 of record NC_134568.1, read on the forward strand.
CTGGCATATCTATACCCAAAAGAGTGCCCCCCCCCCCTAAAAAAGAAACAAGAAACAGCCATACCAGCAAGGAATGAAAATAAAAAATAAAACATCTTGTACTTAAGGAGGCTCAAGATACGCAACCTTAACATGCAAGACTAATAATGGTTGACTTGCACAACTGTCATGTTTGTGAATAAAAACACTTCACTCACTTCACGTGACAACTAGTCTTTATGAGTAAAGAGAATTGATAAATCAGAACACCTAATAAAATTCAATTCGTCAGTAAGTGCTTCTCTTTGTCTACTTCCTTGCATACTAGCCCTTTTTGAAATTTTTTTTTTATAAATGCCCCAACTTGCCCAGCTTTCCATTCTACTCAAAAACTCCGACCAGCCATACCAAGCAAAGCTGACAAATGTAAGACTTGGTCATTCTCACCATTTCTGGAATGTTAGAAAACAGACAGTTGAGCCTAATAAGTTACTGTAGAACCTTTTGTTGTCCACAGGTACAAAAGTAAGCTTTTGTCCTTCAGTTTTGCAATAATATAAACCAGCAACCATAGGCAGGCAAGTTCACTCGGACCCACCCATAAATCTGAGTGAGCTCAAGTGAGTCCTAGGGGGGCAAATTTGAACCTTGAGTGAATTGAGCTGTGGTTTGAATGTGGTAGTGTGTAGTATAGTACTAAGCACACTAAAGTGGGGCCACAATGAGTATGCAGAGTATAAAACTCACCAAAAACTCAACGTTTGTGGATATTTTTTACCTATCACTGGACAAAAGTGGCACAAACAAGTTGAATACAAAAACTTGAAACTGAAGGGGATAGAGGAGGGCTCCAGTTTAATTTTGACCAAGTGGATTTCTTTACTGGGCACCCAATGCTTATATAACCATGAGTGTTTTTGCATTCCATCATCAACAGAAAGCTGCTACCATGGCTGGCAATCGACTCTGCAACATCACGCTCAACAGCAGAACATCATAGCCGCTCAGCCAATGCAACTAGTGATACACGCCATAAGGGATGCAAGAATGTAAAACATGATTTGAGTACTGCGTTCACAATTATTCTCAGCAGCTTCTCAGTGTGAAGTTCAAATCAAGCGAGCAAAAAATTCAGAAAAGTTAAAGGAGCATTGACACAAAATTTCAGTCTAGAATTTTTAGCTGTTAGCCACCAACTCCATAATCGCAGTATGACAGCTCAATTCCTCGAAGGTGCAACAAAAATAAATTATGACGTCTTTTAATGTGACGAATTGAAAATGCACGACACATTTCCTGGCATTGAGCTTGTTTACAAGGGTAACCTCAGTATTTCACAAAATTTAGGGAGTGGGTAGGTCCTGCTGCATCACTGATATGTGGATGCGTGCAGTAGTCAAAGACTCAGTGTGATTGGCTTGTCGAAAGCTTAAGACAATGTTTTACAGCAGCGACAGTGGACACTAAGCTTATTACGCCCTACAGTTTGTGACCACTCTCCCGATTTTCATGATGTGCACAGAGAACTTGTAAACGAACCAGACACTGTAGTAATGGGGTCGGCAGCTGTCTGATAAAGCAAAATAAGTGGGATGTCTGGCAAGTTTCTGTCAGCAACAATTTAACTGAAAACACAATAGCTGTGGACTACACCATAGAACCTAATACAGTTTGTCTTCAGTGCTAGCACCTTCTCCAATTCCATATTTTGTGGTCATTTAGAGGGCCACCACAGTGTTCTCTCAACTCTTTAATTAATAGGTGCCCTGAAAGCGGGGACATCGATTGACCAGCTCGCTAGTTCAACTAGCTACCAGTGTCAACTCAGTTTATGAAATACAAGCTGGGCAGAAGAGTGAAAAAATAAACTAAACTCCAGTGAAGTCCCCTAGGCACACACCATAAAATAGAGGATTTCACTGTTACATATACAAGTGTAGTAAACACACCCTGAATTCTATGCTGCGAACCCTAGGGTTGGTAGTGTTAATGAATGGTTAATCGATTAAATGTATCCTGCAAGACAATTTTCATTGATGTCCACATTTTATTTGATTGACGTAATCGATTAAGGCATGTTCGATTGATTGTTTTCAAGAGTTTAGCAGGACTAGTGCTAAAATTTTGAAATTGTACTGGAATGGCAGTGCGCAAGCTGCGACTCGGCGGCTGTAGTAGAGCCAGTGTCGACTGTTTTACCGAGTGTTGCTGGGCCGAACACTTCCTCTCTCTTCCACCACACTGCACACGCCGCCCAAAGTTGGAGGCTTGAAATACCTTCGCAATTCAAGGCATACTACAGCAAGTTAGCAACCCAGATGTTGGTCATCATCCTACTCCCAGTCCACTAAAGACGAGGCACAGCATGCGCGCTAGTTTGGAGCATGCATTTTATATAGCTATAGAGTTAATTTCTAGCTCGGCAAATGCATAGTGTCCGAGCATCTACTCTCGCATGCGTGTTGTGTGACCATTCAAAGAAGGTGTTTGTTTCCCCCAAAAATCCAAGCCAATTGACATTCCTTTGCTCTGTAGAAAAGAGCGTGTGGTTTGTAATCCTAAACCAGTAATTTTCTTTTCCTCTGTGCATGCTGCAATTTCTTGCGCATTTCAGCTGAACTTCGAATTTCGATTTTGCCATATTTCTTATTTCATTCGGCATTGACATTTTATAAAATACATTGTTTATCTTATCAAAAGTTACTAGTGTCAACTATATTTAGTCTTTAACAGGCTAAAGATTAAGTATAATCAAACATTTATACACTTGTGTTTCAAACTTGATTTCACCTTTAAAATATGTTCCTACAAAAATTTATATTAATCACTTAATCAATGAAAAACCCTGCACTGAACTTAATTTATTAAAGGCTAAAATGATAAATATTTTTCTAGTAATTGTTAATCTAATTTAAAAAATTAGCGACCATCCCTAGTTGAGCCTGGGATACACATTCATTCTGTTTGCTTTCCATGGCTCAAGTATCTAATAAACTATGACAGTATAACACCTTAGCCGATGCACTTTACCACAGGATTTGTCATACTTGTGGCAGCCATAGCAACCAAACCACATCAGAACCTGTTCACTATATCAAAATTAATGTTTTGAAGCTTAGCCAGTCTTAGCATGTCTATGGGCTATGACACATCATGGATGACAATAGATCTGCATCTGCCAACATCATTTAAAAAAGGCAGACCAAGGCATGCATCAATCTACCAAAGTAATGGCTGAAGCAAAGAATGAGAGCCGATACTTTGATACTGCGAAACAAATTATACTGAACAGCCATATGCCTCGATACCTTCAAAGAATGCTGCATGCAAAAGACCTATATCACTCACCGAAACTCATCCTCCCCAATGAAGTTACAGTGGACGTCATTGTAGTAGATGTCATAAACATAACTTTCGTCCACTTCTTCCTCCCTGGCAGCTTCGCGGACCATTGGAACATTGTTGCATGCAATTTCTGATTTCTTCTTCTCTGGGTCTTCCTAATAATAAACCACAAAGATAAATATTACACTTTAAGAAACCTAAAAAATTGCAATAGTGATTGAAGCAAGCATTATGACAAGATCTTATGTCTGCAGCCATTGAAATACTTATAGTAGATACTTATACTGAACAGCTCAGATTTATAAGACTTGGATAATATAAGACAGTGTTAAGTTCTAAACATGAAAGCACATTTAAATAATGTGTTAATTCCTCTAGACCATTTACGAGGCTTTAATTAGCATTCACAAGAAGCAGTCCTCCTTAGCAATAGTGGAAAGGAATGCAATGTGGATTTACTCTAGGGGCATGCAAACATTAAACTACAAATAAACTATGTGCTACATCTCTTAGAGTTGAATACTTCGATATGAGCACTTGAGAGTCACTAAACGCTAAACGACCCATAGCGTATAGTGTATGCTTGCTATTTCTCAGATTTAGCGTTACCGTCTCTGCATGGTTTGCGTGAAACATGGCGGCGGTAGCGGGTGCAAATTTCAAATTGAATTTGGCGTTGCATTTATAAAATTCACTTCGTTGTACACTCTTAAAATTACACCCTTAGGGTCGTATCTTGCCACACAACAATTGTCATCTGTCTTGTCTGCATTTCTTAAAGGGAAGCTGAAAGGTTTTAAAAAAAAAAAATGAGTGAGCATGTGTACATAATAGTTTTCAACCCTATCGTATCGAAATTGAGCGAAAGAAAGCGCAAATATATTTTATTTCGACGAAAAGTGCAGCAGCAGACACGCCCAGCTCACGCGTCTCGTTTCCGCCAGTGATTGGTCGGGCGCCTCGCGACGTCAACTCTAGTGCTCTAGTGACCGACCGCTGCCGCTACACATGAAGCGCGGTGCCAGGTAGTTTGGTGCCGTAATGGAAAATTAAGAGGTAATGGAAAATTTAGAGAGACTGCGTTTTTTTTAGGAGTTCGGTGTTACTCCCTACATGAACGAGCCGATTGCGAAAAGCCGGCCTCTCGAAAAAGCAAACAATGCTGGTGCGAGCAGTGCTTTCGACGCGAACGAAAGCGAAGTCTTGGGATCTCCTCGTGTTGGAAATGCTCTTTGGTGAGTATATTTTTCGCAAAGCGATCTAGTGATCTCGCCAATCTTTCGCCGATCTAGTGAGCTCGTTTCCGGTCAAACAACTGTAGTGTTGTGTTCCTGCATGCCTCCTCGTGGAACATAAGCGGGGATGCGATCGTCGGCATTTGTGCGCTGTCCAAAGCTGTCGGCAATCTACAAAGACGCGTGGAAAGCTTCCCGGTTCACGCAGTACGTGTAGTGACCTTCATCTGTGCGCCATCCGCACACTACTCGTAACCGAAGTCGTAAAGGCGGCGAATTCCGTCGGCTACGTGAGACCACTCTACATACACGCAGACGCACCAACAAAGGAATGCAGGGTCGATCGAAGCAGATTACGATGGCACGCACGCAGAAACAAGCACGGTCAGGCACAGTCGCGCAGGCTGCGAACGAACAAAACACTAGAGTTGACATCACAACAGCGCGGTTTCCGGTCTCCGCTCGCATCGTCAGCGTCAGCAGCAGCGCGCGGCATTCGACGGGGAGCGGAGCTACAGCGAAATTTAACCGACGATTACGTCGCTCCTAATTGAAAAAAAAAACAAACCAAATTTTACCTACGTGGTTTATAAGGTTCCCGCATCCGTATATGAGCGTCTTATTGAATTCGACAGACTCTTCAGCTTCCCTTTAAGGCTGCGAGTCCAGTACTTCCAAGTCACGAACGGCATGAGCGTTGTCAGCATGACAGAGCATTCTCGACAGGAAAGTAGCGAGCGGGTACTTTTCAAGAAAGGAAATGTGAGCAAGACAGATGGCAATTACTGTTGTGTGGCAAATATACACCCCAAAATTACACAATTGTTGAAGAGTGTAGTACCAGCACCACCAAATCAATGAAAAACACTATGTCGCTGAGTGAAAATCATGTCATGTGAAACATTAACATTGCGCTACTGTAAGACATTTTGGTTATGAGAAATTTTTTTTTCTGTATGAGTAAATTCATCATCATCATCAGCAGCCTGGTTACGCCCACTGCAGGGCAAAGGCCTCTACCATACTTCTCCAACTACCCCGGTCATGTACTAATTGTGGCCATGTTGTCCCTGCGAACTTCTTAATCTCATCCACCCACCTAACTTTCTGCCGCCCCTGCTACGCTTCCCTTCCCTTGGAATCCAGTCCGTAACCCTTAATGACCATCGGTTATCTTACCTCCTCATTACATGTCCTGCCCATGCCCCCATTTCTTTTTCTTGATTTCAACTAAGATGTCATCGATCCGTGATGGTTCCCTCACCCAATCTGCTCTTTTCTTATCCCTTAACGTTACACCAATCATTCTTCTTTCCATAGCTCGTTGCGCCGTCCTCAATTTAAGTAGAACCCTTTTCGTAAGCCTCCAGGTTTCTGCCCCATACGCGAGTACTGGTAAGACACAGCTGTTATACACTTTTCTCTTGAGGGATAATGGCAACCTGCTGTTCACGATCTGAGAATGCCGACCAAACGCAGCCCAGCTCATTCTTATTCTTCCGATTATTTCATATGATCCGTATCCGCGGTCACTACCTGCCCTAAGTAGATGTATTCCTTTGCCAGTTCCAGTGCGTCGCTATCTATCGTAAACTCCTGTTCTCTACCGATACTGTTAAGCATTACTTTAGTTTTCTGCAGATTAATTTTTTTAGACCGACCCTTCTGCTTTGCCTCTCCAGGTCATTGCGCATGCATTGCAATTGGTCCCCCGAGTTACCAAGCAAGGCAATGTCATCAGCGAATCGCAAGTTACTAAGGTATTCTCCATTAACCCTTATCCCCAATTCTTCCCGATCCAGGTCTCTGAATACCTCCTGTAAACACGCTGTGAACAGCATTGGAGAAATCGTATCTCCCTGCCTGACGCCTTTCTTTATTGGGATTTTGTTGCTTTCTTTATGGAGGACTACAGTGGCTGTGGAGTCGCTATATATATCTTTCAGCATTTTTACATACGGCTCGTCTACACCCCGATTAATTATGTGGGCACCTTAAGGGAGAGGGGGAGGAGAGGTAATAGACATCCACCTGTTGATCCCCCCGTACAGAGAATGGCTCTCACTGACATTCATGCCTGGTACACGCAGATACCATCGAATGTTGGTCGGGCGAATAATGATTTTCGATCAACCCAAGAGCCCTTCGTCCCACAGTGGCTGTGGAGCCACTATAGATATCTTTCAGTATTTTTATATACGGCTCGTTTACACCCTGATTCCGCAATGCCTCCGTGACTGCTGAGGTTTCAACTGAATAAAACGCTTTCTCGTAATCAACGAAAGCTATATATAAGGGCTGGTTATATTCTGCACCTTTATCAGTTGATTGATAGTGTGAATATGGTCTATTGTTGAGTAGCCATTACGGAATCCTGCCTGTTCCTTTGGTTGACAGAAGTCTAAGGTGTTCCCGATTCTATTTGCAATTACCTTAGTAAATACTTTGTAGGCAACGGACAGTAAGCTGATCGGTCTATAATTTTTCAAGTCTTTGGCGTCCCCTTTCTTATGGATTAGGATTATGTTAGCGTTCTTCCAAGATTCCGGTACACTCTAGGTCATGAGGCATTGCGTATACAGGGGGGCCAGTTTTTCTAGAACAATCTGCCCACCATACTTCAACAAATCTGCTGTTACCCAATCTTCCCCAGCTGCCTTCCCCCTTTGCATAGCTCCTAAGGCTTTCTTTACTTCTTCTGGTGTTACTTGTGGGATTTCAAATTCCTCTAGACTATTCTCTCTTTCATTATTGTCGTGTGTGCCACTGGTACTGTATAAATCTCTATAGAACTCCTCAGCCACATGAACTACCTCATCCATATTAGTAATGATATTGCCAGCTTGGTCTCTTAACGCATACATCTGATTCTTGTCTATTCCAAGTTTCTTCTTCACTGCTTTTAGGCTTCCTCCGTTCCTGAAAGCATGTTCAATTCTATCCATTTTATACTTCCTTATGTCAGCTGTCTTACACTTGTTGATTACCTTGGAAAGTTCTGCCAGTTCTATTTTAGCTGTAGGGTTAGAGGCTTTCATACATTGGCGTTTCTTGATCAGATATTTCGTCTCCTGCGATAGCTTACTGGTATCCTGTCTAACGGAGTTACCACCGACTTTTATTGCATACTCCTTAACGATTCCCATAAGATTGTCGTTCATTGCTTCAACACTGAGGTCCTCTTCCTGAGTTAAGGCCGAATACCTGTTCTGTAGCTTCATCCCGAATTCTTCTATTTTCCCTCTTGCCACTAACTCATTGATCGGCTTCTTATGTACCAGTTTCTTCCGTTCCCTCCCAAGTCTAGGCTAATTGCCTAGACTTTGGAGGGAACAGCGCACCTTGCCGAGCACGTCTACATCTTGTATGATGCCAGGGTTAGCGCAGAGTATAAAGTATTTCATCTCTAGTCTCACCATTCGGGCTCCTCCACGTCTACTTTCGGCTATCCCGCTTGCGGTAAAAGGTATTCATTATCCGCATGTTATTGTGTTCTGCAAACTCTACTAATAACTCTCCTAGAGCCTATGCCATATTCCCCCACTGACTTGTCTCCAGCCTGCTTCTTGCCTACCCTGGCATTGAAGTCGTCCATCAGTATAGTGTATTTTGTAAATGAGTAAATGTAAATGAGTAAATTACCCTTCCACAATATCCAAAGCACCACTCTTGACACGATAAGACCCTTGGCAAGCCAGAAAAGGCACAATAACAAAAGACGGGCAGCAACACCTCCTTGAAGTTCCTGCACCAACTCACTGTGACGTCATGGATGAAATAGTCTTCTAGGGCCCAGTTCACTTTTTAGCAGTAAAGATAGACTACATTGTGTCTAAAGCAGCCAAAATGTGAACATGGCGAGTTTCGGTAACTTTTGTCGAGCCAATGCAGAAGGAATACGAAAGAATACTTTGAAATCCGTGATGTCACAACGACGTACCAGCATGGCGGATTTTGCGCGGGCAAATTCAAAAACAAACTTTGGCCTGCATTTATTTTTCTTATAACTAACCGATTACTTCAAAATTAACGACAAGAAAGTTTTCAAGGTACGCTTTATCCCTCTAAACTGATCTAGTGTTTTTTTTAAGCTGTCAACAGCACACTTGTGGCAAGGCAACCTTATGAACTTACATTTTCTTTTGAGTCGTCGTCTTTTTCATTGTCTTCAGCAAACACGTCGTAAAGCTGGAACAAGCTGTGGGTTGACTCACGCGGAGCCTCCAGGTTTTCATCGGTGACCTCTTCAGAGCAGACTTCAAGTATGGACCGGTGTTTCAGAAGCAACTGCAGGCGATTTTCTTTGCTAGATGAACGATGTTCATCTCTCAGTTTGGAGTGGATGTCCATCGAATGAACCTTAGGGCTCATCCTCCTACGCTTTGCTTCTTTAATTTGCTGGATTGCTGCATCCACATCACTCTGCACAAACACACATTCGACATTGTCACATTGTGCCAATGGACAGGTCATCTGTGCAAAAAGCCAAGCAACACGACAGAGATCACCGTTGCTAAAGTCAGTGCGATACATTTGGTCTTCTGCTTCAGTTAGTATACAACCTCGTTATGGCAGGCCCACACCTTCCACTGCAATTTGCCTGCGAGTGCGTTACTACAGCTGGCGGTTGTGTTACGACCTCTCTTGTGCCTTAGCTCAAATCCCACAATTTTGGGGGATGTAGGGGCCATACATGCAAACAAAACACTGTGCCTAGCCCAACTAACTACACGCGCCATATTAGCACTTCCTGGACACAGTGAAACCGTTTTGACCACTTTTCAACTGTGCACACAACCTACGGAAACGGCAACAGTGTTTGCATTTTGTCTCGAGTTGCAGTGGCGGTGGGCATGCAAATTACATTAAGCTCACCTTCCGCAGTAGCCCAGTGGCTATGGTAGTGTGCTGCTGAGCTCGAGGTTACGGGTTCGAGTACAGCAATGACGGCCGCATTCTGACAGGGGCAAAATGCAAAAGCGCTTGTGTACATAGGTTTATGTGCATGTTAAAGAACCCCAGGTAGCTAAATTAATTTGGAGTCCCCCACTACGGCGTGCCTCATAATCAGATCAAGTAAAACCTCAGATTTTCTTTTTTTCATGCCAAGCTGTGCCGAACAAGAAGAGGTGCTCCACTGCAACACATGGAGAAGGAGCGATGACGTAAGGGAGCACATATTAAGCCAGTCAGTGTCCCTTGGTTAGTCACTCGAGGTGCGACCGTGCAATGAATTCGAATACTTCATTCCACGGGGCACCTTCAATTGCGATAAAGGCCAATCAGGATCAAATTTCTGGATTGCGATTGGCTCCTTTTGCCAGCTTGTGTAAATGATAACTGTGGTCGAGAAAGCCAATCGCAATCAGCTGTGCAATGGCCCGTCTCATCACTGTCACTACAGACCGTGTGCAAAGATTTTCAGCGACAGATTTTGATGGGTGATCCGATGCTGTTATCACACAAGTGATGAGGCTTCCAATGGTTATCACAATTACGTGACAAAACCAGGCAGCACCCAGGCCGCACACTTTGATCTGAATTACCTCTAGCTACTTGCTCTCTGTCTCGACAGGTGCCACTGAAAGGAACAAAAGTGCTTTAATTTCTAACTACCAGATGGTACTACAGCATTTAACACTGTAATAACTAGGGGTGTACAAATATTCAAAACCTTCAACAACGAATGAAATGGTTGCTATTTGAAAATCCAAATAGTTTTCACATGCTTTACATCATCCACTCAACTTGATTAAAAATAATATTAAAGCAAAAATACAATCACTTTAATCACATCCGTAGTAGATGCCGTAGTGGACAGCATGCTGCGTGACTCAGTCAGCCTTTTCCCCTAAACACAATCACTTACAATAAAATGTTTTGACAAGCTATTCAGCAGTTTGGTACTATTTATAGATGCGGTACCTGTGTCGTATTATTGGATCAAATAGGCTTCATTGCAACATACTTTATGCAATAGTGACACCCTCTGCTGCGACCATACAAACTAAAGAAAAAAACGCCCTTTTTCGTTTTACCATTGCCATAGATGGCACACACTTCCTATGGGTTGGAAAGGTATACGTAGGAATTAAATGGCCGAGAAGGCTGTCTTTCTTTCTTTGCTTATTCCTACTTATTCTTGCTTTTCTGTCTTTTTTTTCATGTCAATTGAAACACCTCATCTGGACTAGCACACTGCAAATAGTCAGGCTGATAATACATGACAGCATACACCCCTAAGAGCCCCGAGTTCACAAACTGCTTCGTTAATTCTCCCTAAGCATCGTTCCCTCTGTGCATTCAATAAATCATGCTTTATAATGTGCAGTGTAATGACAAACTTTCCAATGTCGTATCTGGAAGGCAGTACATTATTCGCTATCTCATTCGGTCTAGAAAACTTCTACTCGCACCCCCCAGTAATAACGCTTTCTCACTGGCGATAAAAACTGGATCTAATAGCACTCGTGGTAAGTAATTTTTTTGCGGGCGTACAGCGGCACTTAATAGGGTAACAATGGAAATTTGTTACTACTTTTAGCGATTTAAATATGGTCTCCCTCCTGGAATAAAGAAACTGTTGCCTCGCACTAGAATATTCTACATGTCTGATACATGTCTTAAATATCTTACACAAATCCACACCGCGACAAAGTCCACACGTCGCGTCGCTTGCGAAATGCGTGCTTAACGCGTGAGTAAGGTAGAGAAGCAGATAACTATATTGGCTCACTTACAGGGGTGCTAACGGTGCCGGCGTACTCAAAGGCGAAATTCTCGCCAGACTCGTTCTCATGACTTGTTCTTGCTCTTTTTGTCGCCAGCACAATCGCACCTGAAGGATTCTCGTCCGCTTTACGTTTAATCCTAACGGCAGTCATCATCGCTGTCGAGGGAAGAATCAAAATGACAAGCTGTCTTTGAGAAATTCGCTTCGAATATCGTGCATGTCTCCTGTAAAGCAACACAGCTAGGAATATAGAAAAATTCCGCGACTCACCTTGCTCAGCCATTATGACGACGGTGTCCGATCGAACGGGCTTTTAGACACAACACGCGCTCCGCGCGACTTCACGTCCTTCGTCGTTTTCGAGCATGATCTCGCACGAACGCGCTCGGACATCAAAACGGTCAAAGCTCATTTCACGAGCAGTCGCACGCGCTCAAAGAACGCAATTTCACGTCATTTATCGTCTTCTACCATGACTTTGCACGCACGCGCCCGAACGCATCCATGCTTTTGTCGCTCGCTTCCGCAGGCCTCCCGTAGCAACTCGTACTGCTCCTGCTTATCTAGCATTCTGGATTCTCATGTGACTGGCTCTGACCAGCTGGAGCTGTTTTTGGCCGCAAACGCCGAGTTGTGCGACCATGAGCAATACAAACAGTATGAATTTTAAGCTAAAATAGCTCCTTATAAGTAGCATTTCATGTGGTCTAGGTATAAATCTTGATTGATTTTTATGGTTGCTGAAGGAAGGAAGATTCCAGACCGGCCCATATTCAAAGGTGTGTACAACTGCGGCTCTAACTCGTAACTCGTTTCCGCATTAACGCAAGGCTGGCTCTCTGGCTAACCGGGTAGTTGTGGAGGGTAGCGCCAGGAACTGAATTCTTGGGACAAAAATACTTAGCAGCGTGATGAATACGAGCTACCCATTAAAGTTCGGTGTTCAAATTGCGTGGACTAACCGACAAGGCATCTGGAATTCTCTCCGTTGTCAAGTGAGTAAAATTACTGTCACTTGTGGCGGCGATCGTCTGCACATCAGATCATAGGTGCGCAAAGAGCGTAAACGTGTGTTGTAGGATTGATTCACTGTCGTTTTTAGTATGTGTCCTTGATTTTCTTTAAGGCATGGTGTTACCATAGCCTAGAAAAAGATACGCTAATTATTTGCCTGACCTTAAACTTTTTTATCACTTCATTTCTACTGACGATGTATTGATGCGTAATTCCATGCACGTGTTGGCTCTTCGCAGAACACCGATAGTGATTCCTATAAATGCCTGCCTAATGTCCCACAAGCTGTATGAACGGTTGGGATGTATGGAAATTGATGAGGAAGGTACAAAAAGCCTGGAGAGTGATCACAAACGAATCAAAATCAGTTTTGGAAGGACAGTACCACTGGTAGAAACTAAAGAAAGGAAAGGTATGAGCAAATTGAATGACAGGCAGCTACAAGAAGTGGCCAAAAACATTGAAAGCATGGTATCCAAGCAACCGCAAAGGGCATGGACATACGACGAGTTAATAGGTATTTTTAAACGAGAGCTAGAGAAGGGACAGATTAGGAAACTAGGAAGTAAGCAGGGAAAATATAAACCGAAAAGCTGGTGGGACCGAGAAGTTAAGGAGGCCATAGAGCAACGCAAATATGCGTGCAGAAAACACAGAGCAGCAAAAAAAAAAAGGGGGGGAGCCACACCAGAAGAGGTGGAGACAAAATGGGAGGATTACCTTGCAATGAAAAGAGAAGCATTGGCATTAATTCAAGCCAAGATAGCAAAAGTTGGGGTACAGTGGATGTTAGCGATACGAAAAAAAAGACAGAAATGCCTCTAAGAAATTTTGGGAACACATAAAGCAACAGAGTGAGAAGACAGAGGTGGTTCAGCACTCACTGACCACACCAGAAGGAACAAAGGTAGAGGGAGAGGAAGCTCAGGAATATATTAGGTTAACAATAGAGGCAGCATTTGCAGAGCCAGTGGGTAGCAAAATGGAGAACAATGACAACAGCAGGACAGAATTAGAGGAGTACAGAAGGATGACAAGTAAGGAACGGGACAGAATTGAACACAAGGTTCCTCTGGGAACAGCAACAGGACCTGATGGCATACCTATGAAATTGATAAGCATATTAGGCCAGAAAAGTAAATTAAAATTACGACAACTTATTGAACAAATAGTAGCAGGGGGAGATGTTCCACAGGACTGGAAATGAAGCAGAATGATATTAGTTTACAAAGGTAAGGGAAGCAAGGACAACATTAAATCCTACAGGCCAATAACTATCACATCAGTCATATACAGAGTAGCAATGCAGATGGTGAAAAAGAGAATGGAGGAATGGGCAGAACGTGAAGAGATCTTGGGAGAACTGCAGAATGGATTTAGAAGGAACAGAAGGCTAGATGATAATTTATTTGTTATAACACAGTGCATAGAGATAGCGACAGCCAGGCAGAAACCGCTATGGATAGCTTTTTTAGACATTAGAGGAGCCTATGATAATGTAAACCGAGAAAAGTTATGGAGCTAGTTGAGGGAATATGGTCTAGATAGAAAGATGATTGAGTTCCTACAACAAGTTTATACAGATAATGAGGTAGAGATAACATGGGAGGGGGAAACTACAAAGCCAGCTAAAATAAGAAGAGGTCTCAGGCAGGGCTGTCCATTGTCACCTCTGCTTTTTATGATCTACATGAGCCAAATGGAAAAGAGACTAGAACAGAGCACAATAGGAACTGACATAAGCTATATGCTGGAAGGGCAGAAGGTAGCTCAAGTACTAGCCGGACTGATGTATGCAGATGATATTGTACTGCTTGCTGACACCCGAGTAGGGCTATAGGAACTAATGAGCATATGTGGAGAGGAGGGAGAAAAATTGGGACTGCAATTCAGTAGAGAGAAGTCTGGGATAATAGTATACAATGAAGAAAGGGGGGAACCATTGGAAATACAAAGCGCTAAGATTGATCATGTAGAAAAATACAAGTATTTGGGCATATGGCTAAACGTGGGCAAAAAGTACTTGGAAGAACAGGAAAAAATTATGATTGAAAAAGTGAAAAGGAACTCAGCTGTAATGAAACACAAGGCACTTTGGAACTATAATAGGTACGAGGTGGTTAGGGGCGTATGGAAAGGGGTTATGGTACCTGGCCTCACATTCGGAAATTCAGTACTGTGCATGAAATTGGAAGTTCAGGCATGCATGGAAACGAGACAGAGAAGTGTAGGCAGGTTGGCCTTAGAAGCACACGGGAACACCCCTAATGAGGGAGTGCAGGGGGACATGGGATGGACGTCATTCGAAGGTAGAGAGGCAATAAGTAAACTAAAATTTGAACAGAGACTCCCAGCACTGGAGGAAAAAAGGTGGGCAGGAAAAGTGTACAAATATCTGTACATGAAAAGTTTGAACACAAAGTGGACACTCAGAACGAGGAAGCTGAGGAATAGATACCTACAGCCAAGGGAGGGGGTCCAACGTGGTTCTAGTGTGGGAAAGGAGGTGAAGGAGACGGAAAGAAAAATGTGGGAAGAAAGAATGCTCGGAAAGCCAGCGCTATCGATGTATAGGTCACAAAAACAGGAGATTAAGAGAGAGCACTTATTTGATAACTCGCGGGGCAGCTCACTATTATTCGAAGCTAGGACGGAGGTTTTAAGAACGAAAACATACAGGGCTAAATTTGGAGACGTGGACCTTCGGTGCACAGCTTGCGGAGCCGAAATGGAGACCACTGAGCATATAGTGCTGAGATGCACAGACCTTCGCCCGACCCTGGCAGAGGGAACAGTGGCAGATATGGAAGGGGCATTAGGTTTTCCCGGGGAACGAGGGCAAATAGACGAGAAAAGAGTGGCAGTAACGAAGGGGAGGCTAGAGGATTGGTGGAGGAAGTCAAGGGATAGATAATACCATAAATCGGGGAGATAATATTTCCTCTACGGTTTTAGATAGTTATTTTGGGGGGAGGAGGGGAGTGAAAACTAGTTTAAGGAGAAGAGGATATAAAGAAAGAAATACTAATAATAAAATAGGAGGGGGAGCAAAAGGCTAGGTGGCGCCAGCCGCCGCCCGTTACAAAGGGTATAGCCGCCATCCATCCATCCATCCATCCATCCATCCATCCAATTGCAGTTTCTTTCTGATTTTAGAGAATAATAGTTGGACATATAATCATGCTCACCTTCGAGCTCACTGTAAGTCAGGTGACACCCGTACCATCAGTCAAGAATGGTGGCACTGGCGCCTTTTTAAAATGCCTGAATGTTATTCTCATTCATCTCTCGCTGCTAATATGCTCTCACTCGCGAAAACAGCATTGCAGCTCTCAGGTCTTGGAAGTGAAGTGTCCGGAAGGGAGAGAGAGGGAGGCTGAGCCTGGTTGGGTATACCTTGCACTGGTTAAAGGGTACTGAAAGATCATAAGAACGAGAAAAGTTCACGCATTGCACGAGAAATGTGTGTGAGACTTTTGTGCTGCATATAGAGGACGCCATTATGTTTTATGTACTCTGCTGAAGTGCCGAAAGTTTACATTTCTTCGCCATTTTCCCCCCTTGCATTCGTTGCATAGACGAGGCAAGCTCGAGTACAGTGTACTAGATAGTATAATACACTATAGCCCAAGTTTTCGCCTGCAACACCAGCAGCGCCGATCGCTCCTCTAGCGGACAGATTCGAACGTAGACGGTCGCATGGGTGGTTTTGGCACATAAAATCCCATAATTTTTTTTTTTTTCGGTCGCATGGGAGCCACTGCACGCCCGTTTGTGTTGGCACGTGTGCTACTAGTGGTTTCATTTTTATGAGAGGCACATGCTACCTCGTCATCCAGCAAGCCTCAAGAACATGGAACGCTGAGACCTGTCCGTGAAACTCTAGAGGCCTACGGGCAACTTGCTTTTTGCATGGCCTCTTATCATCCGTGGTGGAAGTCGAAAAGAACAAAATCAGGCCAGTTGCAGTAGTCGTCGGATTCCTGCCGTAAACCAGCTTGAACAGTGTGATCTGTGTTGTTTCTTGCACCGCCATGTTGTAAGCAAGGGTTATCTACAGCAGGACTGCGTCCCACGTCTTGTGCTCGACGTCGACATACATTGCTAGCATGTAGGCGAGGGTCTCCATGACGTCACAGAAATCTGGTATGTAAAGTTCGCGGCGGTGTCACCACTCGTCCTTCCTTGCTGCGTTTTCATTCCCCGACTTTTACCGATCCATCTCTCATGCGAAAAGTGGTTGTTATGCATTGCAGAAATGCCAATTTACCAATGCGGATTCGGATTAACCCAACATTTTGTTTCCTTTAGTGCCACTTTAAAGTAAACTCAATGACTCTTGTTTAGGCCGTTCGTTTGCGGTTGGTAGGCAGTTGTCCTCCTGTGGCTTGTCTGGCTGTATTGCAGAATGGCTTGGGTTAGCTCTGTTGTAAAGGCCATTCCTCTGTCGGTGTTGAGGACTTCTGGGGCACCATGTTGCAGCAGGATGTTCTCGATGAAAAATTTCGACACTTTGGCTGCGCTACCTTTCAGCAGAGCTTTCATTTCAGCGAAGCGGGTGAGGTAGTCCGTCGCCACCACTATCCACTTATTTCCGGTTGTTGACGTCGGAAAGGGTCCTAACAAATCCATCCCGATCGGCTGAAACGGTCGGCAAGGAGGCTTGATTGGCTGTAGTAATCCCGCTGGCCTTATCGGTGGAGTCTTGCATCACTGACAGTCTCGGCATGTCATGTCGTAACGGGCAACGTTGGCAGTCAGGCGCGCCCAGCAATACCTTTCCTGTATCCTCAATAGCGTCCGGGGGGATCCGAGGTGCACAGCAGTCGGATAGTCATGTAGGGTGTGCAGTACTTCTGGATGCAGTGCTGACAGAACAAGAAGAAGGTAGTTGGTGCGGTCTGGTGAAAAGTTCTTCATGAGTAGATTGTTTTGAAGCGTGAACAAAGTCAATCCACGCTTAAATGACCTAGGGACAATGTCGGTATTCCCTTCTTAATACTTGACGAGGCCTTTTAGCTCCGGGTCTGCTTGTAGCAGTTCAACGAAGTCTTGCACACTTATTATTCCAAGGAAGGCGTCATCCTCGTCGTCTTGTGGCGGTGGGTCATTGGGGGCGTGTGATAGGCAATCGACATCAGAGTGTTTTCATCCGGGATTGTAGATTACAGCATGATATTCTTGCAGTCTGAGGCTCCACCGCGCCAGCTGTCCTGATGTGTCCTTTAAGTTAGCCTGCCAACACAATGCGTGATGGTCGCTGAGAACTTTGAGTGGCCTGCCATATAGGTGAGGGCGGAATTTTTCTGTTGCCCAAATTATGGTGAGGCATTCCTTTTCAGTCTTAGAATAATTTCCTTCTGCTTTTGACAGCGAACGGCTAGCGTAAGCTGTCACTCGTTCAAGTCAGTCTTTCCTCTAGACTAGGACGGCACCGAGGTCTAGGCTACTGGTGTCAGTGTGGATTTCGGTATCGGCGTCCTCATTGAAGTGCGCAAGTACCGGTGGTGACTGCATGTGTCGGCCTGCGGCATTTCCCACTTGACCGGTTCTCGAACCAAGTCCTCGCGGCAACTTCCAAGGCGAAGTACACATGTCGTAGCTTATCCTCAGAGGTCCATTTGTTGAAGGTCGAGATCCTTTCGAAGGTTTCGAGCTCCTCCGACATTGCTCCATGGAAGGTAGGGGGCTTTCTGGGTAGTTGAAGCACGATGGGTGATGCTGGGGCTGCCATTGTGGTTTTTGACCTGGTCAAGGTCTTCCTGGTCACCAGTGACCACTATGGAACATTCGATGGCTCGTGTATAAAAACTGACGAGCTTCACCCACTGATCAGATCAGCGCGGATTGACTTTGTTCACGCTTCAAAACAATTTACTCGTGAAAAACTTTTCACCAGTCCGCGCCAACTACCTTCTTCTTCTGTCAGCACTGCGTCCAGAAGTACTGCACACCCTACATGACTATCTGACCACTGGGCACCTCGGATTCTCCCGGACGCTATCGAGGATACAGGAAAGGTATTGCTGGGCGCGCATGACTGCCAACGTTGCCCGTTGCTCTGGGGGCAGTCCTTGCTGTCTGTGGCTAGCTCGCTGGTCTGGGGCGATGTTGGTGTTGTCCTCGGGCTTGGGACTTGGATCACGGCTTTGCGGGGGTGTTCGGTACATGAACATACTAACACCTCCACCAGATGTCAAGTAGTAGTGACGGTGAAGAAAGCAGCAAAACTGGGAATGATGAAACTAGTGTTTTATTGGGCGAACTTGTGCCCTCAAAAACAGGCTACACTCAAAAAACAGCGACAGTGGCGAACACAGCCGGCGATCGTCGAAAATTTGATCAGC
Organism: Dermacentor variabilis; assembly: GCF_050947875.1. Lineage (NCBI taxonomy): Eukaryota > Metazoa > Arthropoda > Arachnida > Ixodida > Ixodidae > Dermacentor > Dermacentor variabilis. The sequence goes on from NC_134568.1 coordinate 257,900,576, forward strand.
GGGTCAAGCTCGTCAGCTTTTATACACGGGCCATTGAACATTCCATAGTGGTCACTGGTGCCCGCGTGTCTTCCAGATAGTTCTACACCATTCATGAATTAGGAAGGAACAGCGCCAACTAAGACGATCACAAGTGGGGAGAACAACACAGGACACAGGATGGCGCTTGTCCTGTGTCGTTCTCCCCACTTGTGATCGTCTTAGTTCGCGCTGTTCCTTACTAATTCAAGTATGCACCATCTAGCCCAAATGAATGTTGTCCTGACCTACACCATTCGCGTCGCGCATACATGTAATCAGATTACACAAGGTTCAGCGACAACAGACAGCAGATAGAACCATCAATAACATTCCAGAAACTTCCGATACATGGTGGTGCATCCTGCGCTGAACGATAACATTTGTTAGACGGTGAAAAGCGCTAACCCATAAAAGATAAACAAGTTCATGTGTCAGTGTTGAAATCATGCAGCAGGAATTCTGCTAATGCACTTTCCTTGTTAGTTCCCGGACTTAATGAGACGTGTGGCTAGCACGTGCAAAGCCTTTGAAAGTAGTTAGAGAAGACATTGTGCTCATGTTTTTGTGGGAAATGAGCACACAAAGAAGTGATACAGTTAAATCTTGGTACAACAAAGGTGGTAAAGTTACGACTTTATTTCGTTGTGTAGAAATTTTGCTATACTGAAATTAGACCCTTTATGCAAAGTACAGTTACTGACCAATTGTTACTTACATGCAAAGGGCCGTAAAAATGTCCAAATAGTCATGTAGGCTGAAAAATCTAATTTCGTAAGAATTTTTTTTTCTTTTTGAACTTGAGAGCCAGTGACCACTTCTATGTTTTCCAGTGCACCTATGAAAGTCCTATTCATAATAGACCTATGGCATGTGGAAAGCCAAAAGAAAGTAGTGCAGGTTGAACGCACTGTGGTGACTAGTGTAGGGGTAACTTTTGTGTCAATTTGACTGCTGTAGCTTGCCAACATAACCTCTGATGTCGGCCAGAGTTGTACAACACGAAATGCTATGTTCACAGAACCAGACTACTGTTCTCCACACACTACAAAGAATGCAGCATCAAAACTCGTCGGATATGAAAAAAATACTTCACTTTAAAATCACATAGAAGTCAGGCGACAACCTGAATTACAGTAACTTTGTTCATGGTTGCCCCATTTTCGGTTTTGGAACATCATGCATGCATCATGTCCAAAAAATTGAGCGAGGTCCCGTATGGCATCATAAAATTTTGTTCATTGTTATATGCGTTGGTTCAAGAGAAATCCTATAAGCAGTCTTTTTTACAGAACACCTACATAGTTTTGTGGAGTAGGTAGTGGTACCTCCGAGTAAGTAATGACAGCTCTGAACAACCATATTGGCTGCTTAAACCCAGTACTTCTTGCAGGAATGGTGCACACTCCAAAAACACTTACTTGAGTTACAAGAATCTGGGAGTTTGTCCTTTTCTTCAGTGAGTCGTGAATAGCTTCTTTTGACTTCAAGATCATGAGAGTGAGTTCTGTGATATCCTGATACAAGCAGCAACATCCTTTTTCTTGCCAATTGAAATTTCTTGCAAGATACTAACTAACCTGACCCACAAATGAGAGAGTGTTGCATTTAGTACTACCGCCCTACTGCCTCTATGTCTACTCATTCTTTTGACTTGCCACATGGTGATGACAAAAACAAAAACACCAAATTGAGCACTGATGTGTGGCACATGTAGAATATGAAACTATGCTACATAGAGTGTGTGATACGATGCCCCAATACTAGTGCAACCTAGTGCCTCTAATCAACATGCAATTGCCAGCTTATGGCCTCTGAGATCTGGCGGGGCATCTTGGATGCTGTAACCAGCTAAATATGTTGCTGCTGGAAAATATACTGCTCTGCTTCGGCAGCTACTCTGTTGCACAGAGCTTGACTTGAATGGTGCGTTTGCAAACAACCGCTTGTATTTCAACCATGGGATGAATGGCACTCACAGTATTTATTGCGTCGGTATTCCTTTGCGGCAGCAGTGATATTTTTTATATTGAAATCGCAGATAAATACGGCTGGTTGTATTGAGGTTAAAAATATGACGTTCTATAAACTTTAAGCTATAAACAGTTAAATACTTCACTATATAGAGGATTTCGTAATATTAAGGTTTAACTGTAGTTTGTATCTATGTGCACCTACTAAATAAGTGAATGGCATTCAGTACACCAGGAATGTTGTTAGTGTGCTTCACATTGGAAAGAAACAAACCACACATTTGTAAACAGGGTGGCTTGTGTATTTTACTGAATTAGGTGCATACCTAAAGCTAGATGGTGTAGACATTGCTGCTGACAAGTGAAATGTACTTGGCACGTTGTACCGCTTCTTTGTCCACATACTGTTGGAAGCCATAAATGAGAAGCACAGCAGCCACTTAACTTGACGTTTCTGCCTTGAGAAGGTGTTCCACATCAGACAGTTTTTGGAAACCTCTCTGGGAGACTTCACATTGCACTTTCCCAGCCAGTGTACATGCTGCTGTTTAAGATACAGCGTGTGTGCCACAAGCAAGAGAAAGAGCACGGAGAGAGTAATGTAAACAAACTGCCTATAGAGCACTGACATGAATGATTTCACTAAGGTGGCACACTGAGCAAGGCATAGCTGCGCCGTCTGGCCGAGGTTGTTAGGTCTGTTGTTCATATGTGAGCACATTCAAATAAATAGTAAACCTACACTTGTGGGCTGTGTTCAATTAGCTCTAACATTAGTACTCAATTAACCTTCTAACAAACGCACGTAATTGGTTGATGTATACATCTGCCCACAGAAGTCCCCAGGATGCGAAACTTTATTTGCGGCCCTAGTGCAGTGGGCCTGGAACTAAAGGTGGCATCGCATAGGTCGCCACACATAGTATACCTGTATGCGAGGTGATCATTTTTAAGTTTTATGGAATTTTAAAAAATTGCCTGTTGCAGATAACATAATTCCAGTCCTCGAGCTGGATTGTTGAGTGAATACACTAATTTCTTCTTAATTACTTTGTGGCACATATTGCAATAGCAAATTGTGGCCAGTTACTTTGTGAGGCATATTCACTTGGAATGAATTTCCAAAATGACACCATTTTGGAGATACGTGCCATCAAGCTCGCCATAAAAATTCACAGTTGGTCCTCTTACTTTTTTTAACAAAACACTCATTTATGCATTAAAGCAAAAAGGTAACTGGAATGCCCATGTACCATATTTGCATGAGTCTACTGCACCTCCAGAATGTAATGTGCAGTTATATTACCACCCAAATATTAAACAAAAAATAACTTGGTGCTGATTCTGCTGCATATATCAAATAACGAAACCTGAGTTAATGCATATCGTGTTGAAACACTTTTATGGAACATACAAAGGCAAACAAACATATTTTTTTCCATCTTGCCAGTGGACTGCCTTGACAAAAGGCAGTTGAGCAGAAGCACTATTACAGGCATACAGCAAACTGGAAAATGGCGACTGCAGACAAAGGCATAAACCCATGGAGGAAGGAAAAGGATAGGGGAGAGTATTACGTCCCGCAGGCAGCCTCGGCGAGTGAACACTCAGTGGCGCCAGTCCTTGTGCTCAGTGCATTGCTCGGTGTTGGCCTGACACGTGTTCTCTTACGTCGAGATCACAGAAATCGAGATTTGCCAAGACATTTCGAGCCCGGTAGCTGGTTCTTCATTCTACAGGTAGCTTTTAGTCAGTGCGGGCTCGACTGGCAGCTGCTCGGCTGCTTTGCCTGTATCTGTGGTCACATTTTGCCTCTATCTTTGGTCATGTGTTGGGACAACACACTTTGAGTCGCATTCCACTATGCTCTCTCCTATCTTTTTTCCTTTTTCCATGCATAAATCATAAACAAACATCATCTGTTCGATGGCAGTTTGGCCAGCTATCTTGCATTGGGCTTTTTATTTTTAGTAAGAATTGGTTTCATTTTTGATTTTGAGAATTAGTTATGATTGCAACATGCATGCAAATACGAATGCACTTTTTATTTTAAAAAAAGGTGCGCTTTAGAATCGGGCTTATACGGTATTTTGTCCCACGCTTTAGGAAATCATATCTCGAAACTGGTGTCATCCTAGAAATTCAATTTAAGTTGATTCATCTTGCAAACTCACCAGCTACAATTTGTTAATTGTGATAGTGTCGTAAAGCATTTAAAACATTAATAAGTCAAACATTTTAATTAGTTGAATATGTGTTTAAATTTTTCATGCAAGTAATGTCTGCCTCTCTAAACAATCCAGATAAAGGATTGGAATCATGTTATCTGCAACAGGCGATTTCTAAAAATTTCATAAAACTTAAAAATGATCACCCTGTATACTACTCACACTGACCTGCAGAGCACTTGTCTTTCTGTCTGCCAGCATGCATAGGTAGAGCACAAGTTTAGCTTTTTAGTGCCGGAGGAAAACTTTTGTGGGCAAGTGTTTGTGCATGTGTACCTAAACAACAAAAATTTTTAAGCAGAGCAAACTTTGATAGTTTCTTTCTTCATGAGAATGTCATATGTGCTTTCTTTTTCTTTTAGCATGCCCGATTACTTTCAGCTAGAAGTTGCCAGAGGATGCCATTGTTGAAGTCAAACAGCATGAAATACATATCTTTCCACTGCCAAGTATCTCGAAGACGAGGGTTTTCATCTGAAGCTGGCAAGGTGGGGGCTGTGACTGCATTAGTTGAGGTTTGTATGCTTTCCGTTTAAGCAACATATTCAGAATATTTTATGGTGTTTGTGAAGGAGCTTAACACAGGGAATCATTCTTTCTTCAGTTATTTTCATGTCTGCGCTTGCTTGTCTTGTATGATATTCAAATTTTTAAGGTATGCAGGTTTGCTCCATTGCAACCTGCATTCTTCAAGTTTCATGTGAAGACTGGTGGCAAGTAAACTTACCCCGTCATCTTTGAACGCTGCCATTACAAACAGTTATTTGTGCTGACTTGGACAACCTACAAATCCCTGTTGTAACCAGTGTGGTGCTATCCTGTTAGAATGCTTAGCCTCTAGAAATGAAGCAACAATTTATAAAAGCCAAATGGACAAAATTTTATTTGAGCACCACTGGCGCTTAAAAGCACATTAGGTCGTATGCCTTCTCTTTCTGGCAACATCAAAATCTGTTTAGACTAATGGAATATTCTTTCACTACTCCTTGTTAATTTTATGGTGAGAGATTGATTATTATAAGAGAAAATGAAAGTCAGTTTAATTTACCTAATTTCAGTCCAGAACCCATTGGTGTGATGTCAGTGATTTCAAAATCTTTTTGTAAATGGGCCATTGTTGCACCTTAAAGGTTCTTGAAGCTTGCTGAATGTGGTGTTTGCCTTTTTTAAGATACAATGTAGTCCATGTTTGCTGATAAAAAATTAACTAGGCCCAAGCACACGCCGTCAAAATTGATGGTGTCACAATGAGCTGGTGCAGGAGTTTCGAAGTGGCGTTGCCACCTGTCTTTTATTTTTGCATCTTTTCTGGCTTACAAGGCATTTCGTCATGGTGCTATATTGTTTTTCGGTATTGTAGAAAAGTAACATTATATTTGAGCTTGTTATTTTTTCTACTTGGTGCCCTTTTAAACTTGTTTGCTTATCTCTGAGATATTGCCTCGCTTGACAAGATTTAGGACATGCTTTGTGGTAAACACTTGAGAATGACTGAACGTGTTTATTTTGAATGTAACACACAGACCATCACAGAACAGCTGCATTTCAGTGGAGTTGAGTGGTAAAAACACTTGTGTACTTGGATTTAAGTGCACATAATAGAGGTTCCCATTAAACATCCCCACGTGGTCAAATTTAACCCGGAAACCTCCACTGCAGCATCTCTCGCAGCCCTGTAATCACTTTAGGATTAAACATCATGAACCACCCGCCGTGGTTGCATAGTGGCTATGGTGTCAGGCTGCTAAGCACGAGGTCGCGGGATGAAATCCTGGCCATGGCAGCTGCATTTTGATGAGGTCGAAATGCAAAAACACCCGTGCACTTAGATTTAGGTGTGCTTTAAAGAACCCCAGGTGGTCCAAATTATTCCAGGGTCTCCCACTACGGTGTGCCTCATAACCAAATCATGGTTTTAGCATGTAAAACTCCATAATTAAATTTTTTTAACATCATGAACCAATCAGTAAGTACTACACTTCATAATCTAGACATTTTCTCGAAATGTGTGTGGTGTCTAGTGTGTTTCTGCAATATGGTACATGTGGAAATTTCTCGGGTTGCATTTTCTAGTTTAGTTTCTCGGATTGCCTTGGGTAGAGCAATCTGAGAAAGTGTGGCTATCGAGAGCTTGGATGATTTAACTATGAGCCACCACAAAGTTTATTGTGGTACAGATTGAAATCGTAATCTAGATTCCAATGTGCTTGTACAGTGGCCTGCTTTTTTATTGTAACAACATAAAAATAAGATTTAGTGCTTACTTCTGCCTTCCTTTTACTCAGGTTTTGCAACAAATTGACATTTCTTGGTCCAAATTCTTCACTAAAACACTTCGCATCATTCTTTGGCTGCTTCATTCTTACTTTTAGTTACCAACACGCAAGAAAACCAGTCTGTGTGTCTTCAGCAACTCACATCTATACTGATGAGTTTCATTTATGGCAGTGTTTCATATTTCCAAGATGAACTGGAGCAGCGAAAGATGCCAGGAGCCTCGTACAAACCAAAAAGTTCAGCCCTGCTGCAAAATTTCAGTAAAAAAGCAGTGGTAGGCACAGAATTTCCTTTTAAAGCTGTTACAATAAAAACACTGGTCTCAGTATAGTGTTTTGTATGGAACCTTTATAGTCAAGCTGGAGCACATTTAGGCACTAACTTAACCAAGTTAACATTTCATGCAGTGAAGAGATGGGTATAACAAAAGTGGCTGTTGTGGTGTCCAGTCATAGCCACCCTTCTAGCAGTGACTATGACTGGGTGCCCCAAAAAGTTGGCCGAGGTACCAGATGTTTGTTATCAGGGTGATTCCATGAGAGACCAACATGGGTAAAAAAATTCATATCTTAGATTTCATTGAATATTTTTTATTTTATGTGTGTATCACTCGGTAGCACTAAAGTGAATGTGGCTTCTTTGCCAAATGAATATTTTAGGAGGAAAAAAATAACTAGATTCTTTGGTGTGGAGGCACCTATTTCATGCACAAGGCGTTTTCACAAATTCACAACAATGTGAAATACAATATTTTACAGCTACAAAGAATACATTTTTGTGTGTAAAACGTAGACGTAAACAAGGGTCAGCTAGCACTGTTTGAGGTTTCCGTGCAAAATGGAAGTTTTAGAAAAACTCCTTAATTTGCTACAATCTTCAAAAGTTGCTATATTTACAATTTTTTATCAACTAAACCAACCCATTAAGCCTTTTGAAATTTGGTGGACTGTGAGACCTTAATCTATTCAACAATTGTGCTGAATATTCTTGCTGTATCGCAAATGACCATTTCTACAATTCGCCTCAAATTTCAAGTTTTGACAAAAATGAACGCTATTTAGAAGTAAAAATAAAAAAAAAATTATCAAAATCTCGTAAACAGCTGTTCACAGGCACGCAGAAAAAAATATTAAAAAGCATGTTGCATTATTTTGTTTGTAATGACAACACAGGCGGTAGAAATAAGAGCTTTGCCAGAGTGCAGCAAGGTGCTAAGAAAAAGGGACATCGGAGTAAACAGAACGTGCATAAGGCTCTGACTTGCCTAAACTTGACCGTGATTGCGAGATGAAGGCAGTTTTGGCCTTATGGCTAATACCTATACATAAAAGTGTGTTTAGTGCTATACCCATTCGCTTGAATGGGAATAAAGAAGCGTCAACAAAACCTTTACATGGCTCCTTTCATTTCACAGAAAGTGCGCGAACCTTGCAGCGTAGGTAATTTGTGCCTTCTGTTAATGTAGGTTTGTATTTCTTTGTGTGCTACAGAATTAACGGTTAACTCTCTATGAATGTGCACACGTAACAGAATGTACGGCTGGTAAATGCCTCTAAAAATGTCATACTGATCATTATATAAGCGTCATTATATAACCTAAGAGGCTGTGGTAGGAGTGGCAATGGTGTTGGTTAAGGCAGGGTTAGCTGGCAGATAGTGCCAGCGATTGCTCATTTTATTGCCTCTTAAGAAAAATAAAACAAGGAACTGTTAGATTACTATATAATAAAAAGTTCACAGTCCCTAAGGGTCACCACTTTTTGGAAAGTTAGTTTCTTAGAAAAGCTGGAAAGAAGCACGACACTTCCTTTCTCAGAAACTTCGGTCTTTTGTGAAACACTACCTGTTCCACGCACTCATGAGGAAATTGCCTTCTGTGCAAAGCTTCAAGTAGAGCCTTGCTTTCTTCATTGAAGTATTGGCAGGACCAGATGAACTCTCGGCCAAACTTGCTGGTATACAACGCACGGGATAGTTGTTTATACATCGCTGACGAATGCGAAACGATAATACCGTGTTGAGAACACGTCCTCAGTTTACGAAGCGCAGCAGCAGTGGCGGCAGCTCTTTCCGTATTTTTCTATAAGACCAACTGATCCAGAGGGCCAGATCACGCAGTTCTAATGAAGGGAATCCAATACACTATGGCACAGTTACTTGCTGGTTGACTTACTGACCCGTCAGTGTACGCTTGTTGATGATCCGGATATGCCGCATTGAAGTGCTCCAGCATGGAGGCAGAGAGAGGGAACCAGGCACTTCGAGCATAGCCGCGTATATGCTCAGAAAGGTTTGATCCTTTTCCAATTACCTGCAGCAGTGCGAGACACTAACACAATGCGATCGAAATTGGTAGCATCAGGCTCGCTTAACCAAATGTGCCAAGACCGTATGCCTGGAACACGTCGCAAAGATTTCCACTGGTTCTTTTTGAGGTGGCGAAAGTTCTCTACATCATCCGCATCTGCATTGAGCAGTTTTACGTTTTTCAGTGTTGCGGTCATCTGCACCACCATCTCGGAGGCTGACCTAATGACTGTAGTGCTGGCTGCTCTGATATTGTAGAGCGAGGCTTGGTGCTTTACTAAGGCCACCAACACCATCGCAAGCATTCTTTCCATGTCCTGTGGCTGAAAGAAGTCACTTCGCTGACGCATGCTCCTTCTTTAACAGCTCATAAAGCTGATGCTTGTTTTTAAAATGGCTACTGGCGCCGTCAGACGCGTGTGTAACGTGTGTCAAGTTGAAGTTCTTCCTACATGCACTCATGGATTTTTCCAGTACAAAGCAAGCGTGGGCGGCATCATGACATACATCATCACTGATGACAGCAAAACTTTAAGTAGATCCTCTACTCGTGACGACACACGTAAATAGCGAGACTTGTTTTTTGCCAATAGTATGACTGTACTTTGTTCGGTACAACAGCTGTCCAATTCTCTGCAAAGTCAAAATGGAAGACACGGGATCCGTGTTGTTGATTCTGTTTGGCATTGTGTATCGCTGGTGCTTGAATGCCCCTTATGTAGTCATGGGTGATCCACCTGACAAGCCATACACCAAGCTCCTGCAGAAAGGCAGTAGCCTGTGTTGTCTTTTTGACGAGGTCGCCATTTTCCTGTACTGCATAGTTTACCTCTGTCTCTTCAGGGATTCCCAAAGTTGTAGTAGTTAAAGCATCCTCTTTTGCACAATAATGGCAATCGCCCAGGAAACAATCAGTCGTGGGCAAAGTGCAAAGACATAGTTCTTTGAGCTGGTTAATTGTGTAGGCACCTTCAGTGAGCTCTTCTAGTGCGGAAACACACTGTGTGGCGTTGGCGCAATACATGCAAAGGCACACTTCTTGTTGTGGAGCAAGAAGAACCCATTTTGGCCGGAGGGAATAAAACTTTGAGAGCCCATTAGATGTATCCGGATTGACTTCCTTAAAGAGACTATAGGTCTCTCGTACTGAGCGGGTCATGAATCTCTTGGCAGCATACTCTTTGTTCCCCTCAATCAAAGCAGATACTACATCTTTTTTGTTGGGACTCTGCTGAGAACATCCAATGCTCGTCTTTAGTATGATTTTCCACAGCGGTCTGGACGTCTCTTGGGTTCAGCCATGTTTTCTCGGCTGCGTCTGGTGCTGACCATATTCCATGCCTCTCGCGCCAGCGTCGGGATTTGTGTATCGTATAGGCTGACAAATTTGGAATAAGAGCTTGGACTTTTCGGCGCTCCAGTTGGCTTGGCTGCAGAGTCAACAAGTGCATTCACTCTTGGTACGATGAGCACGGGTCATAAGCTTCTTTAAAGCTGGTGAACCATTCAGCGCACACGCCACATTTGTTACGTGAGGGGTCCAAACGGCGCTTGCACTCTACAGAGTGAGATTTGGACCTTGCAGTGGCACCGAGTTGAATTTGCTTTTGCACCAGGCGAAAGTTTCTTAGTCACAAATCCGACTTCTGCTGACGCACGTGAAGCAAAGTTTCAAGTGGGTGTAAGCACTGCTTTCCACCTCCAAGTTCATCTTCTTATGGTACGAATTTATCAGCTGTTTCAGCAGGGGAATCATGAAAAAAATAGAGCATTTCTTTTAGTCTCTGGAAGCAATTTTGGCATATCTGGTCGCCATCCTAAGCATGGCGAGCAGCTTGCGGCGAGAGCTTCTGCAATGCAGATATGCCAATGTCTCCAACCTTACGGAAATTTCTTTGAAGTGCTATTTTCTTTTTGTGCACCTTCAAGTAATCTGCACAAAAAACCCTATCACCGCTGTAACAGTGAGCCATTGCTGCTCCACTCACAACTAAAATCACTGCGAACACTGCTAGCGCTTGTCTATGGCAAAGGACGACTGTGGGGTGTGTGCAGAACCCTCAGCACAAAACTGGCCTGTCGTCTGTTTCAAGGTCGTTCACGCCTCATACAACCAGATGTAAAACTGACAGCTCCTACCTGAACGAAGTGGAGGCAAAAATGAAGGTGTACTAGACTGACTCCATAGTTAATCCACATTAGGTTCATCTTTTATAATATGTAAGATAACTTTACCATCACCTATAGGTGGTGTTTAAAGGATGGTGCCTATGATGTATTACCGGCGCTCCAATTGCTTCCGGCGGTTGCAATCAGCAAGAGCATAACATTCAAGATTACCTTTTGTTACCCAAAGAGCGCCATCGCTGGGGCAGTAATTTGGACACCAACTGTACCTGAAAAACCATAAACTAAATAAACGCTTCTGAAATGGAAAGCACGGTGCCCTATCTTGGAGTTGTCGAGCAGAAGGCAGCTCTTGAGTAGACGGCAGACAGCAGCACATTCGAAACAACCGGAGTGCACGTAGCTTCTTCTGGTTAAGGCGGTGGCTGCACTGCCACAAAATTTCAACATATTTTACTTCACTTGATCCGTCTGCCACTGCCTCCCGTGGATCCACTCCCCATTCTGCTACACTCTACCAACTCAATCAAAAGAGACAATTTTTACCGCAGCTGCATCTGAAAGTGTGAACTAAATATGGGCGCCAATGATGGCTGAGGAGAGGCATCATTCCACGAATAAAACTTGTTGCTGGGCGAGTTGGTTGGGATCTAATGAATCAGCGCTCATTCTGTCGTTTCGTACTCTTCCTTCCAAAGTCTTTATTTTCCTTTTTTGGCACAATAATGTATTCATTAGATTCCGCGAATATATGTAGGACATTTGTACATCTTAGAACGGCGTGGTTGAAATAATAATTCTAGTTTACCAAAACTGCCTTTATCTCGCAATCACGGTCAAGTTTAGGCAAGTCAGAGCCTTATGCACGTTCTGTTTACCCCAATGTCCCTTTTTCTTAGCACCTTGCTCCATTCTGGCAAAGCTCTCATTTCTACTATCTGTATTGTCATTACAAACAAAATAATGCAACATGTTTTTTAATATACTGTTTCACGTGCCTGTGAACAGCTGTTCACGAGATTTTGAGAAAAATTTACGATGAGGGTTTTTCTTATTTTGATTTTTACATAGTGTTCATTTTTGTCAAAACTTCAAATTTGAGGCGAATTGTAGAAATGGTAATTTGTGATACAGCAAGAATATTCGGCACAATTGTTGAATAGGTTAAGGGCTCATCATCATCATCATCATCAGACTATTTTATGTCCACTGCAGGATGAAGGCCTCTCCCTGCGATCTCCAATTACCCCTGTCCTGTGCCAACTGATTCCAACTAGCACCCGCAAATTTCCTAATTTTGGTGCACCACCGTCTTCTGCCATCCTCTACTGCACTTCCCTTCTCTTGGTACCCATTCTGTCGCCCTAATTGTCCAATGGTTATCTAAACTGCACATTACATGACCTTCCCAGCGCCATTTTTTTCTCTTAATGTCTATTAGAATATTGTCTATACCCGTTTGCTCTTTGATCCAAACTGCTCTCTTTCTGTCTCTTAAAGTTATGCCTAGCATTATTTGTTCCATCCTTCTTTGCACGGTCCTTAACTTGTTCTCAAGCTTCTGTGTCAGTCTCCAAGTCTCTGCCCCATATGCCAGCACCGGTAAAATGCACTGATTGTACACCTTCCTTTTCAATGATAATGGCAAGCTTCCAGTCAGGAGCTTCCAATGTCTCCGTATGCGATCCAACCCATTTTTATTCTTCTGTGAATTTCCTTCTCGTGATCAGGGTTTCCTGTGATTAATTGACCTAGGTAAACATACTCCTTCACCGACTCTAGAGGCTGACTGGCGATCCTGAATTCTTGTTCTCTTGCCCGGCTATTTATCATTACCTTTGAGTTCTGCATATTAATCTTCAGCCCCACTCTTACACTCTCCATATTAAGGTCCTCAATCATTTCTTGTAACTCGTACGCAGTGTTGCTGAATAGAACAATGTCATCGGCAAACCGAAGGTTGCTGAGGTATTCGCCATCGATCCTTGCTCCTAAACCTTCCCAGTTTAATAGCTTGAATACTTCTTCCAAGCCCGCAGTGAATAGCATTGGAGAGATTGTGTCTCATTGTCTGACTCCTTTCTTTATGGGTATCTTCCTACTTTTCTTGTGTAGGATTAAGGTGGCTGTGGAATCTTTGTAGATATTTTCCGGGATATTTATGTAAGCGGTCTTTACTCCTTGATTCCGCAATGTCTCTATGACTGCTGGTATCTCTACTGAATCAAATGCTTTTTCGTAAAAATGCTTTTTCGTAATCTATGAAAACCATATCATAGTCTACAGATAGTCTACAGATTTCTCGAAACCATAGTCTACAGATTTCTCGATAACCTAATTAATGACATGGATGTGATCCATTGTACAGTATCCCTTCCTGAAGCCAGCCTGTTCCCTTGGTTGACTAAAGTCCAGTGTTGCCTTCATTCTATCGGAGTATATTTTGGTAAATATTTTGTATAATACGGGGAGTAATCTAATGGGCCGATAATTTTTCAGTTCTTTAACGTCTCCCTTTTTGTGGATTAGTATAATGTTTGCATTCTTCAAGTTTTCTGGGACCTTTCCAGTCGATAGACACTTTGTATAGAGAGCCGCCAGCATTATATCTCCTCCATCTTTGATTAAATCGACTGTTATTCCATCCTCTCCTGCCAATTTTTCCCGTTTCATGCCTTGCAAGGCCCTTCTGACCTCATCTCTAGTTATAGGAGGAGTTTCTGTATACTGTTCATTATTGTTTCAAATAGAGTACTCCTGAGTCCTCTGGGTACTGTACAGGTCACTATAGAATTCTTCCGCTGCTTTTATTATACCTTCAAGATTGCTGATGATATTACCCTGCTTATCCATCAGTGCATACATTTTGGTTTGTCCTATGCCAAGTTTCCTTCTGACTGATTTCAGGCTGCATCCATTTTTTACGGCTTCTTGTCATTCTCACATTATAATTTCTAATATCACTTATTTTCGCTTTGTTGATCAGTTTTGACAGTACTACTTTGTAGCTGTAATATATTGTATTTCACATTGTTGTGAATTTGTGAACATGCCTTGTGCATGAAATAGGCGCCTCCACACTGAAGAATCGCATTATTTTTTTTCTTCCTAAAGTATTTATTTGGCAAAGAAACCATGTTAACTTTAGTGCTACCGAATCATATGCGCATGAAATGTAAAATGTTCAATGAAATCTAAAATATGAATTTTTTTACCCATGTTGATCTCTCGTGGAATCGCCCATCAGTGAATGCACTGAGAAAGTCTCTAAAAATATTTTTCATGTGTTGTTAGTCTGGATGAGCTGCTGATTTACCATTTTGTCTACCATTCATATATGACCAACACTTGGAACAGACAAATGCAGAGACAGTCGTCCCTGCTGTGCCACCAGCACCAACGGTAGTGCCTGTCGAAAGCTTTGTGGAATCCCTGGGAGACGACACGGTGGTGCCTACTCTGCAGTCTGTTGGGTTAGGAGGGTGGTCACCGTCAGGCATAGTACAGCAGCTGCTTGACTTACTGCACACAAGTACTGGACTGCCCTGGTGGGCCACCATAGCTGCCAGTAAGTGCATCCTGCCCATTGTTTCTCTGTGACACGAGGATGGCATTTGCTTGAAGTCAAAACGAGGCGCTTACAACGGCAGTAGGGTGTTTATGGTGCTGCTGCATGGCCACTGCGATCTTTGAACATATGACTGCTGCCATTAAATGCCTGTTGGCTTCCCTTTCCCACTAGCAGATGATGTGCTGAGTAAATTCATAAAAATGCTGTTTTCGCTTTTTCAGTGAATTATTCTTTGCAAGTTAGGCAACGGTTTTAACCAAAAATGGAATGTTTGTGGTGGTGATAATCTACTCAGGGCGTTATTTTAGCTTGATGGCCAGCAGTGAACAAATGACCAAGTCAGCTCATGTGCATCCTCTGATGAAGCAATACCCGATTGGGCTTACTTCTTTTTCATTTGTTTCCCTGTAACAGCAGATTGCTCTTATGACCTCAGTGCCGTGTAATTTTGTGACGGTGGTTATATGCGAGCAGTCTGTCAATAATATTGTTTTTACTGCCTCATGCAACCATCAGTTCTGAACATATGTGAGACTGATACTCAGAACAAAATATGCAATGAAACAACGCCTTTTCATTTCCTGTACTTTCAACAACTTGTGAAAATATTGTTTACATGGGAGACATTTTCAGTTCATTAACATGAATGCATGTGCAGCTGACTGTTAGTACGTGTACTACAAGCCCTGGCTACTCGTCTCCTCCTGCTAATAAAGTGTGCGTTACCAGGTGCAAAATCTTCATTAAGAAGCACAACAGTGCAGCAACATCAAAAGTGTACGGTGCACACCCCCCTGTGTAGAGTGCGAACAGCGACCACCAGGGCACTCCACAGCTAGCCAGCGATGTCTAACGGTAGTGGCTGGGCCCGAGATTAGCTGCGACAGCTGCTCCGTGCCCAGACACTTCTTATCTCGACCCTAGCATCTACCGTTAGACGTCACTGGCTGCCTCCAGAGTACCCAGGCGGCTGCCATTCCCGTGCTCGACACAAAGATGACGCGCCCTGTAGAAAAGGACACTCAATTGTTCCTCGCTCACCCATACTTGTAGCTGTTCATATCGTATTCATATTTGACCTGAACATCTTTTATTGCTATAGCAATTATATATGGACACTCCAGACGCATTTTTGCCATCGGCGTTGCCGTGATCCGTATAAAGTCCAAGGGCGATAACACCGTCGCCATGCGCCGCATGCTGTATGTGCGAGTGAAAGTGCGCAAGGGGAGCCAATGATCATGGCTCAAGCAGGCATGCGAAAGGCCGTGAGGGTTGGCAAGGAGGGCGGGGGCGGTATTGTTCTCCGTTGGCAACTGCATATTTCGCAACCACGGGCAAGGAGAACCTACTATTGCACAATATATCTCGTCTTCAGTCACGTGCATGGAACCGGGGCTAGGAGAGGTAGTGGGTTCGTTGGACTTCAGCAGCAATGTGCTGTCGTGTGGGCTTTATCTTGAAAGCGATCTGCTTTGGGGGTAGTGTCTAGGTGGGCTGACAGCTCAGAGCTTTGCGTGTGCTGTGTTCTCGCCTTTTAGTTCGCGTTGAAGCGATAGATAGCACAAAGCTCACTTCGCTCGCTGTTGCTGCTGCGCTTAATCACGCCAGTGTTTTGACAGCAAATGTCCTCAGTCATTGAATGTGATGTGTTCATGTTTGCTTGTGCGCACTATACACCATGCTTGCTAATTTAGTTAGTAAGTGAATTGTTACAGGTTTATGCAATCGATAACCTTACTTCATTTAACTATCTACTAATTTACTATTGCAATCGATGCTTCACCTTTCGCACGAAACTGGGAATTTCTTGGATCAATGCAGAACGTGCTCGGAAAAGCAAATTTATTACGGCATGACCTTGGTTTCTATTTACTTTTTCGTTTTTCTTTTTAATTGGTTTCTATTTGCCGACTGGTGATGCGGCAGAACGCAGATTGGCTTTGACTCTGCCAAGTGCTTACTTTGCACGGCCACGTGCTGTCGCGCACGCCTTAAAAGGGATCTGCAAATGCCTCATACCTTTGTACACGTGCTGTAAGCAATAGACCACACGAAGGTCGCTTCGCTCGCTGCTGCTGCCGCACTTGCTCACACCAGCGTCCAGCGTTTTGGCAGTGAGTGTTCGCGCTCATTGTGCAGACACCATGGGCACTGACAGCATGCTTGTTAATTAGTGAGCTAAGGTTTCCAAGTTTATATGGCCGATAAAACTACTATTCTTATTTCATATAGCTGTATTCTAATTTGCTATCGCAATAGATGCTTTGCCTTTCGAGTGAAACTGCAACTTTTTTCTTTTTCTTTGTTTCCTTGCGCAACGCAGACAGCGTGACATTGCACTCGTTTCGACGTGTTTCTTTTTCTTCCATTTGCCTCTGAAGACGGCGCCGACTGTTTCCTTTGTTCCTTCTTTTTCTGCAAACTTCGTGCCGTGCTGTTAGCTTGTTTTCGTGCTGCTCAAGCCGACACTAAGCAACACTCGCGAAATAGGGGAGAATGCTGCTGCATGGCGCCTGTTGCTGAGTTCGCCAGATATTGTGACCCGTCTGCACTGACAATAATTAACACACGTGCGGTGCGGTTATAGCTTTACTACGCTCGGCGAACGGTGTTTGTGGAGAAACGTTCCACTATCCTCAGCACCGCTATGTCCGGCACACTTGTCTGTCAGGCTTGACAGGCTGCTGAAACGTTTCGCAAACAATAAGAACAGAAAAGATTGGGGCAATGTATAACACAAAATGTGTTGCACAAGGTATCATATTGTGTTTTATATCCTCCTTGCGCCCTTTCTTCTCGCCGTCTTATTTGTTTCTTTTGCATCTGTCGCAGTTGCTTGCTGGACATGCCCCCCTCTCTCTCTCTCTCTCACACACACACACACACACACACACACACACACACACACAGGTCAAGGAAAGGAAAGGGCGCAAGGAGGATATAAAACACAACATAATACTACGTGCAACACATTTCATGTTATACATTGCCCCGACCTTTTCTCTGTTCTTTTCCTTTGCGATATATATATACACCCTCTTGCGATGGACCGAGAATGTTTCGCATAACCTTAAGAGACAGAAAGAGAGTGGTGTGGATCAGAGAGCAAACAGGAATAGCTGATATTCTAATTGACATTAAGAGAAAGAAATGGAGCTGGACAGGTCACGTAATGCATAGGTTAGATAACCGATGGACCATTAGGGTTACAGAATGGGTGCCAAGAGAATGGAAGTGCAGTCGAGGACGGCAGTAGACTAAGTGTTATGATGAAATTAAGTGATTCGCAGGTGCTAGCTGAAATTGGTTGGCATAGGACACGGGTAATTGAAGATCACAGGGAGAGGCCTTCGTCCTGCAGTGGACATAAAATAGGATTATTATTATTATTATTATTATTATTATTATTATTATCATTATTATTATTATTATTATCATTATTATTATTATACTCCCTATTTTGCTGGTAGTTACGTGCTTTCCCTCTGCTGTTAGAGTGGGTTGGTGAGATAATGCGCAACGAGCTAAATTTCCAGTCTTTCGAATAATAGCCTGGGAGAAAATTTTATTTACCAGCAGGCAATTGAGCTTTGTTCCATGTTTCCAGTCTCTAGGAAAGGATGCGAGCTTGACGGGCAATTTTAGGGAAACTTAGAGTTGGGGACACTTCATCGCAGTGAATGTAACGGTGGCGAGAAGCTGCCATGGCGGGAAAGAAAAGTGCAATTTGTATTTTTTGGAAGTCTTGATCAGTAAACTGAGACAGCACGTCGTTATTTGCTAAGTTAGGCAATATTATTGCGATAGCAATTATATGGACACTTCTGGCGCATTTATGCCGTTGTTGTCGGCGTCACCTTGAGGAACCGCATAAAGTCCAAGGGCGATAAAATCATCACCGTGTGCCATATGCTGCATGTACAAGTGAAAACGTGCAAGGGTGAGCCGGCGATCACGGCTTAATCTCACGCACGCAGGCGAAGAAAGTGGGGAGCAAGGCCCCGGGAGGGGGTCGGAGGGGGGGGGGGGGCGTCGGTCTACTCCGGGCGGCTTGGATAGGCTTGGGCGGTGGCATGTGCCCTCCCGTGCTGCTGTATCTTGAAAGCCATCTGGAATGGGGACAGGGTCTGCCCATGCACTGTGTTTTCGCGGCTTAGTTCGCGTTAATGCGAGACGCAGCATGAAGGTCATTTCGCTAGCTGCTGTGGCTGCTCTTCCTTACTCCAGCGTTTTTCCAGTGAGTATCTGCGGTCGTAGAGTGAGTTGTGCTCATGTTTGCTTGTGCGCGTGACACCATACTTGTTAATTTAGTTAGTATGCCTATGTTCATAAGTTTATATAGCCGATAAAACTACTATCCTTACTTCGTATAGCTGGCCACTAATTTGCTATCGCAATCTATGCTTTAGCTTTCGGGTGAAACTGCTACTTTTTTACCATAATTTTCCTTAAAAGACTAGACTAGGGAATCTGATGACTGTATCGCAGCTAATCACAATCGTCGAATCAGTTGCAAAATCCCACCCATGATATTGCACTGTTCCGCTGAACTCCGTCTCCTATCTTGCACCTTTGCCCCCGCATGTGGCGCAAGAGCGCAGCAGTCTGGAAATCTGAAGTCGAAGCCATTCCCATGGTAGCATTCGACTTTGGCCTTTTACATCAATTAGTTTAGGTTGTCAGGTTCAGGTAGAGGGGTCTTTTGTTGATCTGTCAACAGTCAACATCCATGCTGTGCCGACTGTCCCCTTGGCTGAAGAGCACCGCCAATGTACACTAATTTGTGCAGCGTACAGCCGCTGTGTCGTGGCCTGCCTGCATAGCTTTCCCATAAACCGAAAGACACCACTGACCTCACATTTGCATAGCGCTGCAGTTTTATTGTCTCCAGTTCTGTGGAGTTGCAAATAGCATTGAGACGTAACAGTCTGATTCTCAGCATTTGAAATTTTGTAAATGGTTACTGTTCTATTACAAAAAAAAGCTGCAGTTTCACCCGCAAGGCAAAGCATCGATTGCGATAACAAATTAGTGCACAGCTATAATAAGTAAGGGTAGTAGTTTTATAAGCTGTATAAACTTGGAAACATTCGCTTACTAGCTGAATTAACAAGCGTGGTGTCAGCCCGCACAGGCAAACATGAAAACATCACACTCGATGAGCATGGACACTCGCTGTCAAATCGCTGGTTTGAGCAACGCGACAGCAGCAGCGAGCAAAGCGACCTTTGTGCGATCTACCGCTTCAACGCAAGAGCGGCAAACACACTGCGTTCACAAGGTATGAGCAGTCTGCAGGTCATTTTCCAGGTATGGCACGCACAACTCGCAAAGTACACACTTGTTGGCAGAGTCAAAACTGCCTCCCTTCCCTCCCGTGCTGCCTCCCCTCTTGCCTCCATATATGGCACGCGAGATTGTTACGCGAGTCAGTTACCCTTGCACCCGGTTGCGAAAAGCGCAGCTGCTCCCAGAGCATGATGCCGCCCCCTTCCTTCCGATTCCCCCACAGCCTTGCGCACAATGGAAAACAGCACGTTTGCTCTCCGCTTTCTCCTTCGCGTGCGCCCCAGATTGAGCTGTGATCATCGGCTTTCCACACTTCTCACATACAGCATACGATGCACAACGTTGTTATCGCCCTTGGACTCTATATAAAACATCACGGCGACGCCGACGGCAACAGCAGTAATGCGTCCAGAGTGTCCATAAAGTTTGTGTCGTAATAAGATGCTTAACTAGAAGAACCTTAGCAATGAAAAATATAAATACTATAATGTCATTAACACGTCTATTCATTTTGAGCCAGTGCTAGCGAAAGATATGTCCGTAAACCAGAGGGTCGAAATGGCAGTTAGATAATTTGATGTGTCAAAAATGAATGCTTTAAGCTGAAAATGAACGTTTTTGACTTCACTGATATCACAATGAAACTCAACATTTGAAATCCTGAAAAAGTGGTCTTAGAATCAGTGCCGATTCTGCAGTGAGTATTTATTTATTCTTTAAGCGCTGCTATTGAGTCTACACACTTCAGCGCCGCGAAGTAAGTTCGTTGAACACACTCACTGGCAAGTGCACTCTATAGCAAGTGTCACTAAACCTTTCCATCTGACAGCCTGTGAACGACACTTAACGATGAAGTTCACTTGCCCCAAGTGTCGCTGAGTTTCCCTTCTGATTGGGGTATGACTCATGGGTTCATAAACTCGTACTTGGTCAAGCCTGCTCGAAATCGTGCACTCCCCTTCATGCAACCACATGTTCAGATTCATTCAAACTCGTAGAATAGTGGCCTCACTAAGAGTTGCAGACTCAGAATCTCTTGACTCTGGCCTGCAGGCTAATTACTCATTAGGGCTCAGTATTACTGAATAATTATGCGGTTTGGAGTTGGGTCTATACATAATCACAATTAGGAGTACTGCTGGTGCAACAGATGTATGTGAAAGAGTGGTTCAATATGGCATACTTTGTCAAGAGCTGTAAAAATTGGATTTAGCTTAAACACCTAATGTTTCTTGACTGGCGCAGTTAGTGGTCTTTTCTATGCCACAAAGTAGCCTGCTGGTTGCTGTGAACTCCAGTATTAGTTGCTGAATTGCTCATTATTAGAGTAATCACATTTCCATCATTTGGCATCGTTGACGAAAAGAAACCGAAGCCTCACATGTAGTTGTAGATAAAGCCAGAAAACCTTTGCAAAATATGTGAAGGGGAAAAGTGGCTGGAAAAGATGGAATAGCAGTTGATCTCATAAATGATGGAGGGTGGAGATATTATCTGCGCCTTTTATGCACAATGCCATAATGACTGAATCTGAACTATATAAATAAACTGAACTATCTGAGCTGTAATCTGTACCTGAACCGATATTCTTAGAACATGCCTGAATCTGAACCAAAAAAAAAAAGTTGACTGGTTTGCAATAAAATTATTTAAGCACATTTGGCGACATAGATTTAAGAGATGCAGTAGGCTAATCAAAAACAGCGATATTGCGCAAGGATTATTTTCCTCTTATCCTATTCAGTCATCATTCATAACTCCAGGTTGGTGATACTTGAAATAATGGAGCTACGGCAATATGTGAGCCAGTGACAAAAGGCAATTCAAAAGAATTGTTATAAAATACAGTCTCAGCTTCTTGCAGTCAGCATGCCCCACTAGGAGCTTGTTACGACAAGCAAAATGGTTTGTATTCACGGCTCTGTGCAGACACCCTGTACGAGGGTTATCCAAAAAGTAAGGGCTATTTGGTCCCCAAAAATATATATATTCGTTAGTAAAAGTTTGTATTGGTGGGTTTAGTTTAGTACAAACCTACTTCACTTTTCTACATCATACCATTAATTTTCAAGCACTTTTCACACCGCTGCACCAGTTTCTTTAGTCCCTCTGCATAAGTTCGCCACCTGGGAATTGAACCAGTTGACAATGGCGGTCTTGAGTTTCTTGTTGCCTTCAAACCATTGTCTCCAAAGCCATTGTTTCACGTGCAAGAAGAGGAACTTGTCACTTAGTGTAAGGTCGGGACTTTAGGGTGGGTGATCAAAAAGTTAAAATCTTGAATCTTCTCCTTTATTTGGGCAGCAGTGCGAGGGTGCACGTTGTCATAAAGGAAGACAATTCCAGAAGATAGTTTCCTGCACTATCGATTTTTGATTGCACATCTCAGTTTGTAGAGCATTTCACAGTATACGTAAGCTGTAACTGTGGTCCCATGTTTCATGAAATCAACCAAAAAAATGCCCTTTTTGTCCCAGAAAACGGCAGCCATCATTTTCAGACTCAAGTATGGAGATTGCTTGGTTTTTTTTTTTTTTTTTTGGTAAACAGGAGTGGCGCCACTGCATTGATTGTTGTTTTGTTTCTGCAGTGGCCTAGGATATCCAAGTCTCGTTGCCTGTAACAATGTGTGAAAACAACTCGTCTCCATCTTGTTGGTAATGGTAAAAACATGCTCGTCCACTTGACATTCTTTGCTGTTTGAGTTGGTCTGTAAGCATTTTCGGTACCCACCTCGCACACACTTTGTGATATCCGAGCTTTTCATTTACAATTGTGTAAATTGTAGTGCGTCGAACTAGAGGAAATTTATCAGCCAGGCCCCTGTCACTTGTCGATCTAATCGCAATTCTCGGTCCACTTGTTGAACAGTTTCATAGGTCTGGATGCTGGGCCTGCCACTCCGCTCTTCGTCGTGCACATTTGTGCAGCCATTTTTGAAGTCTTGACACCATTTTCTGACCTTTCCTTCACTCATCACTGTAGGTCCATAAACTAGGCATAACTCCCCATGAATTTGAGAAGCTGGTGATCCTTTTGCATGAAAAATCGAATTGCAGCTTGCACTTCACAAGTGGAAGCAACAATTTTCACTCACTGACATTATCATCTGCATTTCCCGGCAAGCAGGCGACTGCTAGGCCAAAACAGTAACTTCATTACCTTCGTGAAGAATTAAGAGATGGCGCTGCAGAAATAAGTCTATTCTGACGTGTAAATATTTAAATATAAGCAAACGGCCCTTGTTGAGTTATCCTCGTATATACCAAAAGTTATCGGCACATTGGCCAAGTTGCTTGCAGTTACAAACTTAGGCATGCCAGCTGGGTTTTGTGGCGAAACCATTTTTTCGAAGATGTCTGAGGAATCACTGTTTGCATTGCAGCTTGTTGGAACTCAGGGTAGCGTAGCCCATCTTTACCAACCAGTTGTTGGGTTTCAGGTGTCCGGGTGGTCATTATTTTCAGGGTGTCTACCAAACGGGAAAACCTGGAATTCTCAGGGATTTTTAGTGGTCTGGAAAAACTCAGGGAAAACTCAGGAAATTTGTGCTTCTATCAGGGAAAATTAGCTGTAATTTCATTGAAAGGGAACGAAAGTCGCGGTAATTCTGGCTCGAGCAACAGAGAGGAATCGTAACTAATGGTCTTTGACACCGCATTGGCTGGAGGAGTTGCCAGAGTACAGTCAATGACTGACTTTCCGGATGCCAGATCATTCGGGCGGCTTCGCGGCACAACTACTTACCCCATAGGGTCAATGTATAAGAACGTCTAAAATTTCGCACACAAAAACGCTTCGCCGTCCGATTTTCCGGACTTTTTGCCGTGACCGCAAGTCCGAAGCGGCATTAATCAAAACCACCACCGCCGTCATTTTGATAACCTCGCCGCCGTGACTCTGCACACTCGCACGCAGATCCGCCTGCAGCCGTAGCCACCACCGCGGCAATGCTAGGCCTAGCTGCTTCGAGGTTCGGTATTAAGCTTCTTGCCGTTCTGTGCTGTGTTTTTTCATTGAAAGAATCCGCCGCTGTCAGCAATGGTATCGATACCGCCTTTGTGGTCATCGCGATTGGCTTCGAAGTTCGGAAAGCACGGCGCGTTTCATAATACCGGTTCCGGAAAGTCAGCTTCGCCTCATCACAGTAACGTCGCGCTGCGAAGCATAACAAGTGTGGGAAGGGGCAGTTGTCACGGGACCCAGTATGTATTCCTTAATTATACACGCGTGCACCCGCCATCTCCTGTCACAGTACAAGTACCGATATGCCTAATAAGTGTACTGGCCGGCCTTCAGAGCTTTTTCGGACGTGGCTGTGTCGATTTGAACCCTTAAGGGATGTAAAAGACATGCTTTAATTTTTTCGGACGTTTTCGCGGCCCCCTAGGGAGTCCGAAAAATCGGACGCTGACTGTATAATTGTCCAGGTAGATGCTTCAAATAGTCCGTGTGGCGAACGCGCAGCCGAAGGAGAACAAGAAGACAAGGACCTACGCATTCAGAAATTAACAGGAAAGGAAGCATGCGACCACTTTTTGAAGGAGCTTGCACTCTAAAAGCAAAGTGTTGGCTGATACCGAGATGCAGGTGTCCCTCATCCAAGCAAAAAAACTCTTTAATTAAAAACAGTGAAATGAAACACTGAGGCGTTGTGTGCAGCTGAGAGTATGTCAGGACAGTTGAGGTTGACTTACCAGCTGTTGTGAGATAATCTCACTTGTGATAAAGTTCGGGCCTCATACCAATTAGCTTGCTATCAGTTGATAGAAATAGCTCATATTCGAATATATTCTGCATGCATCTCTTTCTTATTCGTATTTGAGAATGTCCGACTCAATTTGCAATGGTTCTTACTATTTCTTTCGAAGAAATTTTATTTGCTGTGCATTTTACTAACCCCTCCCTTCTGTTTTCTTTTTGAATAAAATAAACACTACCCCTTACTATTCAAGCTGGACTAAGTTGTCTTTTTTGTTATTTTTTGACATGCTTACTTAGAGAGTGACACCATTGGGCGACATGATGTAGGGAGCCCGTCTTGACATAAAACAAAGTTCTGTGTCACTCAGGGAATATTGCAAACTCACTCAGGGAAAACATGGAAAACTCAGGGAATTTGGAAATGTCAACTTGGTAGACACCCTGATTTTGTCATGACTGGTGATGTGCCAGGTGCCGGGTGATCAACAGGTGTGGCGCAATGTCCAAGGAATGAAAAAAGGGTTTATTCACATTGTTACAAGTTGAGTGGTTACATGTGCTAATACGAGAAATAGTACGAGCATGATCAGGAGCACACGTACGCGCCGGAGCACACATCCACTTCGTAGCACACCTTCACCGCACTCTAGATCCGTTTTTTATCCCATTTATTTTCCTCTTTCACTTGTTAAGGGAATTCGCTGGCCAATCACAAACGCAGAACCGTTCACCACCTCCTGTCTTCAACGTCCCACCGTTGCCATTTTTTCCTCGGGAGTCCTTGACAGTGACCCTGTCATCAATTAGCGGCCTCTTCATGATGGTCAGTCTGCCAGGATCGGGAGACTGGCCTTCATGCCAGTCGGAGGGCAGCTTTGTCATCTTGAAGTAAATGACGAAGCATGAACAGCACCTGAGACAGTTGCACATCTGCCGGTGAAGCATCCTGTGCTCCAAGGGATCATCGGGCAAACCACGTGTCGGCTCTTGTCCAAACGGGTGCTTGTTTCGCCTGTCAGTTTTGATTACGCTGATTTAGTATGGTGTTTAAACGTCAGTCGTAACAAGCTTCATGATGCGGGTAGTAACTGAGGCAGTTCAAACACAAACCCCAAAAAAGAAGAAAGCTTGATTGCTATGATTTGGCAAACCCTTAACATGCCCATCAGGAGGCATGCAGTTGTGAAGATGCACTCATGGTAGCAGCACAGCAAGCCAACCACAGGAGCACCCGACTAAACTCTTGCAACCATCACACTTCTTCTGTGAGGGAACGTCGCTGTCTTATAAGGCCAAGCACTGCTGTTGCTAACAATGCATGGTGGAGCAGCATGGGTGCTGCATACAAAAACTTTCCTTTACATAAGTAAGAACTCCAAATAAAGAGTTTAAAGTGATTTTGAGCTTAAAGATGAATATTGTGAAGCATACCTATTTTACATCTGTCCCCTGTCACTCTGACTCGACCATTTTTTCACTTTAAACAGACTTCATGCAGCCAAATGGCATGCAACTGCTTTTGTCAATACCATTTAACCACTCTTTTCCTCTTTATTGATTGTGTTTGCAATGTTGCACTTTGCCTTGACATCGGCTTCAACAGCTGCATCTCACATTAAAAAACAGTGAGAGTGCCTACATTCTTTTTTTCTTCTGTCTCTTGTTCGATCACAAATGGAAAGGACTAGATTCTAGAGGTGCTACCAGCAAATATAGTACTTCATCTCATTTCGTTCATTACAAGCAGCTGTGGAAACGGGGCCGCTTTGACTTAACATGTATACACAAGCACACACGAAGCTGCGTTCATT
The DNA here is from genome assembly GCF_050947875.1 of Dermacentor variabilis. Lineage (NCBI taxonomy): Eukaryota > Metazoa > Arthropoda > Arachnida > Ixodida > Ixodidae > Dermacentor > Dermacentor variabilis. Next base: position 257,926,884 of record NC_134568.1, read on the forward strand.
TATGGATGTGTGGAGGTAGGAGGAATGTATGTTTTTGCCAAGCAGTATGCGATCAATTGATTTAGTCTATACTTGGCCCAGAAAAATTCTACAACTGACTATCCAGCAGCAGCTATTCGCATTGTCAGCATCACCATGTCACTTTGTCCTCTGCCCCCAGAGTCGCTATCTCTCGTTGCTGTTGCCACATTACAGAGCAGAGCCACAGAGCAACACACAAGTGCCATCACAGTACACAGGTGCCATTGCAACACTAGCAATGCAAGTAGCCACTGCTCTGTAATGACTGAATAGCCTCTGTGACTTCCATCTTTTGTGTTTCGCTTTAACACTCTTTACCACTGCATCGTTTGTTACAGTGGAGGCTGCAGAAAGAGGTTTGAAGGGCAAGTGTAGCATGAAGTTCATGCTACACTTTCACGTAGCATGAAAGTTTTTCCTGCACTCTCACCTGACCCTTTCCCACTCTCACGTTTCTGTTATGAACAGCATGTACTAGATTGTGCATCAGCTATCTTGCTCTGGTGGCTCTGGCAAGGGTGAAATGATGTTTGGTGCACATAAGAGCAAACATGAAGAGCAGAGAGGTGCTGCTGTCATGCAGCTTATCTAAACCTGCAGCAATTTGTATTGTCACTGGTACTGCCGTTGGCTCTGCAGTGCAGCTGTAACTGCATTGAAAACATCAGCAGCCAGCATGACCTTCAACTGTGAAATCAAGACTGAAACCGAGGTGCATAGTACAGATGATGATCACTGTTCACTCTGCCGACAGACACATCCAGGCAACAAGAAATGAGAAAAGAGGTGACGACTATAATCTTGGAATGCTCACCATCGATAAATCAGACCAGCTGATTGCATCCTGCAACATTTTGATAAATGCATAGGCTGGTTGAGGACTACCTTATTTCGTTGCATTGAGGCCAATGTTGTAAACAGCATTGTTTTTTTTTCAAGAGCACTGCCAGCAGCGGCATGAAATGCAACATTAAAGAAGGCTACGTTTCGACCAGATGTTCGAACTCATCCAGGTGTGTAAACAGGGGGGTACACTGGTTACACACCTGCTCAAATTTCTGTACACCAGGGATACCTGACACAAAATGATGTGCTACAGCAGTCGCCTGCCCCGCCCCCCTTGCCATGGTCAAGTGCGTGCCCCTTTCCCCCCGAAAAATTACTGGCTATGCCATTGAAGTCAGCAAGGATGCTGATATCACCAGCACCAGAGCTTCAGCACCAGCCAGAGAAGATATGAAAAAGAATAGAAACTGCAAAAAGTGCACTACAGAATGCAAAATTGGGAGAGGAATTTTCTTTCTTTTTTTTTTTTTCCCCACAAATGCAGTTTACCTTTGCCTGGCAACATCAAGGAACAACTTCACTGCATGGCACGGACAGCTACGTTTGGGTGGATGTCTCATTTTCCCATTATGAATTACTTCTCTCCACCTTGCGAGTTTCCGCAGAACTATTACATCAAACTCTTGCCTTTGCTTCTGAGTTGTTGACAAATTCGACTTCACCTGCCATCTGTTAGCCGCCTGGGTAGCTCAAATGGTAGAGTGGCTGCCCCGAAAAGGTGGTGGTCCCGGGTTCGAGTCCCGGACCAGGACGAATTTTTCTTCAACTGCAAAGCTTTTCTTTCGAGGAACCCGTATGGGCACTTAGCTACGTTTGGGTGCATGTCTCATTTTCCCTTTATTAATTACTTCTCCCCACCTTGCGGGTTTCCGCAAAACTATTATGTCATATTGCAAATGTCTTTACAGCAAAGACCACTACAACGAATTTGCCACTACAAAAGAGGAATTAAAGTGTTCCCAATATAGCTTTACAACAAATGCACATAACGATCTTGCTGCTACCCTCCTCCGCCGCCACTGAACTTTGTGATGCAAAGGGAGTGCCGGTCGACACCACAGCAAAGACAGCATGGGCAATAGAAAAAAAAAAAATGCACACACAGCGACATTAGGCTTAATGATCTTCACGCTCCCACTCAGTGGCAGTGCTAAGTATAGGGAGCTGCAGGACTAGCCATGGAAACCAACACTGGCAAACTGTTAAGAAAAAAACGCAAACACAGCGACGAAGCCTTTTGGTGCATTGAGCAGTTTTGCACTGATCCAATTAGGTGCTGACAAATTTCAGATGTCATTGAGTGCTTGACGGCACTTCCCTTCCCAGTCAGCAGCAGTCGCATACCTGTCAGTTGAAGTTCGCAATAGAAAATTGGCAACTTCTTTCATGCAGTACCTGTTGTGTTCAGTTTAAATAAAGGTTTTTCTTTTGCTGAGCATGCCTAGGTTGCACTATTGCAAGTGTTATACAGCACAGTCTTTACTACGATGTGATTTGTATGATGTAGGATTTTGGAGGGCCCCTGTGTGTCATTATAAATGTGCTTAACTAATTTTTATATTTACCTTTCAACTGCTAACAAAAGTGCTGGTTTGCTATTTTTTCTGTGGTGTTTAATACATTTGTACAGTTTTATTATTTTTTTTTTTGGAACTTGCATTGCTGCAAAAGCAATTTAGTCTGCAACTTTTCTTTATGGTGCAATATATGCTAAAGTGTTAGGTAGCTGTGGTTATCAAAATTTCTTAGACACCTGAAAAACGGTCATTTTCCAGCAGTGATGAAAGTGTTAAGATTGTGTGTAATATTGTCTTCATACCTAGTCATAGTCCTAATAAGAATGTGAAGCTCCAACCACCGCTCATGCCACGTTACTTACGCAATAATGAAGAAAGCAGTGAAGAGCTAAAGTGAGTCAAAAATATCTCACAAATTGTAAGATGTTCTCCTGTAATGGGAATTTCACTCATGGCAGGGATTACCATACTCAATTGCATTTATTGTTTACTTTCTGTTGCCAAAGGACATACTGTAGTCCAATGATATATATTTTTAAGTCATATTGTAGCCCTTGATTCACTTTCACAAACTTTGGACTCCCTTGAACTCGCTTGTACTCCAACTCATGCCCCCTTCACATCCACTGCTTCACAAAGGTCATGTTGTGTGGAGGAGTGTTGGTGTGCAGAAGCATTTGAGCCTTTTTGAGTTTGATTGAGCATGCTCTTAATGTGTGGCTAGAGCTGTGAACTACACTGTATCCAAGCGTGTAAGTGAGCTCTTTACCTTAAATATGTTCCGAGTACGAACATTCTGCTAGCAACACACAAGCCGGTGCTTTTAAATCATCCTGGAGCAATGAATGTGAGCTTTTATTTAACATAATGGCATAAGAGCATTATAATGGTAGCTGAAGGTATGTGCACTGTTAACTAGGTTTCTCACTTGGGGAGTTAAGTTGTGGTTACTTGCCACATGATTATAATTTGATGTTAATTAGGGCTGGGTATTGATTAAATAAGTTTTATAATTGTTTAATAAATTACTTAATATACTAATTACATATGCAAATTTCTGTACATGACCTAAAATATCAAAGTACAATTTTTGTACATATACTTTGAAGAAAAGCAAGCAATGTTTTCTGAAACGGAATTTTCCTTCGATACTGTGTAGGCGACATCATGCTTGAGCATGCATATATAAAACACATCAAATTCACTCCGACACAATCATAAGTTCACCTACAGTGAGAGTATTCATTCACTCGTCCCATTGTCCTAACGGCTCAAAGTACAGCATGCATGGGTGGCATTTGTCCTGTGATGTACTCAGGCACTGCCTCATCATAGGTACATTGTAGCTCAGTGTGTTATTCCCTCTGTTGCTGTCGAGCAAGTGTAGCGGTGACATCGGTGCTGGCACTTGCTCAGGTGATCTCAACTGATTAATTGTGATAAAAAATTGTAATTAAAGAAATAATTTTTTAATTGGGAAGGTTAATAAATCAATCATTCATGCTGATGGCAATCTGGTGGTATTTTTTTTTCCAATTTTTGTATATGAGTGATAATGCAAATTTGCCAGCAGTGAAAATAGAATAGCAGCTGCCTTACTTTCTACTGCTCCTTGCTTTCTTTATTTTTTTTTAAATAGAAATAAAAAGAAGAAAAGACAAGATCTGATCACATTGCCGTAAGAAATAAGACAATATAGTTGTGTTGTTGGTTGCTCTTGCCCCTACAGACTGCAATGTTCATTGCAGGTTTTTATGGACATCTAGTGTATAAAATAGCCAGCTTGTACCATCTGGTGCTTCTTTCCAAGTGTTGTAGATATGGAGTAATAATTCAATTTTCTTTTGCAGTGAAAATGAAAACACTTTCCTTACTTTTTACTGCTCCTTGCTTACTTCTTGATAATGATAGTGGGCACATGACTTAAAAACTTTGTCATGCCAAATATTATTGCCAGGTCAAGTAAACACATAACAAATGTTTGTTCATCAACTGTTGATTCATTTTTTAATATGTTGCACTCCTTTCTTATCCAGTGAATGTTGCAGTAAACAAAGAACAAAGTGCATGCCCTCAATTGCTGTATGTTATCAGCCATGAAGCCATCATGTACAGCTTGTAAATGAATCTTACTGCATCACTTTCTCTAGTGCATGCTGAAGAAATGTTATACTGACCCATTGCAGAATTTTGAAATTCTGTAACTCTTGTCTGTGAAAATTTAGTCCCATCCAGGCAACTGATGTGCTTGCTTGACTTTTTCTGTTGAAGTGTCATTTCATTGATTCATTGCGCTTTTTCTTTTTCTTCTTTAACTTTATAGGCACTGTGGTCGTCAAAGTGATCCTTCTGCCTTTGATTGTCAAAGGCCAAAAAAACTCTATTCATATGAACAACAACCTTCCCCAGATGCAGCATTTGCAAGCCAAAATGACTGAGGCTAGAAACACGGGCAACCAGCTTGAAGGTATGTGCTGCAAACTACATTTGGCAACTTCCTTCCATTTTGCCACAGCTAAAATGACTGTGTAATTCTGCAAAAAATATTAGGCAAAATGTTAATCAGTGTGTATTCAAACCATGTTTACTCTTCAGTTTTAACACATTGCTTGTGTCTTCAGCATCATTAAAAGAGCAGAACAGATCGTGAATTATTAACTTTGCACTGGGCTTAATAAGCCCAGAAATGTGAAATCCATGCCTGAACTGTCTGAGAAATGTCAGATATAGGAATGAAATCAATTTAATGTGCAATATTACTTGTAAAATATATATAACAATTTTGAAAATTTGCCTCATGTAAGTCATTACTATAAAAGCAAGAAAGGTTGTGAACCCACTGCATGAACACAAGCTGTTACTGATGACAAACACCAAGATGTGTACCTTCCAACTTCTTTCACTAATGCAATTTGGTAGATAACAATTTTGCAGCACAAGTCCAGTTAGAAGTACCTTGCAACATATGCAACACATTCTAAGCACCAATACACTCATTGGTACTTCTGCTTTTGAGATGTATTGGCGTGTACAGTGTTAACCATGGTTCTTGAAAGGGTTATGACTGTTGATGTCTAAAAGAGTATCAAGAAAAAAAAAACTTGGTGAAGGCAGGCTTGCCACTGCCACCTTTTACTAAGGGCACAAGACATGTCTGCCTTGAAGTTGAATAAGACTTTCTGAAATAATAATACACCACTAAACATACCTGATACATCTGGTTTTCTATTGTCATTAAAGCTGTTCTCATTAAATCACTGTAAGCCATTATTGGCCCTTGCACCATTAAACCTCATACATAATCATTCTTGGCTGAAGTGATGATGCACTTGCACATCAATTGATGGGAGCATTCTGCATATGCAAATTTTTGTCAACAATACCTCTGTCATTCTGTACCACTTTGGACAAAGATTAAATAAATAAGTAATTCTAATTAAGCCGTACCAATTGATGAGCCAGTTAAAGAAATACTCTATCTTGCTGTTCTTTTATATTCTGCACGCACTCTTACCTCTTCAAACATGTTCTTTCTATTCAGAATAAAATTTACAGTAGAATGCTGTTGATACATTTTCAATATGTTTTCTCAGGGAACCACAAAAAAACAATGCATAATCTAAGAAAATGTTATGCCCTGGAATGTGTGCTGCAGCACTACAGATGAGGGCAGAAAGGTACTCTCACACAACACATTACTTGCAGCTGAATCAAAAGCCAAGAGACTGTTGAAAACCCAGTAAATAAAGCTTGCTATTGCTGCCTGGCAATTTGATTGAATGATAACCATGTAATGCCCCCACACAGTTCCACATCAAGGAAAATTAGGAAAACTTGCTCACCTTTATTTCTGGCCATGCAGAGTACACATCTACAAAAAACCTGCTGTTCAGTAAAAAAAGCAAGCTGAACTGAATGCCAAGTGTCACACCGTTCTGCTCTCACGATCCATCTCCTATGTCACAACAGTCACGACACATGCACCTGCTGGAAAAGTGGACCAAGACTGGTTCAAAGAAAAATTATTATAGTAAATTATTTACAGCACTGTGAGGCTTACCTGTAATAAAGTGATAGCTTTCTTTGGATATTTCTCCCCACTTTGATGTTGTGTGTCAGCTTCTGGCTGTTTATGTGACCTTCTCACGTGCCTAGGAGTGAATATATATATATATATATCAAAAATAAGGAAAAAGTACGCAAATCCCACGCACTATATGAATCGATGTAAGCAAAGCTTGCTGAGCTGTTTCCTTTGATTGACAACTTGATTGGCAAATGTAATTTCTTCAACAATTAGTCCAACACCAGAGTGATGAGTTGATGTTAATTGTTACCTTGCGTGCACCACTGCTGTTTGTCTGCGGAGTACACAGAACACATAGGGGGAGGTGCTTGTTTAAGGCGTTGTTGTGCACCATATTTCGTAACCTCTGAGAGGGTCGAATATTGTCATTGGCTCACATGGCACATCGCATCGTGACAGAAGTATTAAACTTTCATTGAATTATGGGGCTGTATGTGCCAAAATCACAATTGGATTGTGAGGCATGTCATAGTGGCGGACTTCAGATTAATTTTGACACCACGATGTTCTTTAATGTGTCCCTAAATCTATGTGCACAAATGTTTTTTTTTTCTTCTTCTTCTTCTTCTTCTCCTGTTGAAATGCCTAGACAGACCCTATGGTGCGCTTCAATGTGACTTTGCTTCTGAACTCCCTGCATAAGTTGCCTGCTGACAAATTTGCATGGTATATAGCAGAAACATAGCATACCGTACCTTGAACTTGCCTAAGTTTATCCCAATTGCCCGCAACTGCTGCCGTGTCTATAGTCTTATCGTTTCCTTGCCTTCTCACGTCACCTTCTCCCTGTCCCCCTCCCCTTTATACGGGAACTGAGAGCAAAGAGTGGCAAGGCTGTTGTTCACTCGTTTCGCGACTGCATCGGTTCTACCCATTTACTGCCTCCTCTTTCCTCTCCTCTCTACCATTCTATCTAGCTTCCCTCTGGACTTGCACATTAGTAGATAGGTAAGCGCTGCAATTTCTGCAAGCCTTTTGAAGGCGGTCACGGATAATTACAGCTGTCGAGAGGCTAATATGGCAATGCCCAGGAAGCTCCAGATGGCATTGTGCACATTTGACGCGGTGCAAAGGTCCAAACGAGTTTCTCATGTCGCCTTTCTTTCCTGCTGCGCTCCTGTCATGTATACATGTGCTCTGAACCACCCCCCGACGTGCTGTGCCAGACAGCAGCAAGAGCAGGAGCAGCAGCAGCAGCAAGAGCAGGAGCAGCAGCAGCAGCAGCAGCAGTGAGAAAGTCGAAGGAAGAGGCAAAGAAAGCTTTGTTTTAAAAAAAGTGAATAAAATAGCAAGTGGGGCGAACGAGGAAGAAGTTTATCTGGCTATCTGTTTTCATCGCAAAGGTGCAGTCCGCAAAAGCACAGTGTTAAAGGGGCCCTGAATCCGCGGGCTTAGTAAAAAAACATGGTTTGCGGTTACCATACGCTGCTGTGAATATCTCAGCCAAATTTTGCAGTCGTATGTGGCACTTGTAGCTCACAAGCGAAGCACAAAGCCACCTTTTCCTCAAATGCTCTCTTTTCAATGGAAGCCTGCTCCTCACTCATTTCTGGACACTTTATTTCGGGATATAGCAGTTCCCCCATACACGGCTGCTGTTGGCCAATAGCTGACACCAATCGATAAGGGTGTTTTTATCAGTGTACTTCTTCCCACTGTTACTGTGTATATTCATTGATGCAGTTTAATAAACTGGCTCAAGTAAGCTAAAATCTGCTTTCGGATTTTGAGAATAATTACTTCTTGAAGAAGCAGACTATTATCTGCCCACCTTCAGCTGTGGCCACCTGCATAGGCATTAAACTTTGGCCACCCTGCTTATTGGTGTCATAGCCGTCAGGTCTCACTAATTTAGACTTGTTTTGAACACTAAACTAGCCTCGAACCACGTGAGCTTTATGGTCAGACCACATACACTCTTGCCAGCGCACGCTCACTCCTGGCCATTCCTGGTTAGACGCCTTGGCAGACTTCGCTTCATATTGAGCTATTGGTAGCACTTCAAAATGCATAAGTTGGATGGGGCTACTATATGTTGGTCAAGCTGGTACAGGACAAAGCCAAACCGCACCATGTAGCACGGCCAGACTGGAGCATATGAACACGAACGGGCACTCAAGCCCTGTCATGCACAAAGCAAATGCTGCGCATATGCACTACAGTTACATGTAGCTGCGGTCTGCTACGTAGTGTAGATACCGCAGCCACCGCGGAGTGCCGTGATGAGTCCGCTGGCTGAGCGCATTGGGCTCGCTGAGGACAACTGCGTTTGGCAAGTCATAGGTGCCAAAATCGGAAGTAGTGGCATCTGCATGAATATCCAAAATCAAATTTGAACTGCACACCACAGTGACATTGAGTAGGTGGAGCACTGTGATAATGCCCTGCTCCGCCGTAGCCTTTGCAGTCCAAGCTATTGAAGAAGGAGTGGAAGCACTGCGAATGGGATTATAGGTGACTTTTGATTGCCAATAACCTCACTTCTGTTGAATGCATTGAAGTACTTTTTGTTGCCAACTATTTCTGAAATAGTATAGCTTCAAATGATTTTCTAAGCTTTGGTAAGAAGTAGTTCATGGCCCCTTTAAGGCACTTGAGCCTTAATCACCATACTGGGTTTTTTCTGCGAGGGTACACCATCAACGCTTCCCTTGTCGTGGATGCTGTACCTGGGACCACCTCAGCCTCCAAGCCACTAAGGCATGTCGTGCAGGCTGCCTTGGTTATGGATCCCGCTGTCATGAACCCCGTGACAGCCGCACTGTTCGTGGACGCCGCCCCTGGTTCCTCGACCGGTTTGTCACCAGGAAGCATGACTGATATAACTTGAGCCATCTCAACACTGTAATGAAGGCTTGAAGATGCCGCCCAGATTCTGACTTCCACTGCCGCATGTGGTCTGCAGCTTTCTGTGTCTGACTTGGCACTTCTCAAGTTTCGTGGATCTGTAGCAACCATCTGTCACTTTGTTGACCCCGTCGGGGGATAATTGCCCCCTTGCTTCGGAAATCCAGTTTGCCTCGCTGTGGGGGCCTTGCCCCCTGCTCAAACTCAAGTGGCTGCCTGACTGGGGTGCCACCGCTGCCACTCGCCAAACCTGCTTTTACTTTTGAATAAAGCCAGTCGACTCTTCGTTCTCAAGCTGTCAAAACGTGTATTCCTTGCCTCCGCTAAATTGAGCTCCCAACAAGTGGTGATCCAGGATATATATGTTTTTGTTCGGACACTAGTCATGGACGACGCTGCTCCGACACCTGCTGACAGAGACAACGCCACGATTAAGTATCCTGTCATCGCTGCAGAGCTTCAGCTTCCCAGCTTTTGGCCCAAGAACCCCCAGTTTGGTTTATGCAAGTAGGGACCTGTTTCCAATTCCGGCACATCAATTCACAGACAGCAAAGTACCAGCACATCATCGCTGCACTAACCTCCGACATCGCCGATGCCATCGACGACTTGCTAGTGGGGTACGCCTTCGGCCACTGCATACGATGACCTGAAAGGTTAGTCCTGCAGCACCTCAAGCCATCACAACAGAGTAGGCTCCAGCAGCTCCTTTCTGAGGAACTCGGCGACCAATGACTGTCACAGCTGTTGCAGCAGTTACTGGGTGAGCACTCTGCAAACGAGAGCCAGCTTCCAATTTTGCATGAGTTGTTCTTGCAATGCCTCCCACAGACCGCACATATGGTTCTGGTGGGTTACAACAGATGAGTCTCGATCGTCTAGCTGCACTCGCTGACCACATATGCGACTGCTCGTCTTTGGCACAGCTACCTATCGCCGCTGTGAGAGTCTCAGAGCCAGGAGACCGACTCTCGTGCCTGGAGGAAACAGTGGACCGTCTTACCAGTGCACTGGAGAAGCTGACAACTGGCGACAACACTGATGATCAACTTCAACACAACTATACAGCCGCACAGTCTCGCAGTGCAACTAGAGACTCGCCATGGCAGTTGTGCTGCTACCACCGTCACTTTTGCAAACAAGCACGACGCTGCACTCAGCACTGTTTGTGGACGGGAAACCCACCAGCCAGTTGCTAACAGTGGCATGCAACATTTACCCTTGCGCAAGCCGTTTATTCTTTATAGTCGACCGCATCACCAGCACCCACCTCCTCGTCAACATCGGAGCCAAGTTGTCTATCATTCCTGCCATGGCCGCAGATCGCCAAGGCGGCAAGTCCACGCCGACACTCCGCACAGTGAGCAACGCTGCCATTGCGTTGTATGGGCTCCGGTCAATAATGCTAGACATTGGACTCTGGTACTTGCATAGATGGGTGTTTGTGATCGCCGACGTCAGCTTTGCCATACTGAGAGAAGACTTCCTCAGCCGCTTCAACCTAGATGTGATCATTCGCTATCGGTGCCTAAAGAATAACGTCACATCCCTCGATGTACTTGGCCTGCAGTCCAACCTCACCTCATCTGGCATCTGTACGTTTTGGCCGGTCTCAACGTACGACAAAATATTTGCTGAGTACCCTGAACTCATGGAGCCTCGAAATGCTGCTGCCCGTGAAACACAAGGTGACATATCATATCACCATCACCGCCCGCCTGTTGCCGCCCGGCCATAGAGGCTCACTAGACGGAGGTTGGAAGTCGCCCACCGTGAGCTCGAACACATGCTTCAGCTCGGCATTAATCGTCCTTCCTCCAGCAATTGTTCTTCACCCCTTCATCTGGTTCCAAAGCAGGACAGTTGTGACTGACAGCCTTGTGGTGATTACCGAGATTTGAGTGCTGTCATTACTCCGGATCAATATCCCCTTCCCCACATACATGACTTCGCCGCCTGTCTTGCAAGAACCAAAATGTACAGCAAGGTAGATTTGATGAGCGTATACCCCCAAATTTCTGTCGAACCCAGCGACACTTCAAAGACAGAAATCGCTACTCCACTTGGCCTATTTGAGTTTGTCCGTATGCATTATGGTTTGAAGAATGTGGCGCAAACTTTTCAAAGGTTCATGGATGAGGTTACGCAATGACTCCCATTCATTTTCATCTACCTTCACTACATTCTCGTTGCAAGTTGCATAGACAAAGAGCACAAAGAGCACCTTTGCTTTCTATTTGAGCGACAGAATGAACGCGGCCTTGTCCTAAGCCCCAGAAATGCATTTTCAGAGTTAAAGCCCTGGATTTTCTTGGCCATTGCGTTTCACCCCAAGGCATCAAGCCACTGGAATCACAGGTACGGGCAATCGAGGACTTCTCTCTCCAACCTCCTTCCAAAAGTTGCGCGAGTTTCTAGGGCTCATAACTTTTCACAGGCACTTCATACCATCCTGTGTGCAAGTTCTTCAGCCGCTTACTGATCTGCTGCATCACCACTCCAGAAAAGGCTCCTATCTTCCACTGGTCCTCGGAGCACGAACACTCCTTCGAGGAAGCCAAAGCATGGTTGGCGACTGCAGTGTTGCTTATTCATTCGTTGCTCGACGCACCAACTGGCTTATGGGAGACGTGTCAACCACAGCCGTGGGTGCAGCACTGCAGCGCCACAATGACACAGACTGGAGGCTGCTGGGCTTCTCAATGTGCCTCAAACCTACAGAAGCTCAGTACAGCACCTTCGGGAGGGAGATGTTGGCCATCTATTGCGCTGTCAAGCTTTTCCCCCCCCTTTTTTTTTTGTTGAAGGTTTTACATTCTGACCAACCACTAGCCGTTCACCTTCATTTTAAAGAACAACAGTTCCTTGTACTTAAAACGTGAGCTTAGGCACTTTCCTTTATCTCCAAATTTTCTATTACATCTGCCATCTCTCCGGGACTAAAGATGAGCCAGCTGATGCACTGTCACAGATCAGCGCTGTGTCTGCTGGCCCTATGGATTTCCAAGCTCTAGCCTTTACCCAGCAAAACTACCTTGAGCTGCGCCAATTTTGAGAAAAAGGCTTGTCGCTCCAGCTTGTGGAGGTGCTGCTTCCGTACACAACAACATTGGTCATGTGGTTATGTGCGACACATCGCAGGCAGCCCTCGCCTGTCCGTGCCCCATCAATTTCAGCAGCCAATATTCGATTCACTGCGCGGGCTAAGCCATCCCGGCATCAGAGCAACACAGAGGCTTGTCACAGACCATTTCCTGTGGCCAGGGATCAACAAAGATGTTCGAAGCTGAGCAAGAAGCTGCCCAGCCTGTCAAGCCATAAAATTGACCCGGCGCATGTGTTCAGCAGTGCAGCCGTTTCGACCACCAGAGAGCCGTTTCGATAACTTGCATTTAGACTTGGTGGGGCCTCTTCTGCCCTGCCAAGGTTTCGGGTAACTCCTCATGTGTATCGACTGGTACTCAAGGTGGCTTGAAGCGGCGCCTCTAGAAGACATCACGGCCGGAACAGTAGTGGAAGCATTTGTTGCTACGTGGGTGTCACGATACGGTTTTCCTTTTCACATAACTACTGACCGAGGCTGACACTTCTAAAGCTCGCTCTTTTCTGATTTGGCAAGACGGCTCGGCATGGACCTTCATAACACCACAACTTACCACCCACAAAGCAACGGCATGGTCGAGTGTTTCCACCGACAACTAAAGGTGTCATTGACCGCCACACTTGACAGACATCACTGTGTGGAAAGACTACCCCTAGTACTACAGGGGCTGCAAACAACAATCAAGGATGACCTCAAAGTCAGCCTAGCTGAGATGCTCTATGGGTCAGCGATCTGCGTTCCAAGCCAGTTTTCGGCACTTAGCAAGGCACTCCGCCAGCGGCCGCGCAGCACTTAGAAAGGCTACATTCCTCGTTCGACCAGCTTTGACCTACACCCCCATGTATTACCCGCGGGCAGCCTGCATTTAGTTTCCTGACATTGGACACAACCACGCACGTCTTCCTGTGGCATGATTTTATCAAGCCACCATTGAATCTTTGCTATGAAGACCCTTTTCGCGTGGTTTCATGTTCAGAGAAAACCTTGAAGGTGGATGTTCGCGGCAAAGAAGAGACAGTGTCGTGCGACCGCGTGAAACCAACCTATCTTGAACATTAACTCTTCATTCCTTCCGCCATTCACACCTAAGCCTCCAGCATACTAGAGGAGGAGTCCTTGTAGCGACCGTACGTCACTTCATTGTCCCCACCTTGGGGGTCATTGCCTCTTGCTTCGGAAATGCAGTTTGCCTTGCCGTGGGGGTCATTGCGCCCTGCTCGATCTGAAGCAGCTACTAAAGTCCCTTGATAATTTCAAAGTACCGCCACTCTTTGAACTCTGCCGCCACCGCGCGATCTCCTCGCCTCCTCCTCGCCCCTTGCGCGTCCCCCCGCGGCAATCAGTTTTGCTCCTGTTTTTCTGCACGACAATTGGTCTGCTTGCCGTTGCCCTTGGAAACGCATGGATCATGCATTTTGCTTGTTTTTCTTTTTAGTTCGCGCCATTTTTCTTCTCAGCTCGGCTGGCTCGGCACTTTAGCTCAGCATAGCGAACGTTGTACGCTGTGTTTCCTGCTTTATGTGCTAGCGCTATTCCGTACTGTTGTGCATATAACTGCAGCAAGAAGCCTGAAGATGGTCATGCAGCATTTATGATGCCACAAGGAAAGCTCCCTCACGGGTTGCAGAATCAAGTGTCTTTCCTTTCTTTAGCTCACTATCACTATCACAAGGAAAGCGTGACTGCTTGCGCAGGAAGCAGTGGCTGCATAACATTGGCCGAAAGAACTTTGTTCTGACAAAGTACAATGTTGTTTCTGAGGTGAGGCATCTTATAGCTCGTAGCAAAGCATCCCGTAATGCTGCATTTTTTTTTTTCATTCTTCCGGCCTGCTCACCAGTGTTTTTGTTGCGGCAATTTGTATGTTGCATAAAAATACGGTAGTCCTCAGTATGCTTAATATTCCACGGTGGCTCCATCACCTCGCAGGCCGCCAACTGTTATTCATTCAGTTGGAAATGCAGCACTATAGATTCTGTTTTCCGTTGGGAACAATTATGTGTGAAAATACAGTCTCTCGATCGCACTTTTCGCGATTGTTAAGATCTGTTCCCTGTTTTACTGAAAATTTAAATAGCAGCTTGTAGAGGAGCTATTATTTCTAGCTTACATTAATCTGTGCGTCATGGAAGCCTTGAAAAAATTAGTGGCAAGTATAACCATGGTATTGCAGGTGATGACATAGCGTTTTTTTGAAGTTTTAAGGCAAAAGCCTTTAGATCTCTGTTTCAAGGTTGTGTTGTAAACAGAAAATATCGCGTGACCCAAGGAAGGCCAGAGGAGACCCAAAGCATGTCCACCCCTGTATAAGAGAATGATTAGCCAAGTTAAGTAATGATTCATTTGTGACTGAATTAAGGTGAATTAGGGAGGATTAAAGTGGATTAGAGTGTATTAAGGAGGATTAAGGTGCATGAATACGGATTATGGTGTATGAAAGAGGATTAAGGTGGATGAAGGAGGATTAATGCAGATTAGGGCGATTGAGGTGAAATGGGGTTGATGAAAGTGTATTGGGACCATTTAGGGTCATGAACACGGATTAGGGAAGATTAAGGTCGATGAAGGATGATTAGGGTAGATTACGGTAAATTGAGGTTGATAAGGGAGGATTAAGACCGATTAGGATGGATTAGGGTAGACTAAGGTGGATTAGGGTTATTAAGGTGGATTAGGGTGCATGAATAAGGATTAAGATGTATGGAAGAGGATTAAGGTGTATGAAAGAGCATTAAGGTAGGTTAAGGTGAATTAGGGTTGATGAAGGAGTATTAAGATCGATTAGGGCATATTAAGCAGGACTGAGGTGCATGAACAAGGATTAAGGAAGATTAAGGTGTTAAAGCCTACTGTAATAAAACTTAATCCATACTAATCCTTCATCCACCTTAATCAGCCTTAATCCTCCTTAATGTACCTTTATCAATCTTAATTCACCATAATCCTCCTTCATCAACTTTAATCCACCCTAATCCTCTTTAATGCACCTTAATCTTTCTTAATCCTCCTTCATCCAATTTAATCCACATTCATAGACTTTAATCCAACCTAATCCTTCTTCATCCACCTTAGTCCTTCTTCATGCACTTCTATCCACCCTAGTCCACCATAAACATCCCTAATGCACCTTAATCCATCCTACTCCTCTTTAATGCACCTTAATCCTCCTTAATCTACCCAAATCCTTCCTAATGCACCTTAGAGAGTGCAGATGATATGACTGACGATGACCAAGACAGGCCGTCACTTCTTGCGCGAGCTCGGCTCGGCTACTTGCCACCGAACAGCCAGGATCCACTGGAGTTTGCGCCAGTTCCCTGCGAGCTCCGCGACCTGATCACAATCACACCCATTCCGCGAAACGTACATCCGGAACACAAACAAGGCAGGTGCCTAGCCCAGGTGACCGCATTCCTCAAATGCATAAACAAGAAAGCGGACGACGTCGCTTTCGTGGACGCTGCCGCCTACCGATGCAACCTAGCCTTCGCCGTGGTAGCGGTCTCGTCCTCGCAGCGGACCCTAAACACCACCACTGTACTCACACGCGACCCTGAGGTGGTGGAGCAAGTGGCCATAGCCCTGGCAATGCTCGACGACAAGTGAAAGACAATATTCAGTGACTCGAGACCGGCCATCAAAGCGTTCGAGAGAGGAGTCATCTCCGACCAGGCGTTACGCGTCCTCCGTGGCGCTGATCCGAGCACACTCAAACACCACACCGTCCGTCATCTGGTTTCCCGCCCACCTGGGTCGGATACTGGGCGCCCCACCCAACCTCAACAAAACAGCCCGTGACGCTGCGCACGTGCTTACCGACTGCGCCGTCACCCCCGGGCAACCGCATCTCGATGAGTTGGAGGCGAACAGGGATGCCCCAGTAACGTACAATGAAATCACTAAACACTTTTACTTGGGACGACGTCTCTTTGCGCCCCCGCACCCCAAACTAAACAGGCCGCAAGCGCTAATGCTATGCTTGTTACAAACACATACCTATCGCAACCCCGCCACGTTACACATCATCTACCCGGACGTCTACTTTGATTATGCGTGCCCCTCGTGCGGGGTCACGGCAACACTCGCACATGTGCTCTGGGAGTGTAGAAACGCTCCACTCGGCTCTACCTCCGACAAGTGGAAGAAGGCCCTACGAAGCCCGCTCCTACAAGACCAGCAATGGGCCGTCCAGCAGGCTCGCGCAATGACCGCCAGGTACTCCCTGTCGGTCCCTGCGTGGGAGATGCCCACTGCGCACTGATGTGCGTCCTGCAGGACCTTTATTAAAGTTTGTCCAGTCCAGTCCACCTTCATTCACCCCTAATCCACCTTCATTGTCTTTTATCCACCCTAATTCTCCTTAATCCTCCTTAATACACCTTAATTAATCTTAATCCAATCACTAATCAATCGTTACTTTGCTAATCAGTGATCATCTCTTACACACGGCTGCACATGCTTTGGTTCACTTCCGGCCTTCCTTCGGTCATGTGGTATTTTCTGTAGCTCACAACACGACCTTGAAACAGAGATCTGAGGCTTTTGCTTAATAAGCCACACACAGAGAGATGTACCAAAGCAATAAATACTACATCAGATGCACAAAGTAAAGCGTATCGTCATGTGGCGGAAAAATTGCCTGGAGTATAGAACTCGCCTCAAAGCTCCTTATACATCAGTATACCCCATTCATACGGCTTTAAGGAAAAACCAACCTCCTTGTAAACGTTGCCTTCAGCATTATCATTGCTGTTATCAGCATTTCTCAAAATTTTCAGCACCACTGGGGCGCGCAAGTGGCCCAAAATAACACGCCTCCATAGAATGCTGCGGCCCGTCCGAGGGAGCTCAGGAAAAAAAGTGTGCCATGCGCAGCCGGCAGGCGAGGAGAATCGAGGAGGAGAGTGTCGCTACTTTCAAATTATCAAGGGGCCTTAGCGGCTACCCGACTGGGCCGCCACCACTGCCACTTGGCAAACCTACTTTTACTTTTGAATATAGCCAGTCGACTCTCCGTTCTCAAGCTGTCAAAATGTGTATTCCTTGCCTCCGCTAAACTGAGCTCCCAACAGATTCCAAGACGATGCTGCGCAGTGGCTGCAGATTGCCGACTCCTTGGGGGACAGTCATGGTTGGTCTGATGGTGCAAAACGTTTGTATGCTGAGGGAAGGCTTTGTGAAGCCACTGAAGCTTGGAACAAGTACAAAATTCATACATGCCAGTCATGGCTTGTGTAGGCAGAAGCACAGCTGATAGTTTTTGGGAACCCCGTCTTATCATACGACGACCGATTTATGCAGATGCGTGCTTGACGCCAAGGCCAATCTGAAGCAGTCATCATCTACATTTATGAGAAGTTAAGGCTGCTTGGTACATGCAGCCTGACCTGGCCTTCTCCTATGGCTTGGCAATACGTCCTGGATGGTCTGCTGGATCCTGTGCGTGCTTCCATTTTGATGGCCCAGCCTCCAGGCACAACAGTTTTTTCTCGTAACGCAACCAAGCTGCAAGAAAGCAAACGGTGCCATCAGGCTCTTTCTATGCCAGCTATAGGCTCCTTGCAGGAACTGCATCCTCCATCTAATCAAGGTTCTACAACATTCTGTGCCAGGTACCAATGGAACAACCCCACAGACTCCCGACAAATATAATAGAACCACTACCGGGCTTACTACCAGATCTACCAGCTACCACTGCTTCAAGTGCATGTAAACGAAATTGGTAGCTTATGTGCTGCTGTGGACACAGACACTGAACGGATGGTCATGAATGCTCTGTTGTTGGTGACCAGCCACTGCAATACAGAAGTCTCCGACTATGGTGGCACTGCCAGCTCACAGAGTACAAAGGACAATCATGTTTATCAAGGCAGATTATCAAAACGTTGGCCACAAGCAGAATGTATCCGAAGTGCGGGGCAATGACAGATACTTGAAATCAGTCACTGCCATTCTCAGTATGCCAAGCAGAGACTCGAAATTTGTAATCCGCCTCTTTCATGTTCCTGTGCTGCCCTCTGACGCACGCCGCTGGAAACGTTTTGGAAGGGTGTCGGAGATTTCGCCTGTTGATTTGTGTACCTGCGCCCATGTTGAGTGTGCGTCGGTTGTGCAGTTCGTAAATCGCGATTAATTATTATTGGTTTCTCCGGGGCAGCATGTCGTTCACCCATCGAGTATAGTAGGTGAACATGCCCAAGTGCGCTGTTGTGGTAACAGCGCTGCTGATAAAGGCACGCTGAGTTCCGTCTGCCGACACGGCTGCCTTTAGTTCGTTGTAGCTGATGTCTGCGATTGCACATCGCTTTTTGTATTCCTTTTACCCATTCAATAAACATTTCGCATATTCAAGAAACCTTCGAGCGCAGCCTTACACGTGGATTTGCTAAAGTGGTGAATTTGTTTACATCTACAGCTTCATATCGCTGTTAGCTTCGGTTATTGTAGAAACGGCGCATCGCTGATGTGAAATAATCTCAAAACGTAGCAAAACATACAGACGAGTCAGTATGAGCGGCCAAGTCCCTTCAACAACTACAACTTTGATCAATACACATATATATTACGGGCTGTTACTACTGATTCTCGGTTTTGTTTAACTTCACCATACTTACAGTTTGCGCGTGCTATGAAGTATTATTAGAGACAACTGTGCTCGGCATAAGTCCCCCCCCACTTATATGCCATGCAGTTCTCACGTGAAAAGGCGGATGCCATCGCTGACACCGTTGGCAACTGAGCGAGTTTATCCTGCTGTATCGAATGCACTGTCTCTTCTTTCCTGTTTGACGCAGAGGTAAACAATGCTTCTTTGGAATTAAGAAATGTCAGCATAACAACACTTACAGACCCGCCATTTACGGGAATGCAACCGGCAGCGTTCGGGAACGGTGACCAAAGTACAAGATGTTGGCACAGCGCTGTGTCGCCGCTTGCTGCTTACTGTGTACGTGCCGTGCGAAATGAAGAGTAGATATCAAAGTGTGCTAAAGTGTGCTATAGGGCCGCAACCTAACTATAAGAGCGGTTTCTTTACGAAAGGAACTGCTTATTTTAAGTCCAGCACCATCGGTAGCGCATGCACGAATTCGACGGGGTCAGGCCTAACCCAAACTTCGCTAAACAGGATCAACATTGACTCAAACTTCACGCGCACGGCTTGAGAGGACTGAAGCTCGTGCATTTCAACTTCGAAGACATGTCGACGAATTTTGAGCGCGAATAATTATTTGTACAAGTGAATGAGCTGCAGCTATCGCGTTGCCGGTTCGACGGCTGATCACGCAGGGTTCAATCAAGCGCTATCACTGTCGGCACGCTGATTTTGTCGGTGCTTTCGACCCGAAAGCCCGTCGCGCTATATGACAACTCGCACCCATCGGTTGCGTCGTTGTTGGCCTATTACGATGAAATGGTCTCAGTGACACAGTGCTGAATAGTCGGCCAATCGTCGACGTCAGCGTCTTGTCGGTCTCGTATCGACCCAATGTTACCACGCCTTAAAACAGTACATGAAGTCATGCACGTGCTGCCACCACCTGCAACAGTGGGCCGACGCTGCAAGAAGACTGCGTCAGCAACGTGTTTTTGAAGTGTCGCCCAAGTGTAACGCAGTGTTTTATCGATAAATTTGACAGCCGTCAATGCAAGGCGGCAACTACGTGGTCCACGGTGCAGTTCGGACCAAGCCCTGGCCCTTTTCTGTTTCAAAGTGGAGTTGCAGTCTTACGCACGTTTTCGGCACCGCTCCGATGTCGAGCTACCAGTAGAGTTTCAACGCGGTACATGGCACGAGCGTTTGCAACAGCGCGCCTCCAAGCGCTTCTTTTTTTTTTTTTTTTTTTTCCGGGGTACTTTCCCCCCGCTATCTGGCCGTGCGGCCGCGCGGCTGCGCGCGCGCCTCCCTTCCAAAACGTTTCGCGACTAATACGCTAGGGCAGGGCGCATGCGCCGTCGCGCCATGAATGAGGCGGATTTGAGATGACATTTTGTACCACCGTCACTGAGAGGAGAATCGGAGAGGAGTGATATCGCCTCTTACTCCCAAGCTCTATGCGATTGAAGGTAATACACACCATCCATGCTGCCCAAGGTCACATTGGGCACCGAGCCATGCTCTGCAATGTGCAAGAACAATTTTGATGGCCCATAATGCAAAGCAATATTCGCTCTTGCATGGCCAATTGCCAAGTCTGCCAGCTGCGAAAGCAACAACCGTACTGTGGGCACCAGATAACACGATGCCGTGTTTAACCAACTACCATCTGCTACCGCAACTCAATGTGGGCCAAAGGTATGTGCACCAAAATGCTGACTTTCAAGTGAAGAACCAGTCACTACTTCAGTAGAGAGACATAAAAGATAGCGCCATGTGCACAACACTTAGACAAGAGCTGCCACTGGTCTGATCTGCTGTTCTGGTCTACAAAGCAGGTGACATGCCCGCGGTTTCGTGAAATCTCTCGAGACCAAAAAACACTTGCCACACTTGACGAACACTTCAAGATTGCATAGCAGCAGGGCAAAAAACCATGCAAGACTCTCTCAGTGTGGCCAACTGTAAGGGAAAAGTGCACAAAATAGCAAGATGGGAGTAACAAGGAAGAAGAAGTTGGAAGTAAACAGGCAATCTGACAAATGGCCGGCTGTCTATTTTTATTACAATACATATAAAGAATTACATGTTCGATGGTTGGTTTCAAACCTGGTTCCTGGGGTAACTGGTCATGAAAGCCCTATGCTCTAGTCGTTATGCCATGGACACATGCCTGAAAAGGTGGAATATTCAACACCCTTAAGAATGTTCCTCGTGCAAGCCAGCGCCTCAAAATGCTTGACATGTTTACCTTGTTGCATAGCAACAATTATGAAAAGTGGGCACGCACATCTTCTAGTTAAGATAAGAGGTTACGAGATGTGTTCGTTGCTGGAAATCGCAGTTCCACATTTCTACAAAGCCGTACTTGTCTTCCCTTGTGGTTCAACACCATTTAATGTTGAGCAAATCTTCCACTTGCTCTGCAAAGTCCACTATTGGTGGCTGAAGGATGCTTTCGTCATTAAAATATGCAGTGAGCCTCTCCTCATAATGCGCCACTTTGTGCCTTGTTCGCTTATGAAAACATCACTTTCACCGACTCCCACAGTTCATGGGATCTGCACAAATTTTTTTCTAGGCTTTCAAGTTGGACTTTCGTTTAAGATAATAAAAAAAGCTGACAAATTGAAAATCTCATGTCAGTACTCCTTTAAGCACTGAGTTAGTCTAAACACTGCAAAATTTCACTTGTGTGCTGTGGAAATTTTAAATCTTGCCAACCGTTCTGTATGTGCATGTGTGTGCTTGCATGCATATGTATTAAATTTACTGTGATAGAAATTAAAAACTTCAAACTGAGTTTGCTGTATCCATCCTTTCTGCTAAGGCAGGGGTTCTCAAGTATGTTGGTCCCAAGGAACCCTGCTAAGCTCTATGAAGCGCCAAGGAACCGTTCTTCCCCCCCCCCCCCCCGCCTTCCACCCCCAATAGAGAGGCTACGGGTTACCTTGATGGTGACGTACAACCCACGTGGTCCAAACTAGGTGCAATTGTTATCAGCCTAGACGAGACAGCATTGCAACCAAGGCATACCAAGAAAAAATGACAGGAAAAAATTATCAATGACACTTTTCACTACTTATCACATGGGGACACTCATAACTTTCATCATAAAAGGTCTTGGAATTTGTGCCAACTCTACTTTGAGTACAGTGAAACATTGTTAATACGGATTTTATGGGACCGAAAAACATGTCTGAATCAACTGAATTTCAAATTATCGAGGGATCAAGAAAACAATAAACAATGCTTACTATGTCAACACGCTTTTATTTACTGAATGAATCAGAAAATCCTCTTTCTATCTTGCATAAGGGCATTGCAAAAGCTACAACTGGCGCTCGCAGCGGCGAAGGTCTTCGACTTCCTTTGCAGCGTGGCCGCGGCATGCGTCTGCATCTGAGACACGCTTTTCAATACCACGCGCACATCTCGATTATCTTTTTGCCAGTCAGCTGGTCGCCAATAAATTGTCCGTCCATCGCAGTATAGCCAGCGCTCTTCATCTTTGACAGCTTTGCGCCAAGTCACAGTGAAACTACAGTTAGCCGCAACTGCTGCGAACGAGAACGCAGCCACTATTGACGCGATCATGGATGGCGACCGTGATGGTTCTGAAGGCAGGCGGCCGACACACGCACCAAGTGGCAATGAAACTACCTTTTATGGCAACAAATGCGGGCAAAACCGCAGTGGTTATCGACGCGAGCATGTATGGCGGCTACACAGTTATGAAGGCATGCAGCCAGCCACCAACACGGTTATACGCGCGGCGATAAACGCAAGAATAAAGGCTTAAGTGCGCAATTAGGCACGAAGATGATTGCTGACAACTGTGGCAATGCGGACTCCGCTGCTTCATTTCGGCGGGACGCTCGCGCCATTTTCGCTCTTTTGTGTCGCACATTTGCGGTCCTCCATTCTCGCTGAGCTACCATACTAGAACCGGCTGGGTTGTGCCAATTTTTAATTCTCCGACATAAACGTCAGCGCATAGAGTTTCTCACTATGTTACGTATAGGGAAATCTGGCATTGCTGCACTGTGATATGCATGGGAATGCTGGTATATTGCGACTTCTTATTGGTATCGTTCTCGGAGAGCCAGGACGCCTTGAAGACGTACCTGGCAAGCACCGTTCCCTCTCTCAAAATGATTCATTTTCTACTAAAACAGCGTGTAAAAAGCTGTTTTACCTTTATTATTACACAAAAGCATGTTTTGTTTAATTATCAGATCTTGTTATTGCATGTACAAATATATGAAACGTAAAAAGTATCAGTGGGCCGCTAAAGTTAGAGGACAGACGACAAAATTGGCTCTCACTTTGGAACAGTTTGTCGTCTGTTCTTGCTTTTCTTCACTTTATTATGCATTATAGGTTATCAAACTTGATTGAAAGAGGCAATACGGGTGAATGAAAACCTTCTATGAAGGTTTTACTTGAACACATTATTTGCGTAGCCATACCCATGTTTTAGGTGAAGCCTCTTACAACGCCAACCAACACAAGCCTCGCAGACAGATATACCGTCGTTCCCATGATAGCACAGCACCCCTTAGGAAACTCCCATAGACAATGGTGCCAGATTTCCCTCTAGGTGTTATAGTGAGAAACTCTATGCGTCAGCGCGCACGTTAGCGGCACCTCTCTACAAACAGCAGAAATGTACAGTACATGGTTCACCGTGCTGCCATCTTAGTGGATTTTCCGCTAGATCTAGCGTTTTTTTATAAGTTTAGTGGAAAAAATTTGCATATATTGGTTAGCAGTGTATTAGTGGAATTTGAATAAAATTTTAGTGGATAGTTGCCGTTTAGCAAATGCTCATGTGTGATAGTGGATTTTCAGCTAATTTTAGTAAAGTGGACTTGCGGGTGGTGGCGCTTCTGTCTTGTTCGAAAAGTTTCGATTTCCGCAGTGCACGACGTGCACATAACATCAGCTAGTTGTCCGCAACTAAACCTCGCCATGCCGAAAGCTGTGAAAGTGTGCTACTCTCAGAAGTTGCGAGAGAAATGGCTGAAGGACCCAGACCTATGCACATAGCTTGTCTGTAAGTAAAAGCTGGACGGAGTGAAGTTTACTGAACGTCAGTACTGCAAGTGTCAACTTGCTTTTAAGGACAGTGATTTGAAGGCACATATGGCTAGCAAGAAGCTTTAGCATACGACGGCAGTACTTTGTATGACGCAAGCGCAAATTGGTTTCAC
This sequence comes from Dermacentor variabilis, assembly GCF_050947875.1. NCBI lineage: Eukaryota > Metazoa > Arthropoda > Arachnida > Ixodida > Ixodidae > Dermacentor > Dermacentor variabilis. The sequence continues at coordinate 257,951,116 of NC_134568.1, forward strand.
GAAAGTGAAAGCAACTCTGTTAGCACAGCAGAAGGCAGGGCAGCATTGTCACGGCCAATCATTTAACGAAATTCGTCCGGAAATAATTCCCTGACACTGTGGCCAGCAAGGATTATCAAATGAAGAGGACAAGATGCGTGACAATTATAAAGAACATATTGTGCCTAGACTTTAAAGAGGGCATCAAAGCTGACATCGGTTACAGTAAATACAGTATAATTGTCGATGAGTCCACAGACATAGCTATTACAAAGTATCTGGCTGTGTCAGTTATATCACAGCACTCGAAGGTCAGAAATCGTAACAACTTTCCTCTCTTTTTGCATGCTAAGAGCCTGCAATGCAGATGGCATTGTCAAAAGTATAAAATGCACATTAAAAAAATACGGTCTAAAGCTCGAAAACGTAGTTGGTATTGGGACTGGCAATGCAAGTGTTATGGTGCGGGTGGATAATGGAGTCTACAAGCAGCTCAAGGGGCTGATGTGCCACATCTTATCCTGATTAGATGTGTCTGCCACTCCCTGCAGCTGGCGACTTCGGCCACTATGGCAGAAGGGCTCCCAAAAAGTCTTGATTACCTCACTGGTGATATCTACAATTCGTTCGCCAGGTCCTATCCTCGGCAGCAAGCATACAAGGAACTCTTCGCTCTTCTTAAACAATCAAGAATAGCCCTTGAGAATTGTTCAAGCTTGTTCCATGAGATGGCTGTCAATTGCAACAGCAGTTGAATGGATGCTGAACCAGTGGACCAAGCTAACAGCTCACTTTGAAGTTGCAAGATTGGCAGAAAAGTGTTACAACACAGAGGTGCTGTACTCCAAGTATTGTGACGACTTCAACAGAGCTTATTTTCTCTTTTTGAGGCCAGTACTCTTGGATGTTCAAAGAGTTTTCAAGCACATAACGCAGACCAAACCAAACTTCTGGACAACCTTGTACAGCTTCTGTCCTCACTGATCAAGAAAGTGGTGCTTCCGACTGTGCCAGTAGATGTATACGCAACGAAAGTGGAAGACTATCTTGATCCCAAGCTGTATTTCGGCTATTCAGTTGAGAATCACATTGATGACATGAAGAATACTGGCTTAGGTGCTGATGAAGAGCAGACGCTAAGGGAACAATGCACCAAGTTTCTTGTTGTGCTCATTGACCAGCTATGCCAAAGGCTGCCTGATAACATCCAAATCCTTAGGAAAGTGTCCCAACTATCAGTATAAAAGGCATTATGCGGGCTGAAGCCCTTGCGAGCTCCACTGTCGAAGAAATGCGTGTGCCACGTACAAGAATTGATGTCGTAGAAGGCCAGTGGACAAGTATCATGACTGTTGCATGGGTAGACATGTCATCGACGCAGAACTTCTAGTGTGAAGTAAGCACTTATCGCGACTACTGGTGATAACCCAGTCCGAGAACTGGAAGACTTTGCTATCTCAATGCTTGTATTATACTCGAATTCTGAAGTTGGGCGATCATTCAGCCAGATGAACTTGTTGAAAACCAGGCTGCTAGACAAGCTCTCGCCCTCAACAGTTAACGCCATTATGGTAATCAGAGCTGGACTGAAAAAACACAAAAATGGGTGCTTCGACTGCAAGCTTCCAGAGAAAGTTACTTGCCTCTTTGGAACTCGTGACGCCTACAATGAAGTGAGTCAGCCGTCGACTTCGACAGGCACTGCAAGCCAGGCAGGAAAGCCGCTCTGTTGAGGGGGATACTTGGACTCAGATACTGATGATGATGAGCTAGACATTACATTTTGAGACTTCTACATATCTATGCCTACAGCGAAAGTCGAGAGTGTCATTGTCACTAGAGAAATGATTGTTCCTGGTATAAAAATGACTATGCAATAATTGTACTTCTGTGAGAGTTTAATATATAGTCAGATGGTCACTGTCATGTGGCCAAGAAATCTTTACATGCCATTTAAATTCTTGTCCCACAAGCAACGCAGCTGTGGAAATTTCTCAGTGGCAATTAATTTATTCGCACTTTATTTATTGTGAATAAACCTTTTAAAATCACACTTGTGTTGAGCACTTCTCTCACTATTTTATATTTGTGCTTTCCTTTCCAGAGGGTCCGAAAAAATACCTGTCAACTGCTGTTAGCTCTTGAGCGGAAAACTTGGTGGTTCACGGAAGAAAGCTAGCAGATTTTAGCAGATTATAATACCTTTCTTGGAGGAATTCTTAACCGAGATGGCAGCACTGGTCTTAGCCACTTGGCGAGCATGGAGCCACGGAAAATTTATCAGTGGATCGCGGAAGCCTGAGGAGGGGCCTGCGGAGCCCACTTTGAGAACCCATGTGCTAAGATGTCGTCAACACGTTGCAGTTGATGATGAAAAACAAAACTTCATCACCATTGAAAAACAACCTCGTGCCCCTGTATCAATGCAGTTCGGAGCTGGAAGTGCAAACTCTCGAGCTTTTGCACAAAATTCATGCTTGGCGAGTTGTGTGAGGTTTTGTGCACCATGCAGGCTAAAGGAGTGGAGTCATCTGTGCATATACTTCAGAGGCCATAGCGGACAGTTTTATAGTAGATGAAGCCAACACTGTGTGCATTGCAAGGTTGCTTTTGAGAAGATAGCACCATTATGTGAGAGAGCCTGCAGCTATAGCAATAACTATGAATTCAGAGTTCGGGGAATGACTTGTTTCTCTCTCTGTCTCCTTTTTTACCATTGTGACTTGTTTTTGAAATTGATGTTTGTGATGGATGATTTTTCTTCCTTTTAGCTGCCCGTATTGCTAATGAACTGATGATTTTCATGAAAGAAAAAAATGTAAACCCCTTGAAGAGCATGATCATACCATTGGCTCAGGTATGTGTTACCACTTCATTACCTGGCATTTTATGTTTTTCAAACATATTATCAATGCATGCAATTGCTTCCTTTAATCAAGAAACCCATAATTCACTTTTCTGTTAACTTTTGTTGCAGGCTCCAGTGTTCATCAGCTTCTTCTTTGCCTTGCGGGGAATGGCCAACTTGCCTATAGAAAGCTTCAAAACTGGTGGCATGTTGTGGTTTACTGATCTGACTGTGCCAGATCCTTTCTACATCTTGCCATTGATCACCAGTGTTTCACTTTTCTGCACGCTTGAGGTGAGCTGGTTATTTCACTAGGAGAGCAAAAAAATTTTGGAGTATGTTACAGGCATGGGAAAAAACATGTTTTCAATACACTGACGTTCTAATGGCAAGTGCTCCTCAGTAGAAATTTATATTTATGTGGCATCACTTGAAAATTTTGATCCGGGCACTTATTACTCTTCCCTTTGTTGCAGTGCTCTCATTTCCAGACTGGCATTTGGCTCTCATAGCAAAGGCTGTACCAACAGCAGAGCAGTTATTCTGCCTGCAGAAAATGTATGCAATAATCCTAAATCAATCAAGGCCAGGCTAAACCATAGTAAACCGGGACTGGGTTGTCACAACACATGGCAGCACTTTTCTGTGGGACTTTTATTTAAGCTGTTATCAATAATTTAAGTTGTCCAAATGCTTTGGTGTGTATTAACTTAATCAATGCAGGTTAATCTATTGACTTTTACATTTGTGAAATTTATTGATAGTGTCATAAATGAACCTCTGGTTTAGTATCAAAACAACCTTGATGGCTGATGCTATGAGGTTTTAGAGTGACTCTGCGTGTACTAAATCTACCATTGCAATACACATTTAATCTGCCTCATTCATTAATCGACCTCTGTTAGCACATTGAGGAACAGGTCGGTAGTGAGTGATTTTTAGACCATGAGAGAGGTTCATGACTGGCAGAAACAGTCAACAGAGATTTCATTGTAGGCACAGTGTGCAAGACAAGCATAAGAGGACATACAAACACAGCACTGACTGCTAACTAATTTATTGATTGTATGCTAGTTAATGTATTAATACAGTTTACTCCACTTGTAATTAGCCTCACTTATACAATCATCAGTAACCAATAGCTGTGGTAACTCAGTGGCTGTAGAATTTGCCTGTGCATAAGCAGGGTGTCGAAATGAAAAAAAAATATACCCATTTGGTTCGGGTTCAGCGCACTCCAATTTTATTCTGGTTGGTAACAGTTCACAAACCGTTTCAGCATAGTAATCTTTATCCTGCCCTATGGTGAAATGCTGCACAGTGCTGTCGACGTGTCTGCATGGCGCATGCGTCGGCTTTGTCAGAAGGTGGAAGAAATGGGCTCCCTGGCACATGGGAGACAGAAATCGTGCCTGATATGATATTTGTTTTTTTACAAAAATACCAATGAAGTTTAAAGTTGTACAGCTACAGCAGCCATACACATGCAGATTGTAATCTTAGGCAGTGGCGTTGCAAGAGTGTGTAGCATGCGGTGCAATGCATCAGACGTCCTCTCTTTTTCTAGCTGTAGTACCTTTCCTTTACTCTTGCTTTAGTAGTTTCCTTTTACTGTCATACGTACTGAGTACAGGAAAAAAAGTAGAAATTTATAGGGGCATTCAAATAGGAAAATTTTCAAATCATATGTTCGAGGAAAGCCAAGCATCCAATATTGAATAGAATGTTGAATATTTCCAATCCAACTTTCAACACAGAATGTTTCTGCCAGGCCTCGCGAAAAATTTTGCAGAACCTGTTTCACAAGAAAGGGCTTGTTTACATTATTTGATACATATATACCATGGTACAGTACGATTACATCTGGTACACAAATACATAGAAAATAAATATAGAGGGACAGGACGTCCCAAATGGGTGTAATAGACTGTATAGTGCTCGTTGAAAGAGTAAAGGGCAATACTAGAGCGCCGTGCATTGTTTTGAAGTAATCCAAGCATGACAAGATTGGTCAAGTATTTATTTGTCTAAATCAAAACAGCGAATTCATAGCCTGCCTAAGACGAGATGTGCTTGCTCAATTGTTGGTAGCTATTGTGCATAAGTGACCTCATTCTTGTGTTTGTTCAGGAACTCAATCGTCTGCACAATTGCAGTCCTGCTATACCAGGTGCTATACCAGGATTTGTAAACACAAATTTTCATGGTCACAGCCGAATTGTTGTAAGGTTATTTTTTTCCCCTGTAAATGGAACATTGCAATTTAGCAACATAAGATTGCAGACATGAAAAAAGAAGAATAAATAGAGAAAAAGCTTTGTCGTAAATATAAACATGAATAAAAGGTATTATTAAGGCTAATATCCTTGTACAGCACACACACAGGGATTACAACCCACAATCTTGAAATAAAATGACATGAACTACATATATTCTCAGCATACAAGGCACCTTATTTTCTATGCATCGCAATGTCTACAAATCCACTGTAAAGATCACCATATAATGAAGCATGCAACATGATCATCAAGTGCACAGCTCAAATTACCTGCAGGATGATGCATAGATCCGAGCATTGAAATGTTGACAATGCGAGTCTTTTTCCTCTGTACACTTCTTCGAAGAATTATGCGCACTGCTTGGATAAAGCTTTTGTATCGCCACCATCACTGTGATTCTGGCACTAGCATTACCAAAAATGAGCTATCGGAAAGTAGCAGAGGCACTGCACCTTGATAAGAAAGAGTAATGTTTTTTTCTCAACAATGTGCAGTTTACAAATGCATTGCACAAATACAGATATACAGATAATTTTTTGTGTACATATCAAAGATTGAGTTAATTAATGAGAATGTCCTTGTCTGCATGAGGTGGGCTTAGCTTCCACGCCTTGACAGCTGCATAAGCAGTTAATTTTTCTTTTGCTTCAAGTAATTATTACTGAACTGGTAGTAAGCGAACTTTAGTGCATGACACAGCCTGTATTCACATCATATAACATATGTTGCCACTCAGAACTTTTAGTCTCTAGAAAAGAAAATCGGCAAATGACATTTTGGGAAGTTTCTGGGCTTTTATTTTTAATAAAGGTAGGTGAAGACATTGATGCTGCTGAACGATGAACGGGGACAGTTTGTGTTAAACAACTGGACAATATTCCTTGAGCATATGCACATGGCACATGCACATGGCACAGTGTCTTGCGCTGACTATGCTGCCATAATTGTCGAAATCAATTGTGCCTCCAGATTGATTTGTGGAAATTGAAGTACATTGGATGCTGCTTGGAAGTGCTAGACAAGCACCAAACCATAAAATGAAAAAAGCACATTTTCCATTCTATTTACCGCCATTGTTAGCGCAGATTGAGAAGGTGATGGCATTCATCAGCGACCGCATTGTTGTTGTTACAAGAAGCCATGCTGATGAACTAGTTGGTTTTAGTATTTTCTCTTCTTGAGGAAACCGTCTTTTTTGTTCTCCTTGTGTCCTGGCTTGTGCATTTTACAGTTTATCTACTAATAGTAGCATGCTGGCCTATGGCCGAAATGGGAGCTTTAACAGAAACGGTGATTCTGTAGTGCCGCTGAAACAATGTTTTGGCTGGCAAACACAACTGGCATGACCGAATTCAGAAGTGCAAGCATCTCTGTCAAGGTGGCTGTATAGTTTCCAGCACATACCTAATCATGTCCATCCCCATTCTGGCGTGCAAGGCAACTTGTAAGTCGCAATGATGTTCTCATGAAGTGCGCTGACTGAAAAGTATTTCGAAGAATTGCTTATGTATTGAGCACCCATTTACACACTATATGCTTGAATCATTTCATGCTGAACCGGTAGCCGTTATTGTTTTTTCTTTGTTTTTCTCTATTCAGGTTCGGTTCGGGTTCAGGCACATTCTAAGAATATTGATTCGGGCTCAGGTTCAGTTCCTGTTAGAATTCCAGTTTGGGTGCGATTTTTGGTTTGGGTTTGGTTCTACACCCTGAGCATAAGGTTGTTGGTTTGATTCCTGGCACAGCAGATGCTTCTCGATGGGTGCAGAATGCAGAAATGCCCATGTACCGAGATTCAGGAGCATGCCAGCTAAAGAAGCTTAATCTGGTGTTCTCTTCTATGGCATAGCTCATTATGCCACTACAGCCGTGGAATTTAAAACCTCATCATTCATTATTACCCTCCATTACGATGAGCAAAAACAACATGACTGGCAGAATTCGTATGTATCATGTCTTGGATACAGTAAACAAGTGAACTATTGACTCAGCTTGAGGGAATGTGCTAGCCCCCACACCTGCCTTGTAGAAAGGCACTTTTTTTTGTATCTGCAGTATCCTCCTCAGGTCTTCATGGATTCACCCACCAGTTAGAACGGGACACAGACATGTCCAAAAATTGATTCAGCCACATGATAATTAGTTCACGTAGTTATGTGCACCATGTTATCATATTTCAGACATTCTGCTAATGGCGCTTTAGCTGAAGTTTGAGCTGAGTTCCTTGATTGCCGAATGTTTTCAGTTCACAGTGTGATGCATGTTTTACACACATAGCACATTCTAAGCCAGGTCCTTTATCAACAACTGCAAAAATAAAAGTGATGAGTCCTACAAATGTAGCCATTGCCATTACTTTACTTTAGGTGAACTGAGCTTTACAGAAAGAAAAATAAAAGCCTGATTTGGCATGGTATCAATAATCTTGATGTTGCCACAGGCCATAAGTGCATCAACCATGACCACCTATGTTGCCTGCCTTTTTCTTACTTTTCCCATTTTTTCTTTCCTTATTCAAGCAATCTTTACAAATTGCCCATTCAACATGATGCAGTCTGGCCTCTTGAGCATGATCGTTTGAAGTGGCAGACATTACTTTCAGCATCAGAATTTGAATTTTATTATTATTATAACAATCTGATCATAAATTAGTCTTGTAATTGTAGTTGTAGAATTGCAGCCAGCCTGTGCTCAAGAGATGCAGTTTTAACATGCTGTTTAATTTATGATGGTTTACTAGGAATCTCCTCAGACTGTCATTACTTCCCGAAATGTGAAATGTTCCCGAAATGTGCTCCAAAACATTTTGGTCTTTAGCACTTTATTTTTCCCAAATGCTTTTCTCACACACTGGGATGAAACCACATGAGATGGTAACTAATTTTCTAATTAGCAGCCTTTAAATAGCCCCTAAGCAGACAATGCATGCACTTGTTGGTTAGCAAATATCACACAAATCCCAGGACACCTCTGAGATTTTTCATCATGCCACGGGCAGCCAGAGGCAGCGCCTAATCTCTGAAGTCGTGCCGAAAAGCCATGCATTCAGAGTTGTATGTCACTTCTGGCAAGCAGTAATGGCGGTTCAGTTTCTGTATCAAAACCATCTACTTTTGCGAGCCTTTTGTGACACGTCCACTCACATTTAAAACATTATATTTTGCAAGGAGGTTACTCTTGATATACCTTATATGAAACTAGGCTTTTTATGCGGCCCAATATTTCGTTGCATTCCACCTTAACTGACAAATCTAAAGGTCCCTATATCATGAACATTCCTTGAGCATGTTCTGTTCTTCTGTAGTAACACATGCTGTATTAAAGGGCCCTTCATTGGGTCTGGCCATTTTGAGCTGCCAAGCGCATTGCGCGATAATGATTGTGTCTGCAAAGTATTACATTGCTACGCGCCGCGGAAAGATCTGAAATTTAAAACTGAACGCCGTTTTGTCTTCTCCTCGCGGTCTTCATGCTCCAAGGCGGAGGATGACGTACACGTGCTAGTGCGCCTATGTACACGTGTTTGCACTGTGACGTCGCTCATGGTATCATGTGACTTCGAGAATTATTCAAGGCAACATCTGTTATTTGTGTAATATTGTTACGTGTGGAAAGACACAGACTAAAGAGGCTATTTTCAGGCTATTTACACTGGAGCCAGAGAGCCAGGCCGATACTCGCTCGCGCCAAGGGCACAGACCCACTTCGTCGTTCTCGCGGCGGCTCGTCTCTTGAGCATCGCTCGATGATATCATAATAATATGTTGCTTGAATAGACGAATTAAAGCTTAGAGAAATAATAAAACAAAAATTGAATGTCTGCATGTTGTTGTTTTGCTTCACACCATAGCAAGAGACATATACCGTACTTCTGTTTTGTCTGCTTGTTCCCATGCCGTGCAGTCACGTGCGCAGAAGCCGAAACTATGTCATTTTCTACTGTGTTCCAGTGCAGGATCACGCTCTGTGATCCGCTTGTGTCTGCCTCAGTATTCGTGTAGCACAGATACTATACCACGAGTCAGTTGTCCTCGTGCACACCGCACAAAATCATGCGCTGCGCAAAACAAGACAATCGCAACAATTCGTATGCGACACCGTCAGCGGAAGTGCACCGTGCTGCAAAAAAGCGAGGAGAAAAAAAAATGAAGGCGGGGCTCGTGACGTATGCGGCACACTATCCTTGAGATCCGGTATGGGAGAATGCAGGGAAGGAATTTCGCTTGCGGAGGCTAGACTGGGCAAGTGGAGAGTGTCTCAGCGTGTCAGTGGAGCTCGCCTCCAGAAATCATGGGTTCACGGCACTGAAATATTTCTATCTCAGTTATGAATGAACCGATTTGAAAAATTTTTGCAGCAGAATGCTCCATAGAGGACACCGTAACAACTTCCAGCGTATAACCAAAATTTTCTTTGGGGTCTGGTGAGGGGTTAGTAAAGTTTTTGTAATTAGTAAATTGCACATTTGGATTTGCTGTACAAGTAATGTCTGTGGCTTAATATAGTCTAGCTGAGGACACTGAATTACATTAACTGCCCACAGGCAGTACAACGCCTCCATAATGAGTGGTCTACAGCAGAGCCCTCATAGATGAACAGCTGTCTGGTTCAGTCAATCTGAATATCTAGCTTCCAGGTTAGCATTAAAAAAAAAGATAAGAAAAGAAACATTGAGTTACTGACTTTCTTTCCAAAATATTTTTCAGCTCTTGGTGAAAGTCCGCTTATTACAAACATTTAAAAATAATACATACAGTAAAACCTTGTTATAATAAAGTTGAAGGGGGAGCCAAAATTACGTTGTTATATCCTAGGAGTTATATCCAGTGCTTCATTGTTTCCATTGTTGCCCTTTACTGCAATATATTCCCCATGGCGTGCACAACTTTAAACAAGCATAAAAGAAGACAGTTTTACGTCCACAGAACCGCTGCACAGGCACCTTTGCAATGAAATTTTATTAAGACAGAAAAAGAACCTCCAGCTTGCACAACACACAACTTGACACCTGATGCGACTGCCTTTACGATAGCTGCCTTCTGTTCCAATGAGATGGCCTTTCGTTTCGGCTTTCGAATTGGCTTGTCGATAGCTTATGAAGCCAGTGACATGACGACGCACCAGTGCAATCTGGGGGGCCACAACCAGCTGTACCAACCTGCATAGCACCACTGTGAGACGTGCGATGTTGATATAAGCCACTGCTTATGCCCAGCTACACACAGTGGTGAGAAATTGTGTCCCTGAAGAAAGACCAGTGTTACTGGCACATTTAATGCCGTGGTGCGAAAGTTTTCAACTTCTGCACTGAATGTGTGCGGCATGCAAGGGTGAGGTATTTATTTTGTTTCAGAGACAAATCTAGTTCGTTATATCCATTGGCTGAACAATTTTACTTCACTAAAATGAGGTTTCAAATACATGGACCACTATGAAGATTTCAAAGGGAAGTTTACTTACTTCAACATATTAATTATTTTGTTATATGCCATTTCATTATAATGAGGTCTGAATGTAAATTCGTGTGATAGTTGGGTTTGTGATATGTATGCTTGACTTCACAAGCAAAGTGGGTGAAATATTGCAACAGTCTGTATGCAGTGTGATGTCGGTAGTGTGAATGAACCTCGTCTGGTCATTAAGAATCATGCCGGAACGGGACAGACCCCAACCAAGATTAAAAATGATAAACTTGATGTTTCAGCTTCAGCATGAAAGCCTTGTTTATGGTGTGTCTTGTTTCAACCTGATTTTAACCTAGGCTCCTGTGTTAAGGACAAGACGTAAACATTTTAAAACCTTGGCTGGTGTTTATCCTGTTTAATGATTATGTAGTTTGCTGTCAGTCATACTTCTGCTTTAATACCACAAGATCTTGAAGCTGGGGTAAATATTTCAGTGCAAGGTTTGACAACATAAATGAACGTTCTCAAACACATTTCCCCAGTGGAAAAAATGGTACAACCAAATGGACAAGGCAAGACAGAGCACTATTTGGTATATTTGGTTGGTCCAGTGTTACTCTGGAAACTGGCACTACATCAAACAAGCTAGCCCAAAAGCACTTTTTTTGCAAATTGGGCAGTCATGTATGTCTCAGCAATTTCCCTGTTGAGCTGCACTTTTGCTTAGCCACCATTCAAAATTCTTATAATGCCACAAGGGTGAGGTATGCAATGTCTAGGCTAGTCCTTAAAGCTGTATTGGTGTCGTGTGCAATTAGGAAGTTTTGCATGTAAGTTTTGACTTTGTTTTGTACTCGCGATTTTTTGGTCTTGGTCAAAACGTAAAACTAGTTTAAGAGTTTCCTCCGACGGTACCTCCAAACTGTATCTTGAAGTGTCTCAGAAAGCAGTGTGTGTACTGCTATTGTAGGGTCTTATGTGCCATTGTCTTTCAGCTTGGCGCAGAGAGTGGTGTCCGAGCTGACAATCTGCAGTGGACACGATATGTTTTCCGGTGCCTGCCAGTAGTAATTTTCCCAATCACCATGAACTTCCCATCGGTATGCTCATGATTTTGATATTTTCGCTCTTGATTCTGTATTTTCCTGTGTTCGCAACCATCTAACTGAACCTGGGAAATGAGAATGTCTTAATGTTGTTATTACTTCCTTAACCCTTTGGGGGTGACATTTTTCCCTCAAGTGTGTCCCCTTCTAATTGCCAACTTAAATTTTATAGTGATTTATTTTGAGAAAGAATAAGCAAATAAGCATATTAAGCAAATAAAATTTGCTTAATATGTCCACTTTTATGCATTATTTATTGCTGAATACACGGATAAACTAGCATAATTCATTTTTTACAAGTTTAATCAAATTCATACAGCCTGTTTTTAAAGGGACTCTGAAACGATTTTGACAGTTTTTTACAAACGTACTGAGTCGCTAGGGTAGGTCCTTCTGATCATTAATTGACGCATCTGTGTGCTCTACATAATTTGTGTAATTTATTATAAGGTTTTAAATATGTACATCGCTTCCGATCGCAGCATGCCACTCACCTGTTTTCAGCTTCCCCTGACCAGGTGATGCAAGGTGACCAGATGACAGCAGTAGGGCGAGCTATCCAATTAGCTGTCTAGGGCACATCATCAGTAATTTTTCGAACTTGGTGAACATGGTGAACAACTTTTCCAACATGGTGAATGAATGTTGTTCATAATAATTGGAATGTTTGTTACTTTGTTTCTATAAAAAAGAAAGTAGCTGAAAGAAAATGCACAAGGGCAATTGGTCACTACACTCAAGACTTCTGGCACACAGCAAGTGTCGTCTGCTTATGTTACAACATTCTGCTTACGTTACAACGTGCTCCGTATTGACATGAGCTGCGCGGTCTGTGTTGGTCTTGATCTGTCTTTTTGCAAGCACCATGGTTTGCCCTTGTTACATTGTTGGCAGCAAACTTAGCGACTGGCAGTATGTCAAGCTGTGACATCGTGCCCTTCTGCAAGGAAAACATGCGAGCAGAGTGGCTGCAGCGCTGGCTGTTGGTATCCGATAGTAGGCGTTGGTATACCAGAATAGTGCTTTGCGTGTCTGGTGTTCGGGTAAACGAAAGTGTAAGTGGACTGGGCCTGGGTGTTTTACGGAATGAGCTGAGGTGCAAGCGTGAGCAGCCCACATGGTACACACTGGTGGCACAGAGCTCAAACCAAACACAGAACATAGCAGTAACCAAGTGTATTCTACATTGCTGCTGGTGTAAATTTTTGGCAGAAGCGTAATCATGAACACATTGTTTTTCTGAATGTTTAAAATCTTTTACACTTGGTTACAGCAGTATTAGCTCTGTGTTTGGCTGGTTAAGCTCTGCGCCACCAGGTTGCAGGACCATGCAGACTGATCAGGCCGCTCACGTACGTCTGTGCTAAAGCTCTTTCATCACAGCAATATAGTAGTATGCAGGGGCTTTAGTTTGCGCCTCCCCCCATCTGTCAAAACACCCTGTGAGCTTTGGTTACCAGAATACTGGACATGCTCGGTGCTGCGACAGAATGCTCATAATGCGCGCTGCTTCGATAGCTCTTGCCTGTCATTGCCTGCCAGGCGGCTGGCTGAGAGGTTGGAAAGGCTTCGCACATGGGCTCCAAGACAACCGGAAGCCGGCGACCCGACGTCCCATCATGACGCAGAGCCAGTGAAGGAGGAGGAACTTAGCCCCGATCACTCGGCGAATTAGTTAGAGAAAAAGCATGTCTATGGAGGAGGGTAACTTTAATTGTCTGTAGCTCTCATAATAGAGACACTTCACACAAACTGTGGTGTGAATAGTTTACTGTAGCTGTACCTTACGCATCTACAAAATTTGTCCGAACCGTTTTATGGACCCTTTAAGTTTTAAATATGGTAAGTACTATTTGACACACTGTTTGACAAGCACTGTTTGACACAACTAGGGTCCGTATTTGTTTTGAAACATTCCATTTCATTTCCCACTTTTGTTGTCTTGCTGAAGGTGTGATCCCAGCAAAGACAGTGATGCGGCAGCCTTTGAGCTATGTCCAAACTAAGGATGAAGGGCCAGATGAATGGAAAGTGAACTTTATCATTATAGAATATGACTGCAGGGCCGGTATAACGTAAAACTATTCCAATCTGTTTTTATTCCAAATCGGCCATTAGCCCTCCATAATAGGTCAGACTGGCTTGGACTCTGCACATATGGGTGTGGCACTTGCCCATATGGGTTGGACGAGACTGTGTGGAATACCACTATTGTTTGTAGCAGATTTTGTGGACTAGTATCTTAGAACTCATAGTAGTCTTAGTATTCCTTAAAGGGCCCCCTCACCAGGTCTGGCCATATTAAGCTGACAAGTGCAGTGCATACAATGCACGCTAAGAATCGTGTCTGCTAAGTATTGTGTCGCTATACACCGTGGAAAGAGCTGAAATTTCAAACCAAATGTCTTTTGCCCTTCTCCTCGCGGGCACCACACTCCCAGCTGCAGAGGCGACATATATGCGCATGTGCGCCTATGTACATGTCTATGCTGTGACGTTGCTCATAGTGACATGTGAGTTCAATAATTATTCAAAGCAACATCTGTTATTTGTGCAATCTGTTGCTTTAGTAGATGAACTAAAGTTTAGAGAAATAATGAAACACACAAACTGGATGTCTGTGTGTTTTTGTTTTGCTTCACACCGTAGCAAGAGAGATGTACTTCTTGTATTGTCTGCTTGTTCCCATGTTGTTCACTCGTGCACGTAGACAATGAAAGTATGTCATTTTCTACCATGTTCATGCTCTGTGATCTGCTTGTGTCTGCCTAAGTGTTCGTGTAGCACTGTCTTATACCGCTAGTCCAGTGTCCTCGTGTGCAGTGTGCAAAATTGTGCGCTGTGTGAAATGAAACAATTGCAACAGCTCGCGCACAGCACCATCAGCGGAAGTGTGCTGCGCAGCTAAAAAGCGAGGAAGAAAAAAGGAAAGTGGGGCCTGTGAGTCACGCGATCCTCAAGTTCCAGTATGGGAGAACGCAGGGAAGGAATTTTGTTTGCTGAGGCTAGAAGGGGCAAGTGGAGAGAGTGTCTATGCTGGCGGTGGTTCTCGCCTCCTGAAATCATAGGTTATTAATGAACCAATTTGAAAAATTCTTGCAGTAGGACGCTCCCTGGAGGGCGCGTAACAATTTACAGCGTGCAACTGAAATTTTCTGTGGCCTGGTGTACATACCTTGAGCAATGACAGACTTCACTTTCATAACTGTGTAGTGTGCCTTAAAACTAGAAGTATGTACTCACTTCTGAATTTGTTAATTAAATGGCTACTGAGTGGTTGTCGCGCAACTTGTTTGCACCAACACAAGTAATGCACCATCAACGAACTAGCAATCTATACTGCTGTGTTTTCAAAAAGTCATTAGGCATTTTGGTAGTTTCATCAATTTAATGCCTTTTGCTTCCTCTTGTGTGTGACTTCTCAGGAGGTTGGTTACTGCAGTGTAATTCTTAATAATAAATGCAGGCTCTTCTGTGCTACTGGGTCACTAGCAACGTGTTTACCCTGTGTCAAGTGGGTGTGCTTCGCATTGAAGCAGTGCGGAAGCGTTTAAACATACCAGCATTGGTCAAACACAAGAAGAGTGAACTAACCCTTTCGAAGAAAGGATTTGTAGAAGGTGTCAAAGAATGTGAGTGAGCATGAGCTTCCTTCCTCTTTTTGAAAAGAGTGCATGTACTTGTTATTGCTCTGTTGTATTTATTTGTGCTTAATGATCTCTGAAAGTGCTCGAAACTGATGTGGTTCTGAGAAATACGTGCTAATTGTACATTCATTGGCTGTCTTTGTTCATAGCAAAGTTCAACACTAGAAGTACTTATAACAGAGTGTTCAGAAAATATTATACTCTGGTTGTTATAACAAGCTACCCCCATATCTGAACTATATTTAAAGGTGCCACCTAAGAATATTTACAGTAACATTAGGACAGCACTTTTTCCTGCTGTCTTGACAGGCTGCATTGAAAAGAAACTGGACCGTTTGAGATGACTCACAGCTGTGGCTGGCTATGTAGAGTTATATTTGAGCATTCAAGAAGGCACGTAGTAGAACTGAAACTGCAAAAATTTAAATGTTGATGTTAGCGCTTTACTTCCAGCTACAATTTTTCAGGCATTAAAGGCCGACTGCAATGAAATTTTAGGCTGCTGGAACACAGGTAGTGTGAAATACATCCACGCTATCTAAAAGCCTAGATTAAAATAGGGTGGATATAGAGCAGCCTACGTGCAAAATTTTACGTTTGAAGTAGGAGCAGATGGCGTCGCAAAAGGCTCGCAAAGGTAGGCGCTCTTGATCCCGGGAAGAAAAAAAAAAAGAAAAAAAAAGACACCAATACTGCTCACAGGAAATGACACACGAACTAGAACATGTGGCTCCTTAGCAAGGTCTCTAGTAATAAGTGCTGCCCTCGGTGCACTGTAAAACCTGGGAACTCACGTGCTGAAACTCGCATCATGTCTGCTAACCACCAGGTGTATACATCGTCTGCTGAGGTGCCATTTAAAAACTGCTAATAAGAAAATTAGACAGTCCTGCTGCACTGAAAAGATTGCTTCAGCAGTATATTTAATGCTCATTTATTACCAGTTTTAGCCAAAGTGAAATTTCATTGCAGTTGGTCTAAGCACACCAAGAAACATATTGAAATCAGGGCTTCCTATTGTGCAGATGTTCCTTGATTATGACACTTTGTAACATTTCCACTTAGTTGCCTTATGTATAATGGCAGTCCTTTAAGCTGCACAAAATCCTGTGCCAGATCATAGAGCATACTTTTTGTACATTCTCTGATATACAATGGCTCCAGCATGCATCCTTCACCATGTTAATTGTTTCTGTATTTTGTTTCATTTGTTCACCAATTTTTTTCAAGAACAGCTTTTTCCAAGCTAGAATGTGATCACTGCGTTAGATATGCAGCGATAGTTGGTATGTCTGACTTACATTATCGGTGTCAATGTGAAGTTCTGTATAAGGTCCAAGCACGATAAGATCCTATTGCACCTTGCACACTCTATGCCGCTGCTGTGAGGCTGGGCCGAGAAGGATGGTAACTTGATTTGCGTCATCCTTCCAAGCACGGTAAGATGATCAGGTGCGTGCTAGGGGAGTAGGTGAATGTGTGTCTCCTTCTCTAGCCTGGCCGTGGCTGTGCATTGCTTTATGCATTGCTGAGTGCATACTCGGCCCGTACCCTCAATCTTGGAGGTAATCTGCAGTGGTTGCAACCTTGATGAGCCGAGATAGCTGATCACTTCATGTGCACCATCTTCTCACCTTCCTAGTGTTAGAGCGACAGAAAGCTGAGCTAGTTGGTAAGGATTCATTATGCAAAAAAGGTGAGGCGTGCAGACAGGACACAAGAGAAGTGGACAACACGAAAGTGTTGTCCACTTCTGCACAGCGTTCATGTTGTCCACTTCTCTTGTGTCCTGTCTGCACACCTCACCTTTTTTGCATAATATTAGAGGTCACGTAATATCAAGTTTCAAAGACGGGTTAATCTGAGAGGCAGCACGAAAACGTGTTCTCGGTCATCGAGTGATATCTGTTCAGGTTTGTTCGTGTGTGCTGATACCAAGATTGTTAATTTAATTAGTAAGCAAATGTTTACTGCAATTTATACGGTCAGTAAAATTTAGAACCTTCCTTCATGTGGTTTTATAATAGTACTTTGCTGTCATTATTACTTCTTCACCTTTCAGGTGAAACTGCGACATCTTTTAATAAAGCCTCTGCAAGATGTGGTTAAGATGAACTAAATGAGCAAGTAAAGGGAGTGGATGAATGTTATAGCAATGTAAACACCAGCACAAAGTTGCAATGTGTCTTTTTTGTTCTGGTATTGGAAGAGAAAGTGAAGTAACTGATGGCACGATCACAATATATGCCCAATTTCAAGTTTTAACTTGGAAGTCTGTAGAGATGTGATGTGGCACAGAAAAAGAAATGAAAGAATCTTAACATATTCCCTTACTTCAATCATTTTTGTGCCAGACTTGCATTTTCATTGTTTGTTGAATGTCCTTGCTGTTGAAATACTAAAGCTATGTTGTCCATGCTATGAAAAAAAAGTCCTTTACTGCTGCACGACATGATGTACTTGTGATTAATTGCGGGCATTGACAAATAAAGTGGCCCTGCAACAAAACTTGAAGATGTACTGGGCACAATAGAGCATGACTTCACAAATCTGCTGCATTAAATTTTTCGAGGCACATATTTTGTATCAGTATATGGCAATTCTAAAGAGGCAGAAATTATCCTTTGCCACTTTAGAGGCTTTCCTCTTTTCTTTTCTTTATTGCTCCTAGCCCACTTAACGCCATTTCTCTACTGCCGTCAAGAGCAATGCCCTGCTCATTGGCAAGTCATCATGCTGTACCTTTGCTGCATTATTTTTTATCATGCAGCTAAACCAGCTATTGCTTGATTTATACATACTGCTCACAATGGTCATCTGTTTGTTTTCCTAACAGCATTGAAGCTCTTTTTCTTTTTTGGCTTTATTCATTACACTACTAATTTATCCCATCTGAAGGGTTCCAGCCAATGACTGACTATGTCACTGATTTACTTCAACCGGTAGCATGAAGGACAGTGTACTTCAAAATGACATAGGGAACAAGAAACTACATTCTTGGTGAAACTGCCGGTTTGTTGCTCCCCATGGGGGTGTGACATCTGGCTAAGCTGTCTATGACAAAATGTTTCAGTTTTGCCCAAAAGGAGAAGCATTGATAGCAATAGCAAGGTATTAGACAATTACATGAAGGTTTGTAGATTTACCATCTGTATCAATTGCAGTAAACATTTGCTTGCTAATTAAATTAAGCATTGTGTCACGTGCACACAGGAATACATGAACAGATCTCACTTGATAGCCATGGTAACTCGCTTTCACAACACTGCCATGAAAAAGAGCGTCGGATGCATGGAGTGAATGCTTGGAACTGCCACTTGCTTCGCTGCATTTTCGAAACATAGATCACACGATTTAATCTGATGTCCAACACTAGGCATGCGGAAAGACAGTGTGCACGAAGCCACCAGCCATCTTGGCTCACCTTCATCTTTGCACCCACCATTGAGGTAGAGTACACAAGCAGAGAATGCACTCAGCAATGTGGACGGACATGCGCAGCCACAGGAGGGCCAGAGAAGGAGCTACGCTTGCTCCCGTCTAGCAAGCACTTGATCACGTGACCTCCTACACTGGGTGCGCGGTAAGATGATGCACTTCAAGTCACTGTCCTTGGCTTATCCTCACACACTTGCTCTTGATATCTAACATCCTGGTAATGGCAAAAATTCATTTAGAATGTCCATATAATTGCTCTCACAGTAATATGATATAGCAACTAGGCAAATTTATTTTCTATCTCCAGAAGTTGTTGCAGGGCCCCTTCAACCCACTCTGGAAAGCTGACAGACTGATTATGCCCTAATGGACCTGAGTAAGCTCATAAGCACAAACACTTAGTGATTGTAAACATTGACAATTTGTCATCAGTGTTGCATTACTAGTAAATATCAAATACATTTTGTTATGATGGTAGAAGAAATTCCACCGTAGGTACAGGCTGACTTACTGTGGTTGTGTCAGAGTTTAGAAAATGAAGTTAATCACGGTTCGACATTACATCTAGCTGCTTTTTCTTTTTCACTTACAGCCTTCACAAACACTCGCATTGCCCGAGAGATTGAAGAAAGGTCTAAGGCAGATGCGATACGATTCAAGAAAGCTGGAATAGGTCCAGTGGTGAAGACTTACGCATACGATCCCACCAAGCAAGCTTTTGCCAAAGGGGCTGGTTCAAGTCAAAAAATCAATAGTTAGGTTTAGTAAGAACAACAGGATTCCAATGTGCCCTTTTAGTCGGAACGAACCATTCAGCCATAGCTGCTTGTAAATAAACTAAATATATAAGTGTAAGAAATATCTGGTGATTTAGTCTTCATTGTGTGCATTGTTTGCTGTGCCTTTGTACCTTTGTATTACCTTTGTACTGCAGTCCGGATTAGCAAAACTTTCCTTATGCAAGTGCTGTTTCTGGTTTTCCAACACATTATTTATCCTATCATTACCATTTTGGCACTGAGTGCTGCCAGGCTGATCAGAGAGAGACCCTGCCACGTAAGACAAGTCTTGTGAACCTGGGACCAGATTTTAATTAAAGCTTCATAGCAATCGTGTCAGAAGCACCTACTCCTGACATCAGGTATTGCTGCCTGATTCCTAACTGCACAATAACAGGTGGGATCTGTTCTTGTGTACCAGTCTTTTTTGTTTCTGAACTCTTTAAGTGCAGTTCGGTGATTGAGCTAGTTGAACCACAACTTGCAAGGGTTACTTATCAGGAAAGCACTGGGCCATTGGGGGGAGCAAGGAATATTTTATGATAAGCTAGAGGAAGCATTTTAACCTCCAAATTTGGCAAAGCTCACAATTAAAAAAGTGATACCAGCATGCAGAATGTTCTTATGTCACTTAAATTTTGTGTGAGGCATGAAAATTGCGAAAAATTAGTGACCACTGAAAAAGAAAAAGTTATTTTCTTGTTCAGTCTAGGTTGAAAAAATATTAGGAGATTGTACAGTACTGTTGCATTTTTGCAAAGCAAGAGAAATTGCCACTATGTGCAATTTTAGCATTGAGAAATTTCAAGTCTTGCTTTTTGTGACAAAATGTCCATTATGATGAAGATTCATGGATTATCACTTTAATTTGAATGTTTACAGCACGTATGGTGTCACTAATGAGTCTAGTACGAATCAGTTAGGACCTTGCTCACGTCTATGCAAGTCCACTTGTTTGTATTATGCTTATAATCATAGCATACCTAATATATATATATGTATATATATATATATATATATATAATTTATTTTCTTTTTTTTTATTTATTTATTTTTTTGTGATACTGTCAATCCCATCAGGGATTTTTACAGGAGTGGGTTAGCAGGGTCTATAGACATTGTAGTACAGGCATTTACATAAGAATACAAAAGGGTACTTAGTAAGTGTAGAGTTTCATGGACCTATGTTAACAGCAATAAGTATGGCAAAAACATAACGCATGAAGAGCTTATTTCAATTACATATAATGTTTTGCAAAGAGACAAAAAGGAAGAAAAGAAGGATAAGTATATGGTTATACAATTGATTGCATCATCCATCATTTCACATCACAAATTTCCAAAAACATTTGGTAATTAATACAATGATAAAGACAATGTTGATAACATCATTTAGTTGTGATTGACAGTACTGTTGGGCCAACAAATTCAACAAATTTGTCAACAGTGGGCTGTGCGACTACTGTCTGGGCTAAAGCATTCCAATCACGAGCAGCTTGCGGGAAGAACGAAAAGCTGAATGTATTGTTAGTGCAAGAATATTTTTGGAGTGTAAGGTGATGCTTGTGACGGGTTTCTCTGGATGTGTTACAGGAAATATAGGTGTTAGAATCCACATGAACCTTATTATGCAGGATGAGATACAAAAATTTGAGTCGGTACAGCATCGCACGACTGCTTAGTGTGTGAAGGCCGATCTCAGATAGCATCTGAGTAGGCGAGTCGGTGCGCCGAAATTGGTTACAGGTAAACCGCACGGCTGTTTGCTGGACAGCCTCAAGAGTAGCCATTTCATTTTGGGCAAAGGGAAACCACGCCACGTTCGCATATTCTAAGACAGGACGTATGCTTGTAACATAGGCCAAGAGCTTGGCTTCCTTCATAGAGTATCGCAGGGCCCGTTTTAAGAACATAAGCTTTCGCATCGCTTTGCTTACTACGTCCTCTACATGAGCCGACCATCCTAAGTCTGATGATATGATAATGCCCAAGTACTTGTACTGAGTGACAGTGTTAAGTCTAGTATTATCACAGCCGTATGAAAAAGTGAGCTTGGATTTCTTTTTTGTTACTGACATTGAAACTGTTTCATCGAAGTTAATGGTCATTTGCCAGTTTTCACACCATTGGACTATCAAAGAAAAATCCTTGTTAAGACTAATTTGGTCTTGCCGGTTTAGTACTTGTCTATACAGGACACAGTCTTCTGCAAATAACCTAATTTTGGATTCAATCTGATTAGTTATGTAATTTATGAACAAAAGAAACAGGATAGGGGCCAAAACAGAACCCTAGGGTACACCAGAAAGCACTGGTACAGATTCAGAAGCGTAGGAGCCTACCTGAACAAACTGGCGGCGGTCAGATAAGTAATTGCTAATCCAACGAAAAATTGGCCCATCTCCTAGTATATGTTTAAGCTTTAGAAGTAGTTTAGCATGGCAGACACGATCAAAAGCCTTTGAGAAGACTAGGTAAATTACATCTATTTGTTTCTGGTCGTTAATTGCTTTGGCAAAATCGTGTAGTATCTCAACAAGTTGGGTAACAGTAGATGGACCAGTCCTGAAGCCATGTTGGCATGGATGGAGGACATTGTTTGCCTCAATGAACTGTGTAACGAATTTTAAGATATGTTCCAAGATTTTACAGCATGTGCATGTGAGAGAAATAGGTCTATAGTTTGACTGACAAGAAATATTGCCCGATTTGTAGACAGGCACTATTTTAGCAATTTTCCATTCTGTTGGGATACATTGTTCGGAGATTGATTTGTTGTAAATAAGGCATAAGTATTTGCTTACAGGCTCGGCATAACGTTTCAGGAAACAGTTCGGGATTTCATCAGGACCGTTGCACTTTTTATCGTCTAAATTTAATAATAGTGCGAACACGCCTGCTTCAGTTACGACTGGAGCGCTCAGTGTTTCGTTGTGCTTTATATTTTCTTGCCTGTAAGCATGCGTAATGCCATTGTCGGGGGCAAATGCGGAATGGAAGAATGTGTTAAACGGCTTCCGCTTGTTTCTTTTCTTCTGTCGGCGATAATGGTTTTGTACGGTTATCGCTGTGCCCGACATAACGCCAGAATTTCTGGGGTGAGTCTTTGATAAAATTGCTAAGCGTTGTACTGCAGAAGCGCTGTTTTCCTACCTTTGTTGCTTCCTTTAGTAGTCTGTTTAACGAATTTATTTTTTGGCAGAAGTCTGGAACTGGGAATAATTTTTTAGATTTCCGCAACCTTTTTATTCTACGTTTTAAATGAATTATGTCACGTGTAATCCATGGGTTGTGCTTATTGGTGTTCTTTTGTATTTGTGGGACAAATTGCCTTAAGCAGTGCATAACATGTGCTTTGAACAGCAACCAAATTTCATTGATGTTGGCCGAGCCCTTTGAGATTAGCTCGTTAAAGTCGTAGTACTCGTGGGCAAGGTAGGTCATAATGGCGTCGTCTGCTTTGTTAAATGCATACACGCTCTTTCTAGTGTTACGTTGGCGGATTCGGTTTGGAATGGTGAACGTGCAAAAAACCATGTGATGATCCGATAGTCCTTCAAAAATATCGACTTTGTTATCGTCTTTGGAAAAGAAATCGCTTATGAAAAGAAGGTCTAAAATGGAGCTTGAAGTGCCCTGGACACGGGTAGGCTTGCATACTATTTGGGTCAGGTTGAAGGTAAACAGAAAGCTCAGCAAGGTATTGTTTGTTACATTGGATGGGCTCAGAGAGTCCCAGTTAATCTCTGGAAGATTAAAGTCTCCTCCCATTATTATGGCGTTCCCCAGCATGTGTTGATACATGTACTCTAGAAGCTGCTCGAGATACCAGACTTCGGCTTGGGGCGTTCTGTAGATGGCGCCAGCATAGACGTGGGTCTGGCCCAGCTAAATTCTACACCAGACCGCCTCCACACCAGGGACATCTGGCATCACTGAGTAATTTATGCCTTGGCCTATAAGCAAAGCAATACCACCACCTCTAGTTCTGTCTTTTCAGACAATGGAGTAGCCTGGAGGGGCTACTTCATGGTTTGCGATGTCAGCGTGCAGCCATGTCTCAGCCACACAGATAATATCAGGTTCAAGAGCGATCAGAATCGCCTCTAGCTGTTCGATTTTGTTCAAAAGGCTGCGCGCATTAACATTGAGAACAACTAGGGTCGACGGTGGTTTCGAGTTTGCGTGGCTGGTCCGTTGTGCATGCTTTCGTTTTTTGCAGCTTCCACTATGTCTTTCGCTTGATCATCCCAGGTATACAGGTGGTTATTTATTTTGACTTAATCGTAGGACAAAAAAACTTTCTCTTTCTAGTCTCGATGTACTTTCGTTCTTTCCCATAGCTTCTTTCTAATTTGTCTTACTGCAGGCGAATAATCCTCACTAATTGAATATTCAGTTCCTTTTAGCTTTCTGCAATTGCTAAGTATGTTAGCTTTATCCCGGTAGTCAAATAACTTCAAAATGACAGGTCTGTGCTTGGGATTATCAATCGTTTGTTTTCGCCCAAGACGGTGGATTCTTTCGATGCCAGCCGTTTGTATTCCTATCGTATCTTCAAAGATTGTTTTCTCAACAGCATCGAGCAGATCTCAATGACTCTCATTTTCAATTTCCTTAACACCGTATATGACAAGATTAGACCTGCGGCCTCTGTTATCTAATTCGTCGACTTTCTTAGTCAAGGACAGTACCAGGTAATCGAGTTTGTCAACCCTTTCCACGCATTCCAAGATCTGCTTTTCCATTTTGCCTATTTTTTCCAGCTTTTTATCTATCGCTCCAAGTTTTTTATTGGTCACCAGTTTTTCATTCTTTATCTCTTGGATGTCTTTTGCAATCATTTTGAGCTGCTCTTCAATCGCAATGTCACCGGGCCCAGGATTAGTCTCGACGTCCCCTGCCAGCAACAACAGGAACCGCAAGGAATTAGACAGATCACAGAACCACTCAAGCAAAGCGTGTGGGCACGGCAGCAAAACAAGACAAACGATACTGCTACGAAAGGATTTGCTGAACCGTTTCCTCACCTGGATGGCAAACATATATATATATATATATATAATTTATGGATACTGCAATATCGAAGAGAAATCATAGCAGGTGCGATACATAAAAAAGTATTTACATGAAAATGCACAAACACGGTAAAATAAAAACAGTATGTATATAATAGTGAATGAAGATAAGAGTTTGTTAAATGTCAAGAGCAAAAAATTGATGAATAACACAAATGATTTAGAGACAAAGCAGCAAACCCAAAAAGGCAGAACAAGACCAGATAACACTGCACACCTAACAAACTCTAAATACGCAAACACGCAGGCACACGCAAATGTAAGTAACACTTCTCAAAGAATTATTGTAAATATTTCTCAAATTAAGACAATGAATCCTGGATTACAACATCATTGGCAAGGTTATTCTATTCTACAACGGTTCTCGGAATAAAAAAGTACTTAAAGCAGTTATTATGTGGAACTAAAGGTGTTATTGTAAAAGAATGTCGTCTGGTAGCATAGCCTTCCTATAACCATAACCTATATATATATATATATATATATATATATATATATATATATATATATAGGTAACATTCCTGCTTTTGTGCGAGGCTCTTTCCTCGGATTGGATTTCTTTTAGCCTCACAACAGTGCAGGCAATGTCTTATTCTCGATTTTGTGCTTCCTACCTGTATAGACATGAAAGCATTGTAGTACAGTTGCTGTGTATTTGTTTTGCTGGGAGTCACATTTTTAACGAAGAATGGCAAAAACAGGAGACAGCATAAACATGAATGGTTGGGACATAGACGTAGACCTCCAGGACAAAGCGTTCACCTTTCTTTTCAGGGTTATGCATAGATGGCAACAGCAGTGTGATAGTGGTTGGTGCGTGCATGCATAAAGCTACACTTGCTCATTAATAAAGCTAATGATCTAAGTAGTGCACTGTCCTGTGTATTCATGTTTATGTGTGTCCCCCATTGTACATTTGTCATTTTGCACTAATAGAGAAGCCTTGGCAAGTACCAACTGGCCCAAACTAACTTTTAGTTGTTTTGGTTGTACTTCCTAGCTAGTGTTACAAAAATTATTCTGAGGTTTCGTCGCCTGGCAGAACATTGCTTGAGCTTGCAGCATTCCCTTTCCAACATGGTTCCAAATTCCCAGTTCAGGAAAATGTGCTCAAGCACATCATTTGGAAAATAAATTGCCTCAATCTGTTAGCTATGGATCCATTTATCCATTTCAGTAAATGAAGGCAAAAAAATTTTAAAAAAGCAAAGCTTCTTTTTACCATTTAGGGAGTTTTGGGGTGGTCCAAAAGGCGATTACAGGCCATGGATGTTCAGGTTTGGCTGAGGCACTTGTGCACTTTTAGAAATATAGCCAAACAACCATTAGACAGCTCCAACCCACCTGGCAAAGAAGGTTGCACCAACCTACAGAGTATTGCCCTCGTACCATGACACTGCAATGGTGAAACCACATAGCATCAGAATATGCTAATTCACAGAAAGTGATATTACTAAAGTCACACATAGCTACACTGAAAATAAATTTATCAATAATTGGAACATGTGGCACACATACTATTTAAATGTAAACTGACCTTGCCATGGAAACAGGAAAATCCTAGTTTAATATTTTTCTCATGCGTGCCTTTAAATTAGTGATGCTAACCAGCTTTACCAGAAGCACTGGATGATCTTTCAGATAACAAATTGACTAGGCCTTTCTTGAGTGTCCATTACATAGTGAAGGTGTGGTCCAAAAGGCGATTACAGGCCATGGATGTTCAGGTTTGGCTGAGGCACTTGTGCACTTTTAGAAATATAGCCAAACAACCATTAGACAGCTCCAACCCACCTGGCAAAGAAGGTTGCACCAACCTACAGAGTATTGCCCTCGTACCATGACACTGCAATGGTGAAACCACATAGCATCAGAATATGCTAATTCACAGAAAGTGATATTACTAAAGTCACACATAGCTACACTGAAAATAAATTTATCAATAATTGGAACATGTGGCACACATACTATTTAAATGTAAACTGACCTTGCCATGGAAGCAGGAAAATCCTAGTTTAATATTTTTCTCATGCGTGCCTTTAAATTAGTGATGCTAACCAGCTTTACCAGAAGCACTGGATGACCTTTCAGATAACAAATTGACTAGGCCTTTCTTGAGTGTCCATTACATAGTGAAGGTGTGACCAGTAGTGACATCAAAACATGTTTTTGGCATTGTGCCAAACTGGAACAAATGTTCTTCAGTACCAATGACAGTGCGTGTGTGTATCTGTATGTCTGCACACACATGCAATATACGTGTCTGTTCATGTCTTTGTAGTGCAAGATGATACAAGTACCACAGGAGCTATGAGAAGTGCTGTGGTGATGGGTTTGGGATTAATGTTCATGTTCTTGAATGCACACAGTACTATCATGAGTCATTTAACGCACACAGGGCTATCATGGTTGCCGTCTTTTTGCATTCAGTCCCCATTACAACTCCGTTTGGTTCATCAGACCTTGTAGCAAAGGTATCTTCTGCAGTTATTCCTTTTGACTGATCGCAAAATAGTGCTGTCACTGTTCGCAGAGAATACAATGAATTGCGTATGCATATGTTACGAGTGTGTACGCGCAACTGCTCAGAATGCCCAACATTGTGTTTTACCTTTAGAAATTAGCCTTGTAAATAGATATGTTTTCACCACCACCTCTGGAAATTCCCATTTAAAATTTTCAAATATAAGCAGTAGGCTCATCTCGCTTAGCTGTTATCGCAGGAGATAGAAAATGGAAGCGAGAGCTACCTGAAGTTACACAGACCCTTATGTGGCTGTGGCACATACCCACCCTTCGGAATACGGTAAGAATAAGGCAGCACAAATATGAGAAATTGGTTTTATTAACCCTTTGAGGGTCGATTTTTTTCACCATATGCGACCGCCCAGGGTCAATGTTTTTTTATTGCAGATTCCAATTCTTCTGAGGGACCTATTTCAAAAAAGATTTACCGTAATTTTTCTAGGGTGACCATAAAGTGAGAAAAAGATATTTTGCTTTGGCATATATGTACTGTTTATTCATGAATAACAACAATTAAAAAAAAGGAAATAAACTTATAAGGCTTAGAAAATGCGCACACAAGAATATTTTGCAAGTGTCAAATGTTCTTGCTCTTACACTAATATTTACGTCCATAGCGTAATCGAACTGCGTACAGGTGAGCACACTCAAGAAAACTGTGGTTGTGTGCCCGTCAAAAAAGCAAAATGTGTGACAAATTTCCGCTAATCTTCATCTTATCGCCAACCAGAGGCAATTAGTTTTGCTAGCCTCCAAAAAAAGAAAAGGAAAGGAAATGCATGCATGTGGCATCCTTCCTATGCACACCCCTGTGAGCACTAAATGAGCGAGAAACAGGTGGTCGCCCTTTGAGTGATAATAACAAGATAGCCATTAGTTTTGCGAGTGCAAGAAGCTGAAACTGCCCGCGGAACAAAACCCAAACCGCTGCCCACCCACGCATGCGCCAATGTGCGAGTGGTAGTATATAGACGTGCCGTAGCAAACTAGCTCTAAAACACTGTGCAACGAAAACCGAGAAAGGGAGGTACGAGAAAAAAATTTCCTCTATTCCTACATAGTGGCAGCATATGCCAGAAAAGAAAAACTTAGGAAATTGGCGTCTGTTTTAAACGTACAGATGGCGCCTTAAATATATGGCATCGACCATTTTGGACTTGTTCGTGGCGCTGTATATTTACGTCATTGACCCTCAAAGGGTTAATGCGAATAGCGTTCTTAGCCTACTTCAGCCACTTAGGTTCTGTCAATCTGTCTACCTTCTTTATGCTGCTGTTTAATTAAAAAATAGTTTTGAATTTCTCCGGTGCTGGGCAGGAACAAGCCCGCGTCACCTGAGTTCCTCAAGCACCACAGCCTTAATGCTTTCGCGCTGCACCATGAATGACCGCGAGCAGCGAGGAATTCTCAGCATTAGCATAGCGTTAGTTTGCACCATGTTACCGTGAATTTTGGAGGTCACACAAAAGGGGGAGGGCTTCACACATGGCACAGTGTGTCCAGAAGAAAGTGCGAGAGAGGAGCCTGGCTGCAGTGCACAGCTCACGCAGTCTTGGAGGCCATGCACTGCACCATGCATAATAATAATAATAATATTTTTATTCACTTCAATTCATACGTGTTCCAGCCTGCATAAGCATTGCCGCTTGTGTGCTGAGCTGGGCAGCCAGGTTAAGCACATGAAACAACAGCAAGTAAATCATAGTTGAAAAGAAGAGAAAATAAAATCAACCAAATACTCAGCAACTGCTTGTGTTATATAAAAACAAACAAACAAACAAGAACCAACAGAGCAAATGATAGCAAATCCACTGTGCACACTTTCGTACACGAAATGAAAACATTAAGAACATGGCCAACAGCAAATTACCTTATTCTATATTATCGTTCAGCCAAGGTCGAAGGAAATTCTTAAGGTCTTTTAATCCGGTAATACTCGGGAGGGTTCATATTTTATTGAAGTAATAAGGAACATAGTAGGTGCGGGTTCTTTTGCCATAAGTGGTGAAGATGTGGGGTATGACATACTTTTCTGATTGACGGAGAGGCCGTACTTTAATGTTGCAGATTTTAAAGGAGCTGTGAAAGAAATGCTTGTAGAATATGTCAAAGATAAATTGCTTGTGTACAGGTAGCATGTCAAAATATTCCATACTGTCTCGGGCTGACTTATCGTGATAGTTGGTTCCATAGGAGAGATTGGTTGCAATCCTGTGCACTATGCGGCTTAATGTGTTTAATTTATATAAAGATGCGGTTCCGTAAATTGTTATCCCGTATCGTAATATGGACTCTCTCAATCCCTTATATACCATTTTTCTAACCGATACATCACATATAGATCGTAGAGCATATATATAAACACACACTAGGCATAGGCGTTTGGCTAACTCTGCAATATGAATATTCCACGACAGTGTTTCGTCAAATGTGATACCAAGGTATTTAAAATTGGATTTAAGTTCCAAAGGTGGGCATGAACAGCGCGTACAGTTTCTCTCATGAAGGTATATATCTGATAGTATTCTAAACACTTTATATGGGCTATGAAAACAAAATAGGCAGGTTTTTGTATTATTAGTAAAAATCTGATTAGTGTTTAACCATTCTATCAAAAGATGCACATCCTGTTGCATCCTTTCGGAGGCCTCTTCATACGTTTCACTTGGTATAGCCAAGGCAGTATCATCCGCGTATAAAAAGAGTTGCGAGTTTAGTGGAACACAGGTCATATCATTGACGTAAATATTAAATAACAAGGGTCCTAAAATTGATCCCTGAGGAACACCTGTCAAAACGTTCAAAATTGGGCTGTATAATCCGCCTAGTTGGCCGCATTGGGCTCGATCAGCAAAATAGCTTTTAAAGAACGACATGTACGGACCTCTAAAACCAATACTGTCAAGTTTATCTAATAATAGATTGTGATTGATAGTATCAAAGGCTTTTTGCAAATCAATAAAAAGTGTAAGGAAAATGCTATTGTTATCTATTTCTTTGCAGACTAGGTCATGAAAATCCTCTAGTAGGTTTACCGTACTTTTGCCTTTGCGGAAACCATACTGGGCGGCATTTAGTAGATGGTACTTATCAAGAAATGATGTCATGCTAACATGTATAATTTTCTCTATGATACAAGCGAGGGAGGACAAAATTGCGATTGGCCTATAATTATTATAATCCTTTTTGGAGCCTTTTTTTATGCAATGGTCTTATTACGCTTACTTTCATGTACGTGTGAATTTGCCCAGTTATTAACGTTTCGTTGATAATGAAAAGTAATACAGCTTTAAGTATGTCAAAATGCTCTATGAGATCTCTTATCCTAACACAATCATAGCCTATAGCTGGCGATTTTGTTATTGGCATTGTCTTCAACACATCCCATAATTCCGGCTCAGTGACAGTAGGCATGTAAGCTGAATGAATGCTTGAAGCAACTGCAGTAGCGTTCGCCATTTTGCTTCCCTGTCTACACAAGAAAGTAACAGATTCTACAAAGTGTTTATTGAACTCAGTGGCCAATTCTACCTTGGTTTTATCTGGAAAGGCCTGTTCTAAAGTATCGTCAATGCTTTTCTTGGATGGTTTTCCTATGGTGGTTTGCACTAATTTCCAAGTTTTTTTTACATCCCTACTGCATGCCGAGAATTGATTAAGCTGGTACTGTTTTTTTGCCAATCGTATTTTTGCTGTAATCTTATTTCGCAGTTGCCTGAATTCCTTTAGTGCAAAGTCATGAGGGCTCTCATTGCGCCTTCTTAAAAGTTTACTTTTGATGTAAGATAGCTCAATAATTTCCTTGTTTATCCAAGGACTTGCCTGATTTCGCCGTTTCATCCTCACCTTAGTTTTCGATTTATTGTAAATTGATTTTAGTTGCTCTACGAGGAGTTCGTAAGCATATAGGTGATTGTGCTGCAACAGGGAAGTCCAGTCATATAACTTAATTAGTTTATCTACTTTTTCATTGTTAATTACAAGCCTTTCTGTAGATCTCTCCTGTGCCACCATTTTACTATCTTTTAACAACGTAAGCGCAACAAAATAATGATCAGCAACTTTTTCTTTGATAATACAGCCGAACGTTTCCTGTTGCGCTACAGTTGTACTGATATGGTCAATGCATGTCTGTGTGAATTTACTTCCTAGAAATTCTTCTCGCGTATAGCCCTGAATTTTATTCTCCAAGCCAAAACTGGCCAACAACGTTAAGTACTCACTTACACCTACCCTATTGGTCACGGAAATGTCAATGTTGAAGTCTCCTGCGAGAATCACACGTTTATTTACTCCATATTTTTTCAGGAATCTAGCGAGCTCCTCTAAAAAAACTGCAATATTCTTGCTAGGAGGTCTGTAAATCGCACAAACTAAAAATTAATCTTCATTGTTAGAAAGATAAAGCACTATAACTTCCGCTTCATCAAATTCAACTTTCAAGCATTCACAAAACCAGCAATTTTTCACAAATACTAACACTCCTCCACCACATTTGCTCTCTCTGCACAAGGCAAACGATTGATAGTTCTGTATATTATAAAGAGAGCAATCAAACTCACTGACATTGATCTCAGTAAATATTATGACCTCCAGAAAAGTTAAAACATTCTCCAAGAACATTTGTAACAAGTTCCAATTCTTGTGAAGACTTCTCACATTCACATGGATAAGATCAAAACTTCTACAAGATTCAACTGACATGAGTTGCCGGCGTATCTTCATCCACTCAGAAAATAAATGTACAATCTCAGTCATCACGTTATCTTCCGCAGATCCGCTTCGTTCTCAAAAAAGAATAACAGGGGCACCTTCAATTTTCTTAACAAATATACGACCATTTCGCACCCAAACATATTTGTAGTGTTTTTCAGTTGCTTGGCGCTTTGCCATCCATCGAAGCTTCTTGGCTAGATGTGTCAAATTTTCATTTATGTAAATGTTCTCATGTTTCAGCATGTTTCGTTTTGCAAGCCACTTTTCTCTTGTTTCTCTCTTGGTGAAACGGACTAGTATGGTAGCCTCAGCATCTGCTTTGCCTTTAATC
Organism: Dermacentor variabilis; assembly: GCF_050947875.1. Lineage (NCBI taxonomy): Eukaryota > Metazoa > Arthropoda > Arachnida > Ixodida > Ixodidae > Dermacentor > Dermacentor variabilis. Next base: position 257,983,248 of record NC_134568.1, read on the forward strand.
CTGTGCACAACTTCGACTTCCTCATTCCTGGGAAGGGATAGTTCGAGTCTCCCTGCAAGGGAATTTATAACTGCTCTCAAGTCTTCCCTCTCATGGCACTTGATCCCATGAATTTCCAAATTATTACGTCTTGAATAGGATTCCATCCTATTCGCCTCCATTTCCAGTTGAGAAAGTCTAGTGTCTTTTGCTGTCAGCTGCGCGTCCATGTCTGTAGTTTTTTTTTCTTTAGCTCTTTTACTTCTTGATTCTGGGTTTCAAGAGTTTTAAGCACTTCATCATATTTGAAAGAGATCAAATCGAGTGATTCTTCTATGCTCTGTATTGTTAATGCTTGCTCCTCAAGTTTTCCATGTTTAGCCAGCTGCTCCTCCTGCTTTCTTTCGAGCTCATCAAAACGGCGTAGCATAGTGTCAAGCTTCGACATGACGTCAACCAAAGAAGGTTGCTCACTGTCTGCCATTAACTTCTTACGCTGGGAGCCAGCCCCTTCTTCAGCGTTTGTCAGTCGTGTTTTGTGGTTTGCACACGTGGGACATAACCAAATACGGATCGTTTCTACTGACATGCTTTTTAGGTTAGTCTTTGTGACGCCAGAACATTTGCCGGCATGATAACGGTTATCACAATCGCTGCAACGAAGGCACTGGCTATCAGGTGCAATAGCTTTCAGGCACGCGAGGCAATCATTGCTAGACATTGTGAACACAACTTTGTGCAGTCCGGTGGAGCAGAATTTAAATTCAAACACAGAAGTAGTTATGAAACGCTGCTCTCACCTACTTAAGCGAAGAAAGAGTGTTATGCCGCGCTCATGCACTCCGCCGAACTGCGCTGGTTCACAATCGGCGTTGGCTTTTTAAGCGTTGTCGCCCGGTGTCGCCCTCCTGGATTGGCTGCCCCCACAATGACGCACTCGCAGTATGGACTGTGTAGCCATGGGCGCTCGCACCGAATCTTCTCCGGTATATCACATCGATAACGGCGCCGAAGATGGAAGCATCCGAAGCCAAGGAAGCGACAGTCAGGTCCCTTGGGTCTGGCGGTTCCTACGTAAGCAAAGAAAGAGCGTTATACCGTGCTCATGCACTCCGCTGGACTGCGGAGTGCGGAGAGTTATGGATATCTACACTTCAATCTTCTATTCTTTTTCAAGCTTACCAATGTTGGCAATATTTGTTGGCAATTAGAGGAAGCTTTAGTTTGGGGGTTCCTATCTAAATACATGGGAAAGGAGAAATCGCTTTTCTCTGTAACCACTGCACCAAATTTAATAAGATTTGTTGCACTTGAAAGAAAAGGTTAAAATCTAGTTACTGTTCAAAGCGAATTTTTTATTTAAAAAGTTTACCTTTATAAAAATTTTTGAAAATCACAAATTTTCATAGACTGAAACTATCTTTACAACTCGAACTCAGCAATGAAAATTAATATCACAATTATGTCAATCTGATAGTATATATCAGGTCTGTTCAATTCGCCTGCATCACTGTGAATCAATCACGGAGGTTCACGAGAAGTTAAATTGTGCAGCTTAATTTCTGCGGTGCAAGCACAGCGCAACACTCGAACCGAATGCCAAGGTGCAGGCGTGGTACAGGCATTATGTTATGTCCGACTAATGCGCACAGAATGCGTATGTTTGAGAGGTCCTGAACTGCAGGGATGATCAACGAATTCCAAGGTGCAGCACCCGTGAACTGGTTCAGGTGGGGCAGGGGAATTGAACGTACCTATAAAGCATACAAAATGGACACCATTGTTCTTAAGTACACCACTAATATGCGAGTAGGAGTTGCAAAACTCTTGCAGATTATCATAACAAATTCACGTAAGATATAAATTAACATATTAAAATTGTCCACCTTAGATTTTCTATCAGATGCAGTTTACAGAACTCTGTATCTGTTTTTGGTGCAGAGTTATGGATATCTACACTTCAGGCTTCTATTCTTGTTCAAGCTTACCAATGTTGGCAATATTTGCAAAAATAAATTTAGGTCCTAAATCAAAACTCCACTTCCAGCAGTTACTGAAATTTACTTTCACTCTCAAATGCAACAAGTTTTATAAAAACTAGCCTAAGGTTTATCTCTTAAAAACATTTCTGCGTTTTACATGTATTTGAATACGCAGCATCGGAGTTAGGTGCAAGCTACAAGCACGCACCAGTGCAAAAGAAGGTGGGGGACCTTGCCGGCGAAGTCCACCTTCTTTCGCCTTATCGCCGGCTTCTGCAGAAGGTCAATGAGGCGAAGCTTAAAGGCCAGCTCTCCCCAGAGTATAATGCACACTCAAACTCCAGGACAGAGCATACATACATGCGGCAAATTGATAACAAGGGGGCTCTGTGCCTCTTGATCAATTGGGTGCCTCACTGTCCTCCTCGAGCGGCAGTCGAGAAGGGACTGAAGCCACCTTAACGATCGGCTGTTGCTCATTCTGTGTAGTAAACCCACTGCCCAAACACCATTTTTTGCTATATAATCTCTATGCGCATGCTATAAAAGAGAGCTGCTGTATTGTCATGTAGTTACGGGGAAGAACTAGACAGTGGCCACAACTGTGAATGAAGTAAACTAATTTTGCTACTGGGCGAAATTTGTGCCCAGAAAAGCAAGTAGCACTCGAGCACAACGAAAACGGCAAGCACAATCATTGATCATCAAAATCTGATCTACAGGTCAAACACGTTGGCTATTTATGCAAGACTCGTCAAACATTCCAGTGCAACCACCGGTGCTCACCCACGTTCTAGAATATGCAGCACTGTTCGCCTTGCGCATGCAATCTGATTATACAAGGTCCCCTTGCTACAGAATCAGCAGCTACATTCGAGAGATTTCCAATACATGTAGACATGTCCTGTGATGAGCTATAAGGCTGTAGCAGTTGTAAACCAGTGAAAAATGGTCACCGGAAAAAGATGAACAAGTATGCATGTCCGTATATCGCCCCAAGATACTTGACAGTATCTTGGGGCGATATAGTCAAGTAGATACTTGACCACAAGTATCTACTTGTGTAATGATGTTCAGCTGCATTTAGAAGAGATATACATAGTGTGTCCTACAGAGAAAATACAAGCAATGAGCATTTGTTTATATTTCCCAAATGACTCCAACAACTAAGCCATGGCCCTCAGTCCCCAGCAGCTGCGGAGCGCCTGACGAAGGCGGCAGTCAGACCTGTAACGCAGCAGAGGGTGCTGAGAATCTCTGGGTCAGGATAGGCCGCCAATGGAAACTGACCCTGTCAACCTTTAACGCCCGAACTCTGTTGAGTGAGGCTAGCTTAGAAGGACTCTTTGAGGAACTATCAGACATTGTTTGGGATATCATTAGCCTTAGCGAGATTTGAAGAACTGGTGAGGCTTATACAGTGCTGACTAACGGCCATGTTCTCTGCTGTAGAGGTCTCCCAGATAAGCAATACGGGGTAGGATTCCTAATCCATAAGGACATAGCGGGCAAAATTGGCGAATGCTACAGCATTAATGAGAGGGTAGCAGTAGTCATAAACTTAATATGAGGTGTAGATTAAAAATAGCTGAAGCCTACACTCCAACATCCAGTCACGACAATGGTGAAATAGATCCGTTTTATGAAGATGTTGAATTAGCGATGAGAAAAGTGCAAACTCAGTATACTGTAGTAATGGGCGACTTCAATGCAAAATTGGGGAAAGAGCAGCCTGGTGAACAAGCAATTGGCAACTACGACGACAATGATCAAATAGATCCGTTTTATGAAGATGTTGAATTAGCGATGAGAAAAGTGCAAACTCAGTATACTGTAGTAATGGGCGACTTCAATGCAAAATTGGGGAAAAAGCAGGCTGGTGAACAAGCAATTGGCAACTACTGCGTCGCTAGAGGAGAGATGCTGGTAGAATTAGCAGAAAGGAATAAGCTTCAAATAATGAACACCTTTTTTCAGGAAGTGTAGCAACAGAAAGTGGACCTGGAAAAGCCCTAATGGTGAAACAAGAAATGAAATTGATTTCATACTTTCTGCCGATCCCAGCATAGTGCAGGATGTAGAAGTGATTAGTGAGGGCTAGGATTCGCCTCAATTTGAAGAGAGAAAGAGTAAAATTGGTCAAGAAGAAACAAGTCAACCTAGAGGCAGTAAGGGTAAAAGCAGACAAATTCAGGTTGGTACTTACCAACAAATATGCAGCCTTAGAACAGAGAGATTAAGATGACATAGAAGTAATGAATTAAACCATAACTAGATTGGTTTTAGAGGCAGCAATCGAAGTGGGAGGCAAGGCACCAAGGCAACCAGCAGGCAAGCTCTCCCAAGTAACAAAGGACCTAATACAGAAACGACAAAGAACGAAAGTGTCCAACTCAATATATAAGATAGAATATGCGGAACTGTCAAAACTGATCAAGGCAAAAATAAGTGATACTCAAAACTATAACGTGAGAAAGACTGAAGAAGCTGTAAAAAATGGACACAGCCTTAAATCAGTGAGAAAGAAACTTGGCATAGGACAAACAAAGATGTATGCAGTGAAAGATAAGCAGGGTAATATCATGAGCAATCTTGAAGGTATAGTAAAAACAGCGGAAGAATTCCATACTGACCTGTACAGTACCCAAGGAACCACGATACCTCCATTTCAAGCAGTAATGAACAGGTTGCAGAGACACCTCCTATAACTAGTGATGAGGTAAGAAGTGCATTGCAAGACATGAAACAGAGAAAATTGGCAGGAGAAGATGGAATAACAGTAGATTTAATCAATGACGGAGGAAACATAATGCTTGGAAAACTGGCAGCTCTCTATACGAAGTGTCTATCGACTACAAGGGTCCCAGAAAACTGGAATAATGTAAACGTTATACTAATCCACAAAAAGGGAGACGTTAAGGAATATAAAAACTATGAGCCCATTAGCTTACTCCCAGTATTATATAAGATATTCACCAAAATAATATCGAGTAGAATAAGAGCAATACTGGACCAACCAACCAAGGGAACAGGCTGGCTTCAGGGAGGGATATTCTACAATGGATCACATCCATGCCATTAATCAGGTAATTGAGAAATCTGCAGAGTACAATAAACCTCTCTCTATATGGCTTTCATAGATTACGAAAAGGCATTTGATTCAGTAGAGATACCAGCAGTCATAGAGGCATCAAATAATAAGGAGTACAGACCTCTTACATAAATACCTTAGAAAATATCTACAGAGATTCCACGGCCACTTAATTCTACACAAGTAGGAAGATACCTATAAAGAAAGGTGTCAGACAAGGAGACACAATCTCTCCAAATCTATTCACTGCATGCTTGGAAGAAGTATTCAAACTATTAAACTGGGAAGGCTTAGGAGTAAGGATCGACGGTGAATATCTCAGCAACCTTTGATTTCCCTATGGCATTGTTCTATTCAGCAACACTGCAGACGAGTTGCAACAAATGATAGAGGACCTTAACAGAGAGCGTAAGAGTGGGGTTGAAGATTAATATGCAGAAGAAAAAGGTAATGATAAATAGCCGGGCAAGAGAACAAGAATTCAGGATCGCCAGTCAGCCTCTAGAGTCGGTGAAGGAGTATGTTACCTAGGTCAATTAATCACAGGGAACCCTGATCATGAGAAGGAAATTCATAGCAGAATAAAATGGGTTGGATCACATACGGCAGACATTGGCAGCTCCTGACTGGAAGCTTGCCATTATCATTGAAAAGGAAGGTGTACAATCAGTGCATTTTACCAGTGCTCACATATTGGGCAGAGACTTGGAGACTGCCAAAGAAGCTTGAGAACAAGTTAATGACCGCGCAAAGAGTGATGGAACGAAGAATACTAGGCATAGTGTTAAGAGACAGAAAGAGAGCGGTTTGCATTAGAGAGCAAACAGGTATAGCCAATATTCTAATTGACATTAAGAGAAAGAAATGGATGTGGGCAGGTCATGTAATGTGCAGGTTAGACAACTGTTGGACCATTAGGGTTACAGAATGTATACCAAGAGAAGGGAAAAGTACTTGAGGATGGCATAAGACTGGGTGGAGCAATGAAATTAGAAAATTCACGGGTGCTTGTTGGAATCGGTTGGTGCAAGACAGGGCTAATTGGAGATCATAGGGAGAGGCCTTAGTCCTGCAGTGGACATAAAATAGGCTGCTGCTGATGATGATGATGACAGACAGATGAATGGTTACATTAGATGTCTTCTATAGAACAGATAAATATGCTTGCAGACTTTGATACACGTACCCTTATACACGTAAGTATGTACTATTAGCGTCAAATGAAACGTGAACAGCGGAGCATGTGGCCCAAGCATAAGTGAAGGTCTAGTGCGCACCGTCCAGTCATTACCATTAACAGGCATGCACATCCGGTTTGGCCGCACTGCGCGATACTTATATAGCGAGATATTTTCACTTCTGTTCTGGCTCATACATTTAGAAGGGAGAAAATAAAAATAAGCTAAAATTTGCAGTTTACAGTGAGTATTGTTGCACTGTTCGCCGAAGCCATAAGTGCATCGGCGCGTACAGCAGTGCACATAGTGCAGTTTGCACCGTCATCATTATAGATTCGTTCATGTGGTTTGCCGCTTGTGTGCCACATTCATTCTTTCAATCGGTGGAAAACTTGCGCAGTGCAGTATGGCTGACAGTTGCGACGGTGGTGGCCAGCGTGCCGAGCACGTTTGGCCGTTTGTTTGACTCCCAAACAAGCGCCATGTGGCCAAATCGGATGTGCGCGCCTGTCAATGGTGATTGACTGGGCCCACCGTGGTTGCTCAGTGGCTATGGCGTTGGGCTGCTGAGCACGAGGTCGCACGATCGAATCCCGGCCACCGCGGTCGCATTTCGGTGGGGGCGAAATGTGAAAACACCCGTGTACTTAGATTTAGGTGCACGTTAAAGAACCCCAAGTGGTCGAAATTTCTGAAGTCCTCCACTACGACGTGCCTCATAATCAGAAGGTGGTTTTGGCCAGTAAAACCCCATAATTTTTTTAGTGATTGACTGGATGGCATGCACTATACTTTCACTTATGCTTGGGCCATGCAGTCTGCTGTTCAAGTTTCATTTGACGCTGCTAGTACATCCTCAGGGCATGGAATGGAGCTCAATAAATTATTAAATAATACTGGAGACAGCACTGTCCCTTGGGGAACTCATTTTCACCATTATATGTACCTGATGAAAAGCTGTTCTGGAAGCAAATAAATTTTTTGCCACCTAAACACTCCGTAAACTATGCTTGTATATATTTTAGGACGTTTTCAGATCCGGTTGTAATTCTGCATACCATCCTTGGCATCATGCAAGTTCTATACGAAATTCAAGGTCAATATGCCCCTGCCATGTTGAACACTCTGGTGTGCACCAATTTTACAGGCACTAGGTGCATTCTTTTATGAATATTATAACAATAACATGATATTTCTATCAGCTTTACAAAATTTTATGTTAGGGCTATTGGCCTGATGTTGTCTATACTCTATTTCAGACATCAGATGCAACGCTGTGGAGGCTAGAGACTTGCAGTAGCTGGGTTCACACTTATAGTTCAATATTCTTTCACAGCACTTGTGCGAAACTTCTTTATATAGGCTTAGTATTGAATACAACAAATGCATTTACTAATCCTTAGAAACAAAGAACTGTAACATACGGCTGCTAATCAGTTGTTTTAGATGAAATTGCTTTTTGTTTTTTCTGTCCGGATATTTCTTTTTTTGTCCAGCCCGTTGCGGCAGCCTCACGTGCGTGCTCACGCGAGCAAACTACGTTGGCGCGCAGCCAAGTGTGGACAGAACACGCAGCAATGCGCTCGCGGAACCCTTGGGAGTGATAAATTTTCATCACCGAACTTCTTGCATAGATTCCACAGAATTGCACCTGATGTTTGAAACAGAGTATATCGAGCATAACTGCCTCCATCTTTTCTTTTTTCTTTTTTTAAGCAGTGGCATAGCCTTTGCAATTTTTCATTCAGATGGAATCTCCATGACCTTTTGCCTGAATAATATGTCGCCATCCCGTTTCGATGGGGATCCCAACAGACATCATCATCATCGAAAAAGCGAGAGAGGAAATTGGCTGCAGTGCACGGCTTATATAAGACGGGTTTCGGCGGTGGAAGCAATACCGCCGATGTGTTGCTACATTGCTTGAATGCCAATCGCATTAACGTCTACAGTCATCGTGAGATCAGTTCTGCCGGAATGTCTAAGTGATAATGAAATAAAGCACACATGTAGCTTGGATAGTGTCCAAAGAAGAAGAGCTTGGATAACACGAATGAATGAATATCATGAAGTAAATGAAAAGAAAGCAAAATGAAAATGGAACAAAAGTAATTACAAGTTCGCAACGACAAAAAAAAAAAAGAATAATGAGCGCAGCACGGTGAAAATGAAGAGACAAAATAGTCGGCACGTCCCACGTACGAGAACCACTGTTTAAATTGTATTCAAATTTACAACACCGTAAAATTTTCATTCTTCACTCGATTGTACATTTGATCGCACCCCAACGTTTGTTACGCACCACAAATACACCATCATCATCATCATCATTAGAATGAAAAGCCAGCGCATGGTACAAGCAGAACCATAGTGGTAGAACTGTATGAGCTCGCCATCTGCACGCTGCGTCCCCATTCCTTCAAGCAACTCGTCAACAAGGCCGGCACCGTTTTCGAACGTGAGCACATCTGCTGTTTCTACGAATACCTACGCCCTTCGTGGCTACCACCATCGGAGGAAGTATGCAGAGGCCACATGATCACCTGGGGACAAGGCAACACATGGAAAACAAGCAGGCTTCGCATACTGTGCCAGAATCTAATGGAGAAGATTCTTCCACATGCCCCGACATCAGCGAAGAAATTGGTCTCCGCATCAGATCAACGGTTCGACAGTTAATCATCAAAGAGGTTGAGGAAGTGCGGCACTACTTTATGCAAGTCCTTGTGAAAAGTTCGGGTTTTCTAAAGCAAGATTCTGCACCAGAGGATGGCAGAGCAGCACCAGAAAACTGGCAAGGGGACACCAGCGGCTGGACCTGGAGCATCTGGAGAGGGATCAGTTTCAGTTTATTATTTGTTCATAACAATTTGTTACAAAAATGGTATACAGACAAGGGTCCCAAAGTGAGAGACTGCACCAGGACGCTTGGATTAGAAGTTATACAAAAAAAAATAATAATAATAAAGCGGAGTACAGAGCAGAAAAGCAAATCATGAAATAAGCAAAATATATCCAAGAAACTGAGTGACAGCACACATTAAAGACAAAAGGAAGAGGAAAGATGCACAATCAATGGTAATTCCACAGCTTCTAAATAGCAAAATAACATTGTAGGAAATTAATCAGGCAGCAAATAATTCTTGAGTTCATATTTGAAAGAAGACAAGGTAGTTGACAACTTAATGGAATATGGAAGACTGTTCCAAAGTTTAAGCGCGCAAAAAGAGGAAGCCATCTTTCCGTAATTAGTATGATATAAAGGCAACAAGAAATTTCCTTGTGCTGCAAACCTTGTGTTATTGGGATTAAAAAGGAGATCAGAACTAAAAGTAGTAAGAAACTTGTTGAGTTAGTAATTTGAAAAATAATATCGCTAAATGATAGTTAAACAAATCAGTAACTTGAAGAATGCGGTTCGTACGTAGCTGTGAAGAGGCGTTAGAGAAAAAATGGCTTCGCGTTATAATGCGGATAGCCTGATTTTGAATGTGCTGAATAGAGGAAAGATGACAATGATAAGTATTACCCCAAGAAGCGATACCATAAATGATAAGCGAAGTATAACGATAATAATGCTTCTTTGGAAAAAATGCATGTGATTTGAGTAGTGCTCTAATGCCAAATGCTGTTTTTTTCTTTGATGTGTGTAATGTGCTAAGTAAACTTAAGGTGGGGATCTAATTTGATGCCGAGGAAAGAACCACAAGTTGAGGCAGGAATGTCATGCCCATTCAGATTTATGGTCGGAGAGCAAGGTAAATGTCTCTGTGATGACTTAAATAACATGAATTGCGTTTTTGTAGGGTTTATTAACTAGAAAATTAGCGTTACACCATTCAGTAATTTTTGACAGATCACTGTTTAGTTTCAAAGTTAGCGAAAGTAATGGTTTATCCAAAAGGGCAACAGTCGTATCATCGGCGTATACTAGAGGTAGGGTATAATTAAGGCAGTCAGGTATATCTTGCGGCATAAGTCCCAACGGCTGTGACATCAGCAATGAGTGGCAGCAAGTGCTTCACTTGCACATAACAGAGGCCATCCGCAAAGTTTTGAAGGAAGTGCAGCAGAATTATATGCAAAAACTTCTTAGTAGACATAAGGGTTTCCCATAGCCTGGCCTGTGAGCAGAGACTTTTCCCCGTATAAAACAGGCCAAATGATGAAAGAAAGTTATATATATATTTTTTTAATTTGTGCACTTCTGGGAACACTAGGTGTCAATCTCGACACGTTCCTTTCTTTTTTCTTCATATCTGCAAGAAGAGAAAAGTTTTCAAGAAATACATGTTTCAAAAGAGCACGATGGGTGTTTCATTTGTAAATATAAAGTATCTTATCACAGTCGCTGCGGTTAATGAGCTTTCGTGAGGCTCTGCGAAAACACCCATGAACATAGACTTCGGTGCACGTTAAGGAACCCCAGTAGGTCCAAATTTCCGGAGTCCCCCACTACGGCGTGCCTCATAATCAGATCGGGGTTTTGGCATGTAAAACCCCATAATTTTTTTAGGCACATCGGTCTTCGTCAAGTACTCACCACCTAATTTTGGACAGCCCTATGGGAGCCATCAGATGTAACCATGGCGCTCGGGTGCAACAGGCATTTTACACGGGTTCCAAGGATGTGTTGCCCTCGTAAGTCTTTGTAGCGCAATTACTTCGGCTTCGTAAATTAACATGGTACACACGATTAAGTAGCTATCGATTATAAATTTTCCCTCCATGGAGGAAGGGAATGTTTCCCTCTGTTGAAGCTTGAACACACAAGATGAGCCTACTGCATAGTGTTAAAAACTCTGCATGAAAATTTCAAGAGGTAAAAACTAGATTTCTCAGCACAATGCGTTGGCGGGCTAGTTGGTGCGAATCCATAATTGCTTTGTTAAGTGGAAAACAATGGACACAACGAACCTGCTGTCTCTCTTGTGTCGGTTGTATTGCGTGAAACAAAGTAATTATCGTAAAATGTAGAAATGGACGAATAATTACTTTTTTCGAATACGAATAGTCAAATGCAGACGCATATATTTACTGCAGGCGTATTTATTTCGTTATTAGTGAAAAAAAATACACTGAAATATCACAAACAATTTAGATAAATTATACTCAAGATCACTAAATTTAATATATTCGGATGTCTTACATGCCAAACCATGATATGACTACGAGGCACACGGTAGTGGGGGATTCTGGACTGATTTTTACCACCTGTAGTTCTTTAACATGCACTCGCTGCACGGTACATGGGTGTTTTTGCATTTTGCCCTCATCTAAATGCGACCGCTGCGGCTGAGATTTGATCCCGCGTCCGCAGGCTTAGCAGCGCAACGCCAAAGCCACTGTGTCAACACAGCGGGTAACACCGTCACTAATTCTAAGAATGAATGACTGCTGTATGATTAGCTTTAGAAAAAAAAATGCGAAATGGATAGTTGAAAAATTATCAGAGGAGAAAACACTGCCGAAGGACTTGTGCACCGTAGATTCACTGAAAAGTGTCCGTTGCAATTAAAACATCACTGTTTTGTAGCGTAAAAGATAAAACATTAACTACATATTGCAATATATATACTGACCAGGTTGCAAGAAATACAAAACATAGAAAATTATGGCAGAACTCATCTCACGATGACTGTCAACGTTATTGCGATTAGTATTAGGGCTATTTAGCGACGTACCATATTTCTGAAGTCACGATTATTTGTCAGCTGTAATGGTCATTCTGATACTTCTGTTGCTTCAGATGTCTGCGACATACATAGGTATCATCCATCTTGGATATAGTACTCGCCTGCCGAGGTCGCCCATAAGCATGGTGACATCGCAATGACTCTATGATGACGACGCATCCACGGATGAGGATGAGATGACGAAGATAGTATGATGACGAAGGAAATGATACGAAGATTCCTTATGGATGACGGTGGTATAGCGACCCAGGTAGCACAAAAGGGATACAGTGCGTTTTCCCCCTATTTATCTGAGACAATAAAAACATCCAAAAGAAGACGCGGAATAGATCATGCTCTAAAGAATGTCGTATATATAGTCTAATGTTCGGCTTGAATTCATTTTATAAGCAACCTAAACGCGGTTTTAAAAACATCGCACGAAATACCGTCTAAAAAACGGATTTCTAAATACCTAAAGAATGTCGCAAAAACCGCTGACAAAACCCATTCTGAGACGTTTTCAAACCGTCGTGAAAAATAAGGTTTGGTATTTCTTACTTTTTTTTTTGCAGCTTAGCTCGTACTTAGCTCAGGCTCATACAGGTTGTGGGTACAGACACAAAGGAAGTTAGAACAAGTACAGTGTCACCACATTAAAAAAAAAAAAAATCCACAAATATACGTTTTTCAAAAATTAATAACATTGACACATGAAAACAGACATATTGAAGAATAGATGACTAGACGAAATGAATTGCAGGCTACAAAAACCGACTCCCCACTTGTAATAAAAGATTGTCGCACAAATAGCACCAACAAAACAACTTGTAATACATCCTTTCAGGTGACTAGAAGCTAAATGTATACGCCGAATTTTTTTAATTAGGAAAATTCAACAGAAAAAACTATTCCAAGAAGCACACATCTAGCTAACGGACGTCTACCTTCCAGTTTAATCTAGCTAAGGCCACAGCTAGCAGCCGTCTTTTGTAAACTGTACTCTAGACCTAGACCTCTACAAGCTTGCTGGTAGGTCAGCAAATGCACCCCGACAATTGCCGCGAGTATAGCCACATGGGAAACACTGCTGTAGCTGCAGTGTACACGTTCAATGTCCAGGCGTGTTTCACCTTTGCAGATGGTATAGTTAGCTCTAGTTACCATGTTTACAATATTGGTTGGTTGGATTCTTATAAGTCACCACAAAAGCACAAGAAAGGCAACGACCACAGTAAAATTTTACTTTGCCTGTGGTCAGTGTCTTGTGCCAAGTTAATTCCCAACCAGATGAGCTCTTGTCAAGCCCTTGATTTCATACCACTGTAATATTGCACAAATATCAAACTGATAATCATTTACAGAAGTAGTAAATACAGTGTAACAAAATACTTTTTATCAAGACATAACACCAGTACCGAAATAGTTATCCCAATGTTCACAAAGAAACGTATTTGTGCTCTATATATTGTTCTCCCACTCCTTGTAAACTGCAAGACAACAGTCTTTGTCTAAGCTCTGCAAGTATAAGCATTTCTAGTTTTTCATTTCATTTATTTCATTTATTGAACCCTCAGGGCCAAAGGCATTAAAGAGGGGAGTGGTTACAAAACAGAAATACATAAATAAATACAATGCATATTACAGAACAAGTATTATCATCTTCCTGTTATACAATGTTAGCTAGTGCAGAACGAAAATGCTGGTTATCAATTATGTTGACTATATCTGCGGGAAGGCGGTTCCATTCGCGTGATGTGCGAGGCAAGAAAGACTGAAATGCAGTTTTAGTGTTACATGTTTCAATGCCAACTTTGTGACGATGGTCAATGCGGTTTGACACGTATCTGGGGGACGAAATGAGAGAATCGCGTAGCATGGGGTGATGGTATAGTTTATGAAAAAGGCTCAAACGAATTGTCTGCCGGCGGGATGCTAGAAGAGGTAAAGAAAGATTAGCTTTCATGCTTGTTACACTTGCGGTACGGTTAAAGTTGGACAGGATAAAACGAGCAGCGTTATTTTGAACCAGCTCAAGTAAAGTTATCAGTTTTTCATGATGCGGATCCCATATCGCGGCGGCATATTCCAAATTAGAATGTATTAGTGTTTTATAAAGCAGTAATTTCAAAGAAGATGGAGTTTTGGAAAAGTTACGGCGCACGTAGCCCAACATGCGGTTAGCTTTGTTAGTAATGTATTCAATATGGCGCGTCCAGTTAAGATCAGCAGAAATATGAACACCCAGGTATTTATATGAAGTAACCGCTTCTAACGCAACGTTATTTAGGTAGTATACAGGCGGAGAGTTGGCACTTCTTGATATTCGCATAATTTTGCACTTATTAGTATTAAATTCCATAAGCCATTCATTACTCCAAAGAGAAATGTTAGAGAGGTCACGCTGAAGAATGTTAGCATCGTCGGGGGATTTTATTTCGCGGAAAATAACACAGTCATCAGCAAACAAAAGAATGTTAGATGATACAATGGAAGGGAGATCATTGATGTAAATAAGAAATAAAAGGGGTCCAAGCACTGACCCTTGTGGCACGCCCGAGTAAACGCCCGAGTGATCAAATGGCGTCAGCACTAACCAACTTTAATGTGTAACAAAGTTGCTAATGAAACATTATTGGGGGTTTTCATACAAAGTATGAAATCTGCCACTACAGATGTGCAGCACGAAAAGTTACTTTTCATTATGCCCCTTTATTTTTAAGAATTTAAGATACAGTTTAAACAAGTGCAGCAATTCAGCCTAAGCACACACTCAGTGCACATGATGCATTGCAGTCCACTCATTTTGTTCAGCCATTCTCAATGTTTGAGCACCATGCCTTTAAATGGTTCTACATGTTCCGTAAGAAAGGACCAGGTTTTGTAATACTTGTGGATCAGTACTAGCATAATATACCAAGTATGCCAACTATACCAGTACACTTAATGAGCTTGTCTGTCTGAAATAGTGCAACAAATGTGTGATCCCATTTCCCTTGTTTCACGAGCCATGAGTATAGGTTCCATTGCATATGCATCTCATGTGCCAGTAGACTTGCACTGGTATGAAAATGCATAAATCCATATGCAAAAACCACACATACCATTTCCACGACCGAATACGGCCAATAAATACCACTATCACCTCAGGTAAACTGCATTCTAAATGGTGTCATGCAGTCCAATGGCAGGAGAACTGAGTGCAAGTGTGTGGAGAGTGCATTATAAGGAACATAAAACAGTATGCAGAAAGGCTGCTTCGTGTCTCTACACAGAAGTAAAAAATGCACTTTCATAAATACAAATGTGATTCAGTATGGTTGCTATGAATATGACTAATTGTGTGGGTCCTTAGTAACACAACTTTTTTACACAGAACTTAGAAATCTTAATTATCCATGCAACAAAAAATGCTGCAACTGTCTCAGTTAAAACGGTAATTCAAATGTTTATAAAATAGGTAAAGGCACCAATTGGCTTTTTTTGAGAGCATCGCCAAATGTAGTAGACGTTATCTTCAAATAAAGTGAACAGCGCAGAGAATACACTTGGGTAGAATTATAAGCTAAAAGGCAGCAAAGGCCCATTCTCAATGCTCTCTTGACGTTATTTACAGAAACACACGCATGCGCACACGCACACAGAATGCTTATTTGTGGTGCTTTCAAAAGTTACCAATTGGAATTGCAACTAAACTGTGGCTGGCCTACCATAAGGAGCTCGTTGTGGACCCTGGAACCATGTTTTGATTAGAAGGCCTACTATTTCTGCTAAACGGAAAGGCTTGATTTTCACCTGGAATACTTTGTTGTGATCGTCTACAGACAATTGGAACTTCATTGCAGAAAGTTGGTTGATGAAATCATGGGTACTGAACTTTCTTCATACCACCTCAGGGAAAGATGCAGCTGTTTACACAGGGTTTGGCCGGTTCAATGTTTTGTAGTATCCTGCACGAGTAAAGACATCAACAGTGTAAAACAAATTGTGCATCAAGATTTTTAATTCCTCTCTTTTAATATCAATTAATGCACCTAGAAGAAATTCATTAATGGAGTACTAAATGCAAAAATGTTTTGTCCACATTTTGTGCTTTTTTAGATAGTGGCCAACACAACAATAATGACATGGAGCCTCAATTCCTTGAGCAGCACAAATAATTATTACATCACATTTTATGCAGCTACATTACAATATACTCCAAGTGCAGCACTATTTGATATGTGAAGCAGGAGACTACTCGCATCACCAAAACCATAGTTGGAATTCATGCAGTGTCACAACTCGGGCACAATTCAGTATAGTTGACAGGGGTGTAATGACGTCACTAAAAGCCGTCAAATTGTCCCTTCCAATTGTGCGCTTCTTTTTCAAATGCAGGGCTCTCTCCCCTGTTATCCTGTCGAGCAGGCACATACCCAGGGTTCTTTTTCTGGGGTGGGGGGGAGGGAGCAACTCAAGGTGACTTTTCTATGCAAAAAAGTAGAAGAGGGGGGGGTACATTAATACTAGTACAAATGTGAATAATGCCCACTGTTCACCATAAAGACACGCAAACCCGCAAAGGAGAAAGGAAGTAAGGTGTATCTCACAGGTACGCCTGTGAGGTACACCTCGTCTTTACTTGACCGACAAGGAACCACATCAAATGGACTCACGCACGCAAGGAAAAAGTGCAGGAAGAACACTGCCAAGAACAAATAAAGAAGCGAAAGTGTAAATTAAAGATTTCTAGTAGCGTTTTCTTTAATTACCTCTAGAAGAATTATAGAGAAATATATATTTGCAGAACAATCACAGGGTTCTTTTGGATCCCTTGTTTACTGCTTTACCAAGTGCCAAAACCAACTCGTATTGTTATTTGGGAAGTTGCGTAACAATGTGTGGCCTCTAGTCCTATACAACTCCGTAGAGCGCAGGACGCTACAGCTCTAGACGTACTGCACCCACCGTGAAAGGTTAGAAAAACACCCACATAACCACAGCAGACGAGTGGCTACGTCAGGTGGCTCGACAGATAACTGCAGTGGAAGCTTCATTCAAAACACACGGAATCATTCTCCACTTCCGGTGGCGTTTTCACTACTTGCTTTTTAAATGAAAAGATGTTGATCCATAAATACTTTCACAAACAATGGTTAAATTTGTTCATTTTCGCTTTTCCTTCCTGTTTGGTTGATGCCTCGGCTCTCTCCCTTAGTAGGTCGCTTAACTTGTTAACTCCTTGCGACTCTTGTTTCCAGTTGCCAGCCTTGCACGAAAACTGCTGTACAATTCGGCAAAAACCAGACGAGTTAACGAGTGACATTCATATTGCTGATGGGTTTAACAGTTATTGCAGGGTTTGATGATGGACTCTGTTGAGCATTATTTTATTTTCCACCTTATCGAACACATATCACGAGTATATGGTTCCGGAGATCTGCCATTGTCTCAGCCATCTATCAGTCGAGAAAATAATTAAACAAAATGAAAAATTAAACACAAGTGACGTATTCTTCTGCCGGAACTCGTTCCATGAGCATATAGGCCACCTGACTAGGAACTGAATCCTTGTCCTGGTCCCTGGATCAGTCTAAACAAAGAAGGTTGAACTAACGAAGCAACAGCGATGCGCATGACCGTTGCAATAGATGGTGACAACTGAACGCAGCTAGAGTTAATCACGCGGGCACCAAATCGATGAAAAAACTGGCCTTCACAACCTAGGAGATGCCGATAACCACCGCTATCCAAAAGGAGTGAAAAAGGCAGCAGAATTTTGACCACTAAATAGCTGACAAGTCTCAAGATTGATTTGGCAGCGCTTGAATATGTGTGAGTAGTGGTGATGTGGGTCGGATGGGGTATGCCGCTTAATTTTGGGGAGGGGGTGAGGGAAGGGGCCCCCCTAGCTCTTGGCACGCGCCTGCTGTCGAGTGTTGAATTATCTGTTTTCGCAGCATGGTTATAGTGTGTGTGTGTACGTCAGTTGTGTGTAGTACCACGAGATGGCCACAGACTTCTGTTTCACGTCCAAAGCCACACTACACTTTGCGCATGTTTTGAGCTGTGACACTGATAGGTAATATGTTAATTAATAATATTTCTCTATTATTAAACAAGCAATTGATGCTCCATAGCATAATTAGTGAGTCGACAGCTATCCATTCTTGGTATAAAGACAGGACACAAATTTTGTGGTATACTCCTAAAAAAACTAAGTACTGTCTCGACACCACAATGACAAACGACCTTATGATCATTGTTTTGATGTCAGATTCACATTGTATATTGTAAATTTCAAGAGGTAAAGGCCATTTTGCTTATTGACAAATAGGACAACATTAAACTCCCTTTCCTGATGCTGACATCATTTAAACATTGCAATTTGGCAAGCTAGAATTGAGACTTATATTTATAACTAAATCAAGATGCTAGAGGTTCCCCAGCAATAAATGCAAGCATAGTTCACTTTCATATATGCCACAAAACACAGCAAGAATTCTGTAAAGGTTGTCAAATGCATCACTTTTTTTAGGTGCAGATGACGCTCAAGCAGCAGTTTTGTCAGCTGGTCTTCCACTAGCTGTTTTGACAGACTGCGACGACAGCATAATAGCTCACGTTGGGTCGTTCCTAGCCGCCTCTGAAATTCAGAAAACATTGATCAGCTGATGCTGGTAGCACAAACGACTACTTAAATTAGAATAACGAAACAATAGGTGCTCCAAAAAATAAATAAAAAAAGATTTGTATGCTCGGAACAACAAAAATGGAAAAATACATGGAGTATATTGACTGCACACTACTCTGTGACAACACTGCAAGCGGCACAGCTGTCTTGATAGCCACATGGTATAGCGCAGCGCAGAAACCATTCAGTAAAAACATAATAAAGGCCAACTGACGGCTAAGGTATCTTACTTGAAAATTTTTAAAAAATAAATTATATGCATTTAACCAATATGTGCAAAAGTAATTTTAAGTTCACCATGATTTGCAAATGAGCTGTTTACATCTCGCACAGTACTATATTTCTTAACCTTGAAATTGCAAGTTTAATTTAGCTATATACTATGTAAACGAGATTTTTTTTTCTTTTTTTGCACTCAAAATAGCAGGTAAGATTTTTTTTTTTTTTTTAGCAGCGGTATAACCTTTGCAATTTTTCATTCAGGAGGAATCTCCATGCCCTTTTGTCTGAATAATTTATCGCGTCCCATTTCGATGGGGATCCCAACAGACATCATCATCATCGAAAAAGCGAGAGAGGAAATTGGCTGCAGTGCACGTCTCATATATGACGCGTTTCGGCGGTGTCGGCAATGCGGCCGGTGTGTCGCTACATTGCTTGAATGCTAATCGCATTAACGTCTACAGTCATCGTGAGACCAGTTCTGCTGAAATGTCTAATTGATAATGAAATGAAACACACGTGTAGCTTGAATAATATCGAAGGAAGAAGAGCTTGGATAACACGGAATAATGAATATCATGGAGTGAATGAAAAGAAAGCAAAACGAAAGCGGAACAAAAGTTATTTCATGTTGACGACGAAAAAAAAAGAATGATGAGCGCAGCGCGGTGAAAATGAAGAGACAAAATAGTCGGCGCGTGCCGTACGAGAAGCACTGTTTAAATTCTTTTAAAATTTACGACACCTTAAAATTTCCTTTCTTCGCTCCACCATGGATTTGATCGCACCCTAACGTTGCTACGCACCACAAATACTAACGCCATCATCATCGTCATCATGAGAATGAGAAGCCAGCGCGTGGCACAAGCAGAACCATAGTGGTAGAAGCGTGCGAACTCGCCATCTGCAAGAGTGCCACGTCCCCGTTCCTTCAAGCAACTCGTCAGCAAGGCCGGCACCGTTTTCGAACGTGAGCACATCTGCTGTTCCTACGAATACCAAGGCCCCTCGCGGCTACCACCGTCAAAGAAAGTATGCACAGGTCGCGTGGTCCCCTGGGGATACTGCTACCAGGAGAAGAGGCGCAGGCTTCACGTGCTGCGCCAGAATCTAGTGGAGAAGATTATAGGCCCCTCGTGGCTACCACCGTCAGAGAAAGTATGCAGAGGCCGCATGATCACCTGGGGACAAGGCAACACGTGGAAAACGAGCAGGCTTCACGTGCTACGCCAGAATCTAGTGGAGAAGATTCTAGGCCCTTCGCGGCTACCACCGTCAAAAAAAGTATGCACAGGTCGCATGGTCCCCTGGGGATAATGCTACCAGGAGAAGAGGCGCAGGCTTCACGTGCTGCGCCAGAATCTAGTGGAGAAGATTATAGGCCCCTCGTGGCTACCACCGTCAGAGAAAGTATGCAGAGGCCGCATGATCACCTGGGGATAAGGCAACACGTGGAAAACGAGCAGGCTTCACATGCTGCGCCAGAATATAATGGAGAAGATTCTTCGACATGCCCCGACATCGATGAAGAAGCTGTTAACCGTACCGTTCAAGAAATTGTTAACCGCATCGGACCATATATTCGAAAGGTAATCCACGAAGTGCTGGAGGAAGTGCGGCAGCACTTTCTGCAGGTGCTTGGGAAAAGTTCGGGTGTTCTAAAGCAAGATTCTGCACCAGCTGATGGCAGAGCAGTACCAGAAGACTGGCAGGCGACACCAGTGACTGGACCTGACTTGGATGAGCCATTTATCATCAGTGATGAGTGGCTGCAAGAGTTGCACTTGACCATAACAGATACCATCAGCAATGTTTTGAAGGAAGTGAAGCAGCATTTTCTGCTAAAACTTCTCCCAAAGCCTCGCCTGTGAACCTTAATCTTTTATTTTTCTAGTATGTGTGATCCTCCGACCACCAGGTGTCAACCTCGACAGGTTCATTTCTTTTTTTTTTTCTTCATCTCTGCGAGAAGAAAACAGTTTCAATAAACGTTTCAAAAAAGCATGATGGATGTTTCGTTTCTAAATCTAAAGTATACCTTATCGCAGTCGCTGCGGTTAATGAGCTTTCCTGAGGCACTGCGAAAACACCCGTGTACTTATATTTAGGTGCACGTTAAAGAACCCAGGAGGTCCAAATTTCTGGAGTCCTCCACTACGGCGTGCCTCATAAACAGATCGTGCTTTTGGCACGTAAAACGTCATAACTGTTTTTTTTTAGGCACATCGGTGTTCGTGAAGTACTCGACACCAAATTTTGGACAGCCTATGGCGAGCCGTCTGGTGTAACCGTAGCGCTCGGGTGCAACAGGCTTTTAAGCTGGGTTCCAAGGATGTGTTGCCCTTGTAAGTCTTTGTAGCGCAATGACTAGGGCTTCGTAAATCAACATGGTACACACGATTAAGCAGCTATCGATTACACATTTTCCCTCCATGCAGGAAGGGAATGTTTCCCTCCGTCGAAGCTAGAACACACAAGATGAGCCTCTACAGGCGTATTTATTTTGTTATTAGTGAAAACAAAAATACGCCGAAATATCACGGACAGTTTGGATAAGTTAAACTCAAGATCACTAAATTTATATATTCGTATGTTTTACGTGCCCAAGTACGATATGAGGGTCGCGGTAGTGGGGGATTCTGGACTGATTTTTACCACCTGGAGTTCTTTAACGTCCACTCGCTGCACGCTACCTGGGCGTTTTTGGATTTCGCTCTCATTGAAATCATGTGGAAATCCGACCGCTGCTGCTAGGATTTGATCCCGCGTCTTCGGGCTTAGCAGCTCAACGCCAAAGCCACTGCGCCAACACGGCGGGTAACACGACCACTAATTCCAAGAATGAATGAATGCTGTATGATTAGCTTTAAAAAAAAAAACGCGAAATAAATAATTGAAAATGACTAGAGGAGAAAACACTCCGTTGCAATGAAAACATCACTGGTTTGTAGCGTAAAAGGTAAAACATTGACTACATATTGCAACATATATACTGACCAGGTTCCAAGAAATACAATATACATAGAGTTTCTCACTACATTACCTAGAGGGAAATCTGGCGCTGCTGCGCTGTGGTATGCATGGGAATGCCGGTATATTGTGACTTCGGATTGGCATCGTTCTCGGATAGACAGGACACCTTGAAGACGCGCTTGACAAGTACCGTTCCGTCTGTTACAATGATTCATTTTCTACTAGAACAGCACGTGAAAAGCTGTTTTAGCTTTATTATTACGCGAAAACATGTTTCGTTTAACTATGAGAACTTGTTATTGCGTGTACGCTTATATGTTACGTAAGAAGTATCAGCGGGCCGCTAAAGTTGGAGGACAGACGACAAGGTTCCCGCTCGCTTTGAAACAGTTTGTCGTCTGTTCTTGCTTTTCTTCGCTTGGTCATGCATTGTGGGTGAGTAAAGATGTAATATGCGTGAATGGAAACATTTTATGAAGATTTTACTTTGAGAACGCGTTATTTGCACAGCCATATCCACGTTTTAGACGAAGCCTCTTACAACACCAGCCAACACGAGCCTCGCAGACACATATACCGTCATTCCCATGGCGGCACGGTGCCCCCTTAAGAAACTCCCATAGACGGTGGCGCCAGATTACCCTCTAGGTGTTATAGTGAGAAACTCTATGACAATATAAAGAAAATTGCTGCAGAACTCATCTCAGGATTACTGTCAACGCTAGTGCGATTAGCATTCGAGCTATTTAGCGACATACCATATTTGTGAAGTCACGATTATTTGTCAGCTGTAGTTGTCACTCTGATACTTCCGTTGCTTCGGCGAAATACATAACTATCGCCCCTCTTGACTATGGTACTCGCCTGCCGAGGTCGCCCATAAGCATGGTGACATCGCAATGACTCTATATGATGATGACGCATCCAGTGATGAGGACGGGCTGACGAAGGTAGTATGACGACGAAGGCAGTGATTTGAAGATTCCTTATGGATGACGGTGGTATAACGACCCTGGTAGCACAAAAGGGATATAGTGCGTCCCCCCCACTCCCCCGTTCATTCGAGACAATAAAGAAATTGGAGGCTTATCAAGGTTTAAGCCCAGTGGATGCGAAGCATCCACTGGGCTTAACCTTAGCGTATCCTTAGCGTTTGGAGGCATCTTGACCGCATACACGCCCGGTGCAAAGACGCTGGCGCGGTTGCGGGCACAGAGACTGACGCGACGGCGGGCGCGCGCCGCTTCATCCCTGGCGTGACGTCACATATCACGTGATGCATCGATGGTGGCGCCGCCGCCGCGTCGCGCGCGACGGCGCGAACCGAAGCGTGGAGGCCTCCGCCGGGCGACGTCCGACGGCGCGATATGAGGCCCCATCTGCAGCCGGTATGACGTCATCACGTGACGTCACATCATGTGATCTCACTTCAGGGTCAATGGTGGCCACCGCCGGGAGGCGACCGACGGCGCGATATGAGGCCCCATCTGCAGCCGGTGTGACGTCATCACGTGACGTCATGTCACGTGACCTACTTGAAGGTCAATGGTGGCCACCGCCGGGAGGCGACCGACGGCGCGATATGAGGCCCCATCTGCAGCCTGTGTGACGTCATCACGTGACGTCATGTCACGTGACCCCACTTCAGGGTCAATGGTGGCCACCGCCGGGCGTCGCGCGAAGGCCCGAAACCTACGTTAATATGCTTCGCATAAAAACGTTCAAAAGAAGACGTGGAATAGCTCATATATCGTCTAATGTCCAGCTTGAAATCATTTTATAGACGTCCTAAATGCGGTTTTAAAAAAACGTCACAAGAAATATCGTCTAAAACACGGACTCTAAATACATAAAGAATGCCACAGAAACCGCTGACAAAACCCGTTTTAAGCCGTCTTCAAACCGCCAGGAAACTAACGTTTGGTGTTTTGTACTTTTTCATGCAGCTTAGCTTTACCTTTTCTTACAATGGCAACGGAAAAAAAATGGTAGGTGACCCTAATATTTGAGTTAGGTGTCTTTTAGTGGCAATCGCACCTCGGCGTTAGTGTTCTTTAGGTTAAGCGAGCGAACCTCTTTCCCCTGGCGCAATGGGGGGCTACGATTGAGGGAGGGCGAGGAGGAAGTGCAGCGCGCGCCGCGTGGAGAGGCGTAGCCCCCTAGTGAGCGACGCACGAAGCGCACCTTACGCGCCCTCTCCGGTGCTGACGTCAGAGCATGTAAGGAGCGCGCGCGCACCTGTAGCGAGCAAGCGAGTAGGTGCGCGCTGGGAGAGAGGCGAGAGAGGAGGGAGTGACGTCACTTTCGCTCTGCTATGTGCATGTTCAGTCTACACACCAGGCAACTGTTTTCCATTAATTAGCTGGTGAAATACGATGCCACCGTTTTGGGTGTGACAACATTATTTCTGCTTTCTACTTCCGGGTTTTTAGAAATTTCACCCAAGTCGCACTCAGGCAGCGGGTCTCTAATGTCTACAATTCCGTGCTTTGGTGTGCTGTGACCAGTTACATTGAATTAAGTCTAATTATTCCAGACATTTCAGTAACTCAACTTGCAAATAAACTTATGTTCTGATATCACATCTGTAATGAAACCTATGAATTTTGCACTGTACTCTCTTTTTTTTTATTTGCTTTGAATTTCGTCCCCGGTCGTCTCAGTGATTTCTAATTTAATTATTCCAGACACTTTAGTAACTCAACTTGTAACTAAACTTGTGCTTTGATATCATATCCATAATGAAACCTATAAATTTCGTGCTGTGCTTTTCTTTTAATTTTGTCTAACTTATTTTGAATTTTGTTCCCGGTTGTCTCAGGAGGTGAACTGGAAGTGCTGTGCAAGAAATAAGAGTGTCACTCGATGCTCGTGCCACTAAAAAATCAATGCGACTAAACAGTGATTGGGGTGGCGAAATTCCGACACATGTCGTTGCAGCTAACAAGTAAGAGCACTGAGCCTTTCCTACTCTTCACACTCGAGGTTAGTTTGATCTACAATCTATGGTATGGAACCAATTGCTCAGCTTGACTGATGGTCAACGTATGAACCAAACCTAAACAGATCGTGATAATGAACCATAATGGTGCAGCCGTCGTTGTGAATAAATGCTGACTTCGCCACATAAAAAAGAAAGAGCCGAGCACTCTCGCTTTCACAACACCGTCACGCATGACAATTTCACTGCCCCTTTCGGCAGTCACTTCCCTAACCGTTGCCACTGCTCAACTGAAAGGAAACTCTTGCACCGTAATAAGTAGATGCAGAACAAATAATGATGAAGTGTGATTTATATTGAAATTCACCACGCCTACAACACACCAGTTTAAAAATATTGTACCAGCGACACTGTAAAAATGAACACAGCCATTCACTAACACAGCAGAAAAGATTGTAGAATGGGTAACAAAGCTCCAAAGTTAATCGTATTAGCGGAAACGTATTTTGATATGGCGTGGCACAACCAAATAAAATATGTCTCTAAGTTTTCACTGAACACCTGAAAGGTTTATCAGTAACAAAGACCTTTGATTGCTCAGTACTAGTACACAACAGGCAGTAATGTGTCATTGGTGGCAAAAACACAGTTTCTTCATGCTGTAAGCCTTCTCAGGCTCATACAGGGAATGGGTACAGACACAAAGGAAGTTGGAACAAGTACAGTGTCAGCGCATTGAAAAAAAATAGAAAAAATATAGATTTTTCAAAAATGAATAACATCGACACATGAAAATAGACATCTTGAAGTATAGATGACTAGACGAAATGAATTGCAGGCTACAAAAACCGACTCCCCACTTGTAATAAAAGATTGTCGCCACAAAGGGAACCAACAAAACAGAACTTGTAATACATTATTTCAAGCGACTAGAAGCTGAAGTTATATGCCAAACTTTTTTAATGAGGAAAATTGGAAAGAAAGACAAAAAGAAAGAAAGAAAGAGAAATTAAAAGGAAGAGAGGGAAAGAAAATTGAAGAAAGAAAGAAAGAAATGTAATTCTAAGTAACGCACAAAACTTGTTTTATAGGTCGCGCATGGTTGTCTTGAAGTTAAGTACAGCGCAAACCCCTTTGTCTAACAAATTCAAACACTATACATCAGAATAGGAACTCAGCTAATAGAACACTAATATACCTTTGCATACAGGCGAGAGCTATTTGCCCAACCACCACTGCGATGTGGGCCAATATAATGAAATATGGACGTAACAGTACCACAAACATCTATTGTGTATATTAAATGCATTTCTTCTTTTTTCTTTCATCACAGCTCGAAAATACGCATGCGCAAAGTACTGTGTAATGCATAGTAAGTCGAATCAAGAGGAATTACGATGGTCATAAAGTACGTGCATATAGAAAGCACGTCATAATCGCAATTATTCGTATGCACATAGCATAAATGAAAAAAAGAATGATGTCGCAGGAGTACAGTGTGAAAATCTACGAGTTATCATCCTGACTTTGGCAAGGCAATCACTCATCGACCTTTGATGAGCAATTGCCTTGCCATCTTCACTGTGGACGAACTTGCTTTTCATATATTTACAGAGCTTATCATTGTAATAATATGCGACGTTCAAAAAGTACCATGAAACAATCGCAACTTTCACGTAATAGAAAGCTGCTTGACTAAAACAAAGAACGAAAAAAGGAAACATAGCGCGGAGTCCCAGTTGATACTTCTCACACTGGGGATTTACGAAAATGGAGTAAATACACAATCTAGCCATATTTGAGTTAACCCCCACGGTCACCTGGACCATATAGAACTGCAGGTTTGAAACGTGACAGAAACTGTTCACCTGGCTGAAAATCCTTGCAGCAATCCCCACTCTCTGCCCGACCAAACTTAACGCAGTGCCTCATTCGACATGTTGTTTCTCAGATCATTCTTTGTCAACGAAACCTGGCTGAATAACACGCTTTCTGCGGCTGCGTTCGAAACAGGCAGCACAAGTAGGGGCAAAGCGAGCTCAGAGAGCATAGGGAACATTGGATTTCCGGCATTGTTTTTTGCATTTTTTCATTAAGGACCATGAGTGAAAATGACGTGCCAGGACATGCGTATGTATACTTGAGCTCATGGAGGAAGGAAACTGAGGAAAGGCCCTACCCTCTCCGCGCGCTAGGAGAAAAGTGTGGAGGAAATGACGTAGTAGGTTCTCCTTTCTTTTGCTGTTTTTTTTTATTTCTTTGCTGTAGTGGCCCCGCCTTTCGGGCCACTATGGCGGCTTTGTTATTGTTCTGTGCGCTCACACGCAAATAAAGAAAAGCATCGAGATCAAGCTAGTGCCTTACCTGCGGCGCCCCGGCCGAAGTAACACGTTGCGTTTGGTGATAGTTGGAAACAAGCTGTGATAGCCGTTGTCTTAGCGTAGATAAAGTACACAGGTGCTTTTTTTTTTGCCACCTAACCTATCACCACAAAAGCGAATTGACAACGTCAGGACAAATATTTAAAGGGGTGTTTTGTTTTGTCCCAGTCGCCATGTCTTTTTCTAATGAGCAGAAGGTGAACAGGTGAACATGATCCTTGCCTTGGGAGCTGCAAATGGCAACAAGATGAAGGCAGCAAATATGTATGTCATGGAAGGGTGGCGGCATACCAAACGCATCTACTGTGATCAGAAATTATGAAAACCTGAGGCAAACTGGCAGCTTCAAGAAACAGCGGCGGAGGGCTCCATCTTTGAGTCCTAACCTACGCTCGGATGTTCTAGCATCTATGGCCTCAAAACCTCATGCTAGCGTGCGGGACGTAGCCGCCCGGGTACCAATTTCCAAGTCGTCAGTTTGGAGAATTCGAAATGACGGCCTGACACCCGTACCACCTTAACCAGCACCAATGCTTGCAAGATAGGGACCTGTTAATTCGTCTAGATTGCTCTAATTGGGCCCTCAAAAAGCCGATGAGTCACCTGAATTTTCGAGCAAGATCATGTGTACAGATGAAGCCAATTTTCGCAGAAACGCCTAGGTAAATTTCTGTAATGCGCACTATTGGAGGGACTCCCATCCACACTGCGTAAAGCGCAATCGGCACCAATACCAGTGGTCGCTGTTGTATCACACTGCGTGCCTACACTGAGGCAACGGGCGCTTCCCCCTCCTTACCTCGTTCTTCTGAAGTGGTTTCCCTTGGTGACAACCGGCAAAATTCCAGGAAACTAAAAGACATGTTCTTTGCCGCAAGTTAAAACACACACAAAAGGAAGACACATATGTGTCTTATGTGTCTTCCTTTTGTGTGTTTTACCTTGCGGCAAAAAAAAAACATGCCTTTTAGCAAGCACCAACTAGGCCAACAAGCAGTTCTGTTGCAGGAAACTGCCGAACCATTTCCGTGGCTCGAGCTGAGGAGTCCGTGGACACAGAGCACCAAGACGAATCCACTGGCAGCCTTCAGAATTCCACGGAACTGCTGACTCCTGCCGTGGAGACCGGTTTTATGCAGCTTGAACTTCTTCAACGAAAGAGGAAAGCGACGCGATTGACGTCAGCACTGGTCCTGCCTCGTTCCTGCCGACGATGGGACGCCCAAAGGAATTTAAAGGAGTACTGACACAAAAAAGATCCACGTGGTTGTTTCTGCTTTAATAAGTAGTTAATGACCCAGTAATCACGGCACGAAACCTCATTTACTTCAGAGCGCGACAAGTAATTATTTGCAGTCTTTTTTGTCGCGACCAGTCCAAGTTTCGGTTTCAGAGAGCAACGAGACGAGAAAAGCGGGAATGTAATCAAAGTGGTCACGTGTTCGCAAAAAGCCATGACGTATGCTCTGACGCGCAGCCAGCGTGCGCGACCAACTTGCTGAATATTGGCCTCGAGCTCCACCACTGGAAAAGCTGGCGCCACCGTCGGCGTGACGTGCTATTAGGGATCACGTGGACATAGCAGCCGCGTCGGCTGCTTCGAGAGCGCCGAAGCAAGCTGAAAACGAGAGTTTAAATTCTCTCGTACGCTGCGGTCCTCATTTAGTGGCGAGATTTTCCCGCTTCGAGTGTCTCCTTTACAACGCTTGAAAGCACTAGAATAGGTAGTGACTGCCTTTGAAGGCGCGCAACATGGTAGGCTACTGCTCGGTGCCACAGTGCCGGACGTACGCAACGGAGCCCGGTGTCAGCCTTATTCACACGTAGCCGCAGGACAAGAAGCTGCGTGAAGCTTGGCTCGCGAAACAAAACCGGCAAACAGTCATCGGCTACAACTCGGGTAAGCAGCAAGCACAGACGCGAGGAAGATTTCTGCTACGGCGCCGGGTCTGCGATGTTCGGAAAACGCGCGCCGAGACGCTCGCCCGAGTCCGCTGCCCGACTAATGTCATGACGGTTTGGTCTATGAACTTGTCGATGCTATAGATACTGGCAAGCTCACTGGAATGGAAAGAGAGCGGTAAGACGCACATTAAAAAAAGGCATGGCATATGGTCATGTTTGTACGTGTTATGAATTAATGCACTGGATTACAAAAAAAAGAAGCAGCGGGAATCGCACGCTGAGAACACCAATAAACATACAGTGCGACGCAACTGGAGAAATAATATGAAAACGTCCAACAACTTCGTCGCCCTTCCTCGTGGAAACTCCTCAAACATCTGCTTGATAATACCACCACCCGCACCACCCAACAGGATCGGCTGCAGAAGCTCCTTTATACGGAGACCCTTAAGCAAGGTCCACAACAGGTGCTTGACTACCTCTGCACCAGATATATCTCCAGGGGACAAGTCAGTCCACACAGCAATTACATCGGTAGCCCCAACCCTACACTAGACGCCGATTTCAGCGTATCTGAAATACATGCCGCTCTACGCAAGCTTAACGGTCGTTCTGCTCCAGGGCCAGACGGGGTCACTAACAAAAGCCTTCGCAATCTCGATGACGAGTCAGTGTCCCATCTGACTGACTACATCAACGATTGCTGGCGCAGTGGTGCCCTTCCAGCCGCCTGGAAGACTGCCAACGTTATCCTAATCCCAAAGCCTGGCAAACCATCTAGCCTCAATAACTTAAGGCCCATCTCCCTCACTTCATGCGTAGGCAAGGTGATGGAACACGCCTTCTTAGCACGCATCAACAGTCACCTCGAGGACAACTCTCTCTATCCCCACACCATCATTGGATTTCGCCCTCACCTTTCTACTCAAGACGCTATGTTGCAGCTCAAACATCAAGTGCTAAACGATCGTTCCCGTAACATGAAAGCCATCCTCGGACTCGACCTCACTCAAGCCTTTGATAACATTTCCCATGCAGCTATCCTTGACCAGGTCTCCAACCTCCACCTGGGAGAGCGAGCCTACAATTACATCCGTGACTTTCTCTCCAATCGCACGGCTACCCTCTCGGCCGGGGATTTACGATCAGACCAGCTTCCCCTTGGCAGCAAAGGCACCCTGCAAGGTTCAGTTATTTCTCCCATGCTCTTTAACTTAGTCATGATTGGCCTTGCCAAGCACCTACAGCAAGTCGACAATATCAACCATACCATCTACGCCGACGACATCACCATCTGGTCGTACCGAGGCAGTGATGGTCAAGTGGAATGAGCCCTCCAAACGGCGATTGACACGGTTGAAGCCTATCTCCAAGAGACCGGACTGCGCTGTTCGCCGGCTAAATCGGAGCTTCTGTTATACAAGCCCATTCAGCGGGGTCGCCCTCCCAAACACCAATCTGATCACCGACCCTGTGACGCCATCACCCTACGCCTTCAAGATGGCAGTCCTATCCCACACGTCCCTAGTATCCGGGTTCTCGGTCTCACCATCTCTACCAACGGCTCCAACGCCTTGGCTCTCAACAAGATCTGTGCCCAATCGCAAAACACCCTACGACTTCTTAAACGTATATCTAACCGACGAGTAGGACTCAAAGAAGAAAGCCTTCCCCGACTCGTCCAATCCTTTGTCATATGCCACATTACGTACGTAGCTGCGTACCTCAACTGGTACCGGGCTGAGCAAAACAAGCTCGACACCCTCATACGAGGGGTCTACAAGCAAGCACTTGGGCTCCCGCATTGCACCAGCACTGAACTCTTCAACCAACTGGGAGTTCACAACAACCTTTCCGAACTCATTGAAGCCCAACAACGCTCTCAGCTTAAACGGCTCACCCTTACTGAAACGGGGCGCTTTATTCTGTCCACGCTTGGCTTCACCTACCATCAGCAACAGGGCCCCAAACAACCGATCCCGACCGACATCCGTAGCTGGATCTACATAGACCCTATCCCTAGAAATATGCACCCTGAATATAACAGGGCCCGGCGCCAAGCTCGGGCCGGAGCTATCATAAAAGCCCTTGCCCACGTACCTGGCGTCACATTTGTTGATGCAGCCCAATACTCCCATGGCACACGATTTGTGGCCGTCGCCACACGCGATGGAGCCCTACACCACGCCTGCAGCGTCACTACCCCCACTTCCGAGACGGCTGAAGAAGTGGCCATCGCCCTGGCCACTTTAGATCCCACCTGTCACACCATAGTGTGTGACTCTCGCTCAGCCGTTACTAACTTCAGCAAAGGCCGTATTTCTCCCCAAGCTCTTCGCATCCTCTGCCAGGCACCACACTCTAAAGACAGCATAATCTCCCTAACATGGATCCCGGCCCATGCGGGCCCTGTCCACCCACACCTCCCCAATCTCAACGAGGTCACCCACTCCATTGCGCGAGGTCTAGTCAACCGCGCCGGAGTCACTGGAGATGAGTTGGACACCAGGGACAGTCTGACAACTTATAAAGATCTCGTTAAGGCCTTTCACCTCAGTCGCCGAATCTTCCCCCCGCCTCACCCAAAGTTCAGCCGGGCGCAGGCTACCACCCTGCGTCTACTACAAACAAACACGTACCCTTCACCCGCCCGCCTCCACCTTATATTTCCGGACGTCTACACTACCCCCAACTGCCGGTGCTGTGGAATTCACCCGGCTACGCTTCCGCATATGCCATGGGAGTGCCCAGCACAGTACACCCAGACTAACACCACGACTCTCTCGTCGAGGTTGCATGAGGCTCTGCGGAGCTCAGCCCTCGACGACCAAACCTGGGCGACCCAGCACGCCCGCGAGGCGGCGGCGAGGCAAGCCCTCGACGTCCCTTCGTTGGGAGGCTTAGGCCCGGCCATCATAAAGTGCTGGTTCTACAATAAAGGTTTATTCCTCCTCCTCCAAGAATTTAGAAGAAAAAAAAAGATTGAATCGTCGCGACGGCACATCACAGTCCCCGTAGGCGTCGAAGTCTCTACAATGAAATTATTTTGAACGGCTCTGATAGCGCCCACGCAACAATGGTTACTTGTATACTGTCAAATGCTCATATTCTGCGGCCTAAAGCTCATGGCACGGTGCGAAAACGCGCTCGCAGCGAAAGCAAAACATTGTGCGCGGACAACTTCTCTTGTTTCGAAAGTACTCACAGAAATGTCCGGGAGAGCTCGCGCGTGGTGTTTTCAGTGAGCGCTGACAGCAAAACCTATGAAGAGCGCGCCGCGTGGTCCCTCATACTACGACAGCGAGGCGCTTCCGTTAGATGGCGCCTCCGTAACTCCTCGCTGCCAATTGTCATGCGACTGCCGCATCAGTCGGACGACCGCAGCCAATGACAGCGCCGGTAGCGTGAACATCATGGCCACGTGGTAGACCCAGCGGGGCGGGGCCGGCGAGCCGGCGCTCCGATCATGTCTGTTTCTTTTTTTCTCTCCCTGGTCGAAACGCGGGCCTCTTTCGCCGCTGATGGCGGCACATAAATCGGCTACAGTTTGTTTCTGACACGAAATAACATCTGGAATAAAGTGACCTCGAAAGAATGCGAGTTGCAAAACGTTGTGCGAAATAGTAAATCGCCGGCGTGATTTTTACTCGGACGCGGTCAGCGCAGGCGCGCCAGCAATCGTCTGTGTACGAAGAGGCTCGCCTGACTGGCGTGTTTACCCATCGCTACTAAAGGAACCGGGAAAACTAACCGTATTTTCACTTAAGAGAAACATAAATGTTCAGGCATTGATTGTGCTGACGAATTTAGGCGCTTTATTACGAGCTGCGGACGCATCGCAAGGACCCTCGGCCCCGGATAGACGGCCGGCGAGCTAGGCCTACATCGTCTCCCAGCGATCGCAAGCTCGCCTGGCATGCTCGTTCGCTTCTGTCGGGGCCAACGAAATCAAATGTGCTGCAATTTCAGCGTGACATAACTGTGTACACGTTGTGCCGACTAACATAGGCGCTTCGTTATACGAGCTGCAAGCGATCGTGTCACAAGCGCAGCCGGTGTCGGATTCGATGGCCCAGCTAGCTATGCCTGCCGGCTCCTGGCCATCGGGGGCTGTCAACGGATCCGCTACTGCTAACGCGGCCTTGCGGAAACACGTCTACAGTGCTCGCGTAGACGTGTTTATATTATCAACGTTTGTTTCAAACAAGATAGCTGTGCAAATACGGTTGCTTTCACTTTCTGTTCGAAGTTACGCAGCATTCCGAACTTCCACGCAGGGGCGCCGGTTCTGGGCGGAGCTACCCGCCGCTCGCTCATTCGTACCATGTGTCCCGAATTGCCGCATAAGGCAAGTCGCGCACGACGACAGATCGCACGGAAAATCGCACCACGTGTCTCACGGTTTAGACTGACCAATCACTTAGCGACTCGGATATTGCGGCCGGCGATGGCGAGGACTAACCTCGACAAAACCCTCGCATCGGCCACGTTCAATGGTAAGACACAACAAATCAGCGTTGAACGTTGTGGCCTGCACGGTATTTAACCAGTAGCGTGTATATATTCGTGCGTGGTCAGTGCAGCGCAGTCAAGCTGATAGTGTGGGAAATATCTCGATGGACACGACAAAAACTGCAGTTGCAGCGAGACGGAGAGCGTCCCACTACAAGTACAAGCAACAATAATAATAATAATAATAATATTTGGGGCTTTACGTGCCAAAACCACTTTCTGATTATGAGGCACGCCGTAGTGGAGGACTCCGGAAATTTTGACCACCTGGGGTTCTTTAACGTGCACCTAAATCTAAGCACACGGGTGTTTTCGCATTTCGCCCCCATCGAAATGCGGCCGCCGTGGCCGGGATTCGATCCCGCAACCTCGTGCACAGCAGCCCAACACCATAGCCACTGAGCAACCACGGCGGGTACAAGCAACAACAGAGGAGAAGACGACGAGCAAAACGTGAACGAGGTGAATGGGTGAACAAAACAGCAGGCCGCTTTTATCTTCTTCCTAAAATACATAAAGTTCCGGTCGAAGAAATATTTACAGCAGAAATCCCAGGTCGGCCTATTGTGTCTAATAACAACACACCTACTGAGTTACTATCTAAATTCTTAAATCACCACCTGTCAAACATACCCACCAGCCTCCCATCTTTCGTTCAAGACACGCCGCACTTCCTTCGAATTATTGACGGCATCAACGCCAACCAAATCCTTTCCGACCGCGCTATTCTAGTCACTTTGGATGTTTCTGCCCTTTACACCAACATTCCCATGAGTGAAGGAATTGAAGCCGTTTCTAGATCCCTCGCAATCAATCCCCAAGCGCACGTTCCTGAAGTTTACTTATCGCTCCTTAGGTTAGTTCTCACGCTCAACTATTTCGAATTCGATTCTATACACTACCTGCAAATTTTCGGCACTAGCATGGGTACGCCATTCGCTCCCACGTATGCCAACTGTTGGAATCGCACCGCTGGCACGAGTTGTTGGGAACTCGGCGCTGACGCCCGCTGACTCCCGGATCGTCGTTGAGCTGCTCAGCATACAGTCAACCGCATATCTTCGCTGCTGGCCTCCGTTGTCGCGATCTCACCGCTGGCAGACAGTTGTTTGAATCGCACCGCTGGCACGAGTTGTTGGGAACTCGGCGCTGACGCCCGTTGTTGCACCTGGGTCGCAAGCCCCAAGGGTAGCGTTGGCCTGGCGGCCTGGGGTACAACTGGAAGCATCCGAAGGTCCCGGCAAAGCATGAGTCGACTGGTAACAACAAAACAACTTGTTTATTCTAACATCGCAAAGAGTTGGCGGTCAGGTCGACCGAAGTAGAGATACGGGAGTGCACGTTACTCAACAGAAGAAATCGGAGCCTCTTCTTGGCGTCCGGGGGCAGCTGCTTTTATACTCTCGCAGTTGAGGGCAAGAAGGAACCCCTCTATAGACGAGCACGTGACTGCCGCTCGGGCACAATGGGATGAAAAGGTGGCGCAGCCGTCGTGCCGGCGCCGTTCGGGCACAATGGGATGAGAAGGTGGCGCATACGTCGTGTCGGCGCCGGTCAGACCCCCTCGCTTCACAGTTGGGGGAGCTCCTCTCCCCGGCTGCCGCGCTTCGACAAGCGTGGGCACCAACATGCACATACACACACACACGCACACGAAGACACGTGGCATTGGAACATGCCTGGACGCGCTTGGCGGGGAGGCGTAGCGGCGGCGCCGAACGGGCCAAAATGTCTGCCGCTTTGAACGAAGCCCCAGCGTCCGTTGCATCCGCGCCGGCATTACCGCGCGTCGTAGGCGAAACGTAACAGACCGCCCCGCCGGGGGAAGGAGATCCCGATGGTCAGGGGACTGCATCCGCTGTCCGGAGGGATGTCGCTCGATGATGCTCATAACCGCAGTCGGGCGTCCCTCGACGTTTCTTGAGCGCAGCGCACAGAGAAGGCCTCGTTCTCTCGTTCAGGTTCGCACAGGACACTGCAAAGTGACTTCGGGAGAGTTCACATTTTTGTTCTCGTTCCCGGCAAGCGTTAGAACTACGCTGAAACTCAACCGCTCAGTCAGCAAGCACGGCACAACCCTCACTAAGCCCTGCCAGGCTCTTTCCCCTTCTATACCACTGCCTAGTTCCTTACAGTAGTCTAGCAGCACTTAGAACGCGTCCACAAATTGGAAAATTACACTAGAAAGCATGTCATCACTTTGAAACACTAAACAAAAGCAATATGTTAAAAATCCTGCCTCAGGAAGAAAAACATCAGTAACAAACAATTTTGAGGCTGATTCCTACGTTAGGGGCTTCGACTTAAGCCATCGGCGTTACCGTTGAGACTCCCCTTTTTGTAACGCACCTCAAAGGAATATTGTTGCAAAGCGAGGCTCCAGCGCAGGAGGCGGCCATTTTTGGGAGAGATGGTCTGCAGCCATTGGAGAGGGCAGTGATCCGTCTCAATGATAAACCTCGAGCCGGCTAGATAGCATGACAATTTCTGAACGGCCCACACGAGACACGCACACTCTTTCTCGGTGGCGCTGTACGCCTGCTCACGACTGGTCAGCTTACGACTAGCATACAGGACGGGGTGTTCTACTTCTCCATTTTCCCGTTGGCACAGTACAACGCCCATGCCTCGCTCACTAGCATCGCACTGAACAACGAACCCTTTTGTATAGTCTGGCGATCGTAGCACAGGCTGGCTTGTTAGGGCACTCTTTAGGGCGCTAAAAGCTTTTGCCTTTGTCTCGTCCCAGACGACTGTTTGGGGCTCTGTTTTTCTTAGAGCATCCGTCAGGGGAGCCGCGATATCAGAGTACCTGGGGATGTACCTCTGATAGTAGCCGGCGACACCTAAGAACGACCGAATATCGGTCTTCGTGCGCGGTTGCGGGAAGTCTCGCACAGCGGCCACCTTTATTTCAGAGGGGCGGCGACGACCCCGACCAATCACGTGACCGAGGTAGACAACCTCGGCCTGTGCTAACTGGCACTTAGGAGCCTTGATTGTCAAGCCCGCTTCGCGCAGGCGGGTTAGCACTGCCCGCAAGTGTGCCATATGCTCAGACCAGGATGCGGAGAATATCGCTACGTCGTCTAGATACGGTAAAGCGAATTCTTGCTGTCCCCGCAACACTTTATCCATGAGGCTTGAAAAGCAGTATGGCGCGTTCTTCAAACCAAAACTCAACACTTTAGGACGGAATGTTCCCATTGGTGAAATGAACGCCGCATACCTACTAGCCTCTTCTGTAAGTGGAACCTGCCAATAACCCCTGACAAGATCTAGGGTGGAAATAAACTGAGCGCTACTAACTTTCTCAAGGCGCTCCTCGATGTTAGGGATCGGATAAATTTGATCCTTAGTGATGGAATTAAGCCTGCGGTAGTCGACGCAAGGACGAGGTTCCTTGCCCGGTACCTCAACTAAAATCAAAGGGGAGGTATAATCACTCTCACCTGCCTCAATAACACCGAGCTGTAGCATTTTCTTTACCTCAGCCTCCATAATATCGCTCTGGCGGGGTGACACCCGGTACGCCTTGGATCGTACTGGCTCTGGGGAGGTAAGTTCTATATCATGAGTAAGGACAGAAGTCCTACCAGGCCTCTCAGAGAACAGACCTTGAAACTCTTGTAAGAGCTGGTGTAGTTCGGTTTTCTGCTCAGGCGACAGCGATGCTCCACTGACTAAGTCACTAATGACCTGATCGGTGTCTTTCCTGTTCGTCACTGAGCTTAGTCCCGGAAGCTCGACCGGAAGCTCTTCGGGAACGTTTACCATCATGCACACTACTGCTTCCCTTTGTCTATAAGGTTTGAGCAGATTACAGTGGTAAACTTGCTGTGCTTTCCGCTTTCCTGGCAGACTCACCACGTAGTTGACGTCTGACAGTTTTTGAACAATCCGTGCTGGGCCCTCCCACTGCACGTCTAGTTTGTTGTTTAGCGATGTGCGCAATATCATGACTTCATCACCCACCTCAAAACGACGGGCCCTGGCGGTCCGATCATAATAAACCTTGGCCCTCTGCTGGGCCTTTGCCATTGCTTCACCTGACAACTCCTGTGCCCTTCTTAAGCGTTCGAGGAGCTTAAGCACGTACTCCACCACGACTGGGTCGTCGCCCCTGCCTTCCCACGATTCTCGAAGCATGCGAAGCGGAGATCGCAGCGAGCGACCGTACACCAGCTCAGCTGGCGAAAACCCCGTAGCCGCATGCGGCGCGGTCCTTAATGCAAACATCACCCCAGGCAGATCGACACAGCTCCCAGTCAGTTTGATGTTCAAAACACAATGCTCTCCACACGCGCTTCATGACGGAGTGGAGCTTTTCAACGGAATTCGACTGTGGGTGGTAGACTGAGCTGTGTAACAGCTTTACCCCACACCTTTCGAGAAAAGTTGTCGTCAAAGCGCTAGTAAACACTGTGCCCTGATCTGATTGGATTTCCTCAGGAAAACCAACTCGCGCAAATATGGACAGTAGTGCATTGACTATCTCAACTGAGCTGAGTTCTTTAAGCGGCACTGCTTCAGGGAACTTTGTCGCTGGGCAGATCACAGTCAAAATGTGTCTGTACCCCGTGGCTGTTACCGGCAGAGGTCCCACTGTATCAATAACGAGCCGTCTAAAAGGCTCCGTAATGATAGGTACCAACTTCAACGGCGCCCTCGATTTGTCCCCTGGTTTGCCCACCCGCTGACAGGTGTCACATGTCCTCACGAAATGGTCTGCGTCCCGAAAACACCCTGGCCAATAGTACTCTTGCAAGAGACGGTCCTTAGTTTTCTTAACTCCTAGGTGTCCGGACCACGAACCCCCGTGCGACAAGCGCAACAGATCTTGACGATAGCATTGAGGCACGATCAGCTGATCGAACTCCACTCCCCTGCGGTCTAGATACTTCCGGTACAGGACCCCACCTCTTTCCACAAAGCGAGCATTTTTCTTGGCGATACCTTCCTTGACAATGCAGCGTATGTTTTCTAGGCTGCCATCCTTTTTTTGCTCGGCTATCAAAGCCGACCGGCTGACTTTTAGCAACCTATCAAGTCCGTCTGACGTAGGCGCGATGAGCAAATCTGCAGATAGCTCTTCTAACTTTCCCGCATCGGCAATTTCCTCTCCGGTATCTGGTGCCTTTAACGTTACAGACTCAAGTTTATTCTGTTCGGGCGTGCTCTGAATATCAGCTTGCTGCGCCTCTGACCCTTTTTCACTGTTTGATAACGTCGGCCCCGCAACTACCGCCTTTGCAGCGAGCTCCCGAACCTTCGATCTGGTTAAGGCCTGAACGCTAGCCTCACCAAACAAAAGCCCCTTCTCGCGCAGGAGGTGATCGGACTTGTTCGAAAATAGGTACGGGTACTGGGGGGGGGCAGCATAGATGACACTGCGGCCTCCGTCTCAAGCGCTCCGAAAGGTCCTTCAATAAGCACTTTTGCTACCGGCAGACACACACTATGAGCTTCCACGGCTTGCTTGATCCATGCGCACTCGCCCGTGAACCTATCGGGTTCTACGTAGGAGGGGTGAACTACATCCATCGTAGCTGCGGAATCGCGAAGCACTCGGCACTCTTTCCCGTTCACGAGGAGGTCTCGCATGTAAGGCTCGAGAAGCTTCATGTTCTCGTCAGTGCTGCATAATGACAAAAACACAACTTTTGGTTTTGTTTCCGGACACTGCGCCGAAAAGTGACCCGGCT
The DNA here is from genome assembly GCF_050947875.1 of Dermacentor variabilis. Taxonomy (NCBI): domain Eukaryota; kingdom Metazoa; phylum Arthropoda; class Arachnida; order Ixodida; family Ixodidae; genus Dermacentor; species Dermacentor variabilis. The sequence continues at coordinate 258,022,468 of NC_134568.1, forward strand.
TCTGGCACGTATAACAAACGCGCGCTTGCCTCGTCTCGAACCGCTTTCTGCGTTCGGCTTCGGCTGCCGCCGTCTCCTTAGGTTCGGTCGCACTGCTTTCACTCGCATCCGCACTACGTTTGTTCCCCTTTGCTCTCATGGGTGTGAACTTCGGCCTCTCAAACTTCGAGCCAAATTCACCCTTTTGACCGTCCTTAGCTCCGCGAGCCCGACGCGTCACAAACTCCTCGGCTAGCTCAGCGGCTTTAGCCACCGTACAAACGTCTGGCCTATCCAAGACCCAGTACCGCACGCTCTCAGGTAACCGACTATAAAACTGTTCTAGCCCGAAACACTGCAGAACTTTCTCGTGGTCACCAAACGCTTTCTCTTCTTTGAGCCACTCCTGCATGTTTGACATAAGCCTGTACGCAAACTCTGTGTATGACTCACTTCTGCCTTTCTCATTTTCCCGAAACTTCCGACGGAACACCTCCGCTGACAGCCTGTACTTTTTTAGCAGACTCGATTTCACTTTGTCGAAATCCTCTGCCTCCTCTCTATCCAAGCGAGCGACTACGTCGGCCGCCTCGCCGGGTAACAAAGTGAGCAAGCGCTGTGGCCACGTTTCCCGAGAGAACCCCTGCTTCTCGCACGTTCGCTCAAAGTTAACCAGGAACAAACCAATGTCCTCTCCAAGCTTAAACGGCCGCATCAGGTCAGTCATTTTGAACAATACGCGTTCTCCTGCACCGTGTGCCTGACTTCCATTACGAGCGCGTTCGATCTCTATCTCGAGACGCTTCATTTCCAAAGCGTGTTGACGGTCGCGCTCTTGTTGCTCTCGCTCTTTCTGTTCTTTACGTTCACGCTCTTCTTTTTCTTTCTGTTCTTTTCGTTCACGCTCATCTTTCTCTTTCTGTTCTTTAATTTCGCGCTCCTGTCTTTTTGCCGTCTCCCTCTCCTCAATGGTCTCAAGGCATTCCGACAGCTCGTCATCCTCAGCTTCTAACTCAAGAATAGCCCTTAGCAGTTCTGGTTTTCTGAGTTTGTCTGAGACATCCAGACCCAACTCTCTTGCAAGCTCCAGCAATTTCGGTTTGCGCAACGACTTCAAATCCATGGCTGCTCTGAATGCTGCTTTCTCTACTGCCTAATATTGTCTTGCCGCAAACTAACCCGGCAGCAACGACAACCACAATTACCAGCTCTGTTTCTGACACTAACAAAAGCCTGGCAAAGCTCAGAAGAAGAAAGTCCCGCACTCACCAAACCTCGCAGCCAAGAATTCAGCGCAGTCGTTCCGCTGCAGGCAACCAGTCATCACACAGGGCTCGTTGCACTGCTCCCGGATCGTCGTTGAGCTGCTCAGCATACAGTCAACGGCATATCTTCGCTGCTGGCCTCCGTTGTCGCGATCTCACCGCTGGCAGACAGTTGTTTGAATCGCACCGCTGGCACGAGTTGTTGGGAACTCGGCGCTGACGCCCGTTGTTGCACCTGGGTCGCAAGCCCCAAGGGTAGCGTTGGCCTGGCGGCCTGGGGTACAACTGGAAGCATCCGAAGGTCCCGGCAAAGCATGAGTCGACTGGTAACAACAAAACAACTTGTTTATTCTAACATCGCAAAGAGTTGGCGGTCAGGTCGACCGAAGTAGAGATACGGGAGTGCACGTTACTCAACAGAAGAAATCGGAGCCTCTTCTTGGCGTCCGGGGGCAGCTGCTTTTATACTCTCGCAGTTGAGGGCAAGAAGGAACCCCTCTATAGACGAGCACGTGACTGTGCCGCTCGGGCACAATGGGATGAAAAGGTGGCGCAGCCGTCGTGCCGGCGCCGTTCGGGCACAATGGGATGAGAAGGTGGCGCATACGTCGTGTCGGCGCCGGTCAGACCCCCTCGCTTCACAGTTGGGGGAGCTCCTCTCCCCGGCTGCCGCGCTTCGACAAGCGTGGGCACCAACATGCACATACACACACACACGCACACGAAGACACGTGGCATTGGAACATGCCTGGACGCGCTTGGCGGGGAGGCGTAGCGGCGGCGCCGAACGGGCCAAAATGTCTGCCGCTTTGAACGAAGCCCCAGCGTCCGTTGCATCCGCGCCGGCATTACCGCGCGTCGTAGGCGAAACGTAACAGAACATCTTCATGGGACAGCTTGAAGCAGACCTGCTGAAATCCTACCCTTTAAGACCCCACACCTATCTTCGTTACATTGACGAGATATTCATAATATGGGAACACGGCACAAGCGCCTTAACCGACTTAATTAGCCATTTCAATCGCTTTCACCCGAGTATTAAATTTACTGCTCACCACTCTCCTAGTCAGATCAACTTCCTGGACACGACGGTCTACATAGAAAACGGAAAACTGAGAACGACACTTTACCGGAAGCCTACAGATAGCCAGCAATATTTAGACTACAACAGTCATCACCTGCGACATTGCAAGCAAGGAATTTTTGTCGGACAAGCGAAGCGTATAAGAAGAATCTGCAGCGAAGACCACGATTATATCCACCACCAAAATGACCTTAAATCAACGCTGGCAGAAAGGAACTATCCCCAAGTTGCTCTCGATAGAGCTTATGATACCGCGTCAAGATTGGAGAGACAGTCGGAATCGGCGAAGAGACAGCCCACACTAGAATCTGACAGACCGCCGGCCTTTATAACAAAATATTCTAATGCACTCCCAAACATAAACAACGTCCTAAGAAAATACCACCCAATATTATCAAGCAACGAGCGTCTGCGAAAAGCGTTCCCGGATGTACCCAGGGTTACCTATCGCCGAAACAAGGACTTTAAACACATGTTAGTGCACGCAAAAGTCAGCCAGCAGCATTCCCCCGTAATAAAAGCATGTCGCCCTAGGTGCAAAACCTGCAGGCACCTTCAAAGTGACATTATAATTAAAAGCACCGCAAATAGTTATACACATGAAGTCAAATCTAGCTTCACTTACACAAGTTCGGATGTGATTTATACGCTTGATTGTTGCTTCTGTAAGAAACAATATATCGGTGAAACAGGACAATCAATGAGCGTCAGATTAAACGAACATCGCGCGGACACAGCTAAAAAGCTTCCCAAATCAGTCGCCGAGCATTTCAACCAACCAGGTCATAACTTTGATGAACTTAAACTCTACATCTTACAGTCAAATTTCCGTTCTGAACGAGAAAGAAAATACAGAGAATCATACCTTATCCATAAGTTCAAGACATTGCAACCAATAGGCATAAACGTTTCAAAGGGAGCTTTAGAATCCATTCGCTATGCTAAACTTTAAGCTATAGGCAACAACGCTTAGTTTGATTTCTTGGCGTATCCCCCCCTTTTCTTTTCCCCTTTCCTTTCTCTCTCTCTCTCTCTCTCTCTCTTTTTTTTTTTTTTTGTCAGCCGGCGTGTCAGACGCCCTTGACACGCCGGCTAACGCGCGTGTGCTGACAGACCAGGGTGGGGGGGCTTGCTTCGACCTTGTGCACAGCGTTCCTTTACACTCAATTCGACACGCTCACACTTTTTCCCTCGTTTCCGCGTCCTCCCGCCTCACACCCCCTCCCCTTTAGAAGAACCCCACCTATATATACTGTGGCGAGGAAAGCATATGTGGCCTTGAAGAAGACAAGTCGACTTGTCGAAACGTTGGCTCCTGCATTCACCTTGTTCACGTTTTGCTCATCGTCTTGAATTTCCATCTCCCGTATTCCCCGTCTTTTCAACAGAGGAGAAGAGCACATGTAAGCCGCATGGCAGCCAACGAAAATTCGTGACGTAGCCACATGACGTAGCGTTTTCTTGGCTATTTACAGCCCCACCATGATGTCAATGTCGCGAGGTGCTCCGTTTCGCGGTTGGCTGTTCACACGTACTTTAAAATTGATTTTAAATATGTTCTAAGCTATATTCGCCGCTGATATTCTGTAGACGATGTGTGTGACCACTTAAATCGATCTCAAAAGTTATCTCGACTTCAAATTTTTGTGTCAGTACTCATTTAAGGCAGAGCCGGCCCACTGTTAGAAGGTAGAGTCGTCACCAGCCACTCCGTCGGTCTGGTGCGCTCTTCGGCTCCGCTACTTGTATGCTATTGCCTGCTATTACCTGCTATATGTAAATATTGTATAAAGCTTTTCGTCTCCTCCTCGTCCGCCTCAAGAGTCCGCCTCTCGTCTACGAGTCCGAGTCACAATATCGCTCAACGTGTGGTTCGGAAATTTTCGCCGGTGCTATAATCGGTCCCATCTTCGATCACACACTGAAACTGGACAGCGTTACGTGAACCAAATCCTTGAAGGAGTGGTGGATGAGTTTCTCAGCGAAGTCCCGTTGTCACGTCTTCCACTTCTGTGGCTTGACGTAATAGTTCTGCAGAAACCGGCAAAGTGCAGAGAAGTAATTAATTAAGGAGAAATGAGACATCCACCCTACCGTGGTGGTGGTGGTAGAAACTAATTCGTCAACAGAAAATGAGTTATGAGATTAAATGTGGGAAGTCATGATGGCTTCGTGAGGTGGCCGTCAGACTGTGTCTTACGGCGACTTCTAAAGCCCAGGTCACGGCCCGCAGTTGAACGCGGGTTCCGAGCTGGTCGCCGCTGCTCTCGGTTGGATAGCTGCCTTTCGGCTCTAGGTTTGAGCTCAAAGCAGCCGTGCAAGATGTGTGCTAAATCGGCTTTGTCGGCTTCACATATCGTACATTCGGGGGAGTGTATCCCTGGGTAGACTATGGATAGGTTGTACGGGTTGGGGAAGGTGTGTGTTTGGAGTTGCCTCCACGTCGCCTGCAGGTTTTTGGTTAAGGAATTGTCAGGGGGTGGGTATTCGAGTCTTTCGTTTTTATAGTATTGCGTAATTTCGTGGTAGGTTATCATGCGCTCTTTTGCTCCTCGCAGGATCGGTTGGCTCACTGCCCGGTTGACGAGTCCTCGGGCGAAATTGTGAGCCGCTTCGTTCCTGGGATGGGACGAGTGCGCAGGGATCCAGATGATTTTGATCTGGCGGGGCGTGAAATGTACTTTCTTTAGAATTTGTAGCGCCGGTTCGTGGGTTCTGCCTTTGGCAAAATTACGCACTGCCGTCTGGGAGTCGCAGAAAATTATTTTGGCTGAGGTATTTGTGATAGCTATGCTATCGCGGCTTCTTCCGCTTCTTCCGCGTGCCTTCCAAAAATGGTGACCGCAGTGATTGGTTTGAGGTCGTTTCCTACTACCCCTGCGGAGAAAGCGTCGCGTTCTCCGAGTTCGGTTACGTCTACGTAGACCGCCTCCTCGTGGTTTGCGTAGTGTTTCTGGAGTGCTTTGGCCCGGGCCTGTCTCCGTTTGGTGCGATACTCCGGGTGCATGTTCTTTGGGATTGTGTCGACCCTGAGGCGACTGAAGATGTCTCTGGGTATGGGCCCGACGTTTGTTTGAGTGCTCTCGTACGGGATATTTAATTTCCTTAGGATGTGTCTTCCCGCAGGTGTCTTGGTTAAGCTTTCGCATTGGGCTGTTCTGGGTGCTTCAACTAGTTCGTCGAGCGTGTTGTGGACGCCCATTTTCAGGAGTCTCTCGGTGGATGTGTATCTCGGCAGGTGGAGCGCCGCCTTGTAGGTTTGTCTTATAAGGCAGTTTACCTTTTCCTTCTCCGCTTTATACAAGATAGTCTCGTGCTTTAGATAGTCTTTATACAAGATACAAGATAGTCTCGTGCTTGACTTTGACGAATGCTTTGGTTAAATCCAGAGCTAGGATTGCTTTGGTTCGTTTGCTGTGAATAGGGTTGATGACCTCCTCCGATAGTCTGAGCATGAGGTCTTGTGTGGCGAGGTGTTGCCTAAAGCCCAACATTGTGCTGGGGAAGAGTTCGTGTTTGTCCATGTGTTCTTGCAGGCGATCTAGAATCACGTGTTCTAGCAATTTGCCCAGGCATGACGTGAGGGAGACAGGTCTCAAATTTTGTATTTGTAGGCTCTTCCCTGGTTTCAGTATGAAGGTTATCTTTGCGTGTTTACACGCTGCCGGCAGCTTGCCCCTTTTCCCAGCATTGGTTAAAGAGTTTTGTGATAGCGCTGATTGATTCCTCATCCAGGTTTCTCAAAGTTCGGTTTGTGATTCTGTCCGCTCCCGGGGCAGAGGATGTGCGGAGTTTGTGTAGCGCCGCCCTCACCTCTGCCGTCGTTATTTCCTCGTCCATTCCTGGATTCGGAGGTCCTTTGTACTCGGGAAGCGTTTCCTTGTCGGAGGTATCTACATATCTGCCCCTGAGTTCGTCGAGAAGTTCGTCGTCTTGAAGGGGGTGTTCGTGTATAATGCGGCCGATGTTCTTGTTATGTGCCGTCTTACAATTTTCAGGGTCTAGGAGGTACCTGAGTAGGTGCCACGTGTCTTTTAGGCCCAGTTTTCCATTCATCTGGTCGCATGTTTGACTCCATTGTTGTTTGACCAGCTCTTGTGCGTGGTGTTCTATTTCTTTAACTAGGCGAGTAATTTTGAGTTTCAGTCTTCTGTTGTCTTTTTGTTTGAGCCATCTCTTTTGAAGGCTTTCGTGTGCTTGCCACATGTGTAGTAGTCTGTTGTCTATTGCGTGTGTTTCCGCTGTGACAGGTATGCTTTTGGTTGCGGTTTTGACGTCCTTGCCTAGCTGTTCAACCCGTTTGTCGAGGTCATCTATGGTGGTGAGTTCGTCTCGTGCTCTGATGAGTCTAAATTTGTCCCAGTCGGTGATCGTGATCTCTTTCCTCCCTTTCTTTTTTAGCGATGTGGCCGGGATAGTGGTTTCGATTATATAATGATCGCTGCCTAGACTACAGGCGGTGTTCCTCCATTTCCCTTCTCCCACGTTCTTACTGAGCACGAGGTCGGGGCTAGTGTTCGTCTGCACACTGTTTCTATATTCGCGTAGGTTGTAGCGGATCGTTCAGTAATGTTAGGCCTTCGTCTTGTATGTAATTCCATATGGCAGTGCCCTTCTTGTTGTTTATTTTGTAGCCCCAGGCCGTGTTCCTGGCGTTAAAGTCGCCTACTATTAATAGCGGCTTGTGTCCACAGAACCTGAGTGTTTTGTTAACTGCCTCTATTATCGGGGGGTGGTTCGATCTGGGGGCGCTATATATGTTGAGAATAAATAAGCTCGCTTGCCCTCTTTTCTGTGGAATTATTTCCACGAGGAGGCAGTCCGCGTCCTTCCTATCTATTTCGTGTTCGACGTCAGTCAGGTTCTGCGCTCCCGTTTTTTCGTATGTTTTATAGTTTCTGAGTTTGGCTTTAGTTAGCAGTAAAGTTTCGTTCGGTTTCTTGTCCTCGCTTCTCCGTTGGAACTTGAAGCTTCTCGGACGATGATCGGCAGTTGTTGATCAAATGCAGACAGGAAGCGATGGAGATCAGATGTACAAGAAATATTTATAGGTAAACTTTTCTATATACATGGCAGGTAAAACAAATACATTACAAACTTGATTAATTGAGAAACAAAGTCTCCCTCTTCGACTGTCTCAATGAAATTATGGAGGCAGAGAAACAGCGCATGCTAGAGTTGGGAGTTATTGAGCCCACTGAGAGTGACTACACGTCACCGCTAATACTGGTAGAAACCCCTAACAAGGACCCTCGTCCGTGTGTTGACTAGAGGAAGTTAAATGCCATCACTAGGGATCAGCTGTACCCAATACCCAACATTGAGGAACGAATTGAAAGAGTTAGTGCTGCTAAATACATTTCAACTATAGATGTCGTGCGGGGGTACTGGCAAGTTCCCCTTTCAGAGAGTGCCAGCCGCTATGCCGCATTCATCTCACCTGTAGGCACGTTTCGCCCTCTCGCACTCAGCTTCGTGCTGAAGAACGCGCCGTTTAGCTTCTCTAAGTTAATGGATATTGTCCTAAAAGACTTACAGGAGTTCGCCTTGCCATATCTTGATGATGTAGCAATTTTTTCGGACAGCTGGGAACAACACGTATCGCACCTCAAACAGGTGTTCTCACGGTTGAGGGAAGCCGGCTTAACGATGAAAGCGGAAAAGTATAGATTTGGTTGTTCACAGGTTACTTATCTGGGCCATGTTGTCGGCCAGGACACGAGACGGCCGGCCGAGCTGAAAATAGCTACGATTGGAGAATTTTCTCAGCCGCGCACGAAAACAGACCTTCGTTCATTTTTGGGACTTGTGGGGTACTATCAACGGTACATTCAGAATTACTCGCAAATGACAAGTCTATTAACGGACGCCCTCCGAAAGCGAGCACCGAGTAGCGTACACTGGGATAAGGACAAAGAGAACGCTTTCCAAAGTTTGAAAACGCTATTGGTTTCTCGTCCTGTGCTTCGCGCGCCAGACTACACAAAGGAATTCATAGTTCAATGCGACGCAAGCGACAGAGGTATCGGGGTGGTCATCATCATCATAAAAACTTTATTGTAAGACTGAGGAGTTTGGAGCACGCAGGCTCCCGGGCCCCCGCACGACGCCACTGCACTCAAGCGTTTATGTTCGCTCCATAACGCTGGCAGCCCGATCAGTAGCCATGGTCTGCACGACCGGGTCTCCAGAGCGCAGCAGGGTCTCCCAGTCCTCCCAGGTCTTCAGGTGCTCGAGGCCCCGCGGGGGAGGATCCGCCGGGCAATGAGAAAGGAGGTGGAGAGCAGAAGCACGAGGTTCGGGACAGAGAGCACAGGCTGATGTGAGGAAAAGTGGGTGATAGTGAGAAAGAGTCAGAGGAGATGGGAGAGTGTGAGTTTGTAATCGGCGCCAAAGGGTTGCTTGTCGATTGCTAAGGGATTTGTGCGGTGCGGGTGCAGCTGACGCGCCGCCTTGGAGGCATTCGTCAGCTCGTTGAAAGTGTGCGCGCGCTCCTTCGTGAATCCCGGATCGGAGGCCGCAAGAGCCCGGTTTAAAGAACCTCGGGCTAAGAGGTTGGCGGCCTCGTTTCCAGGATTCCCGCAGTGCGCGGGCACCCAAATCAGCTCCACATGACGGGGCGGGGGTGCAACGGGCGAGTCCAGTATGCAAAAAGCAGGGACGTGGACTCGGCCTCGTGCGGAATTTAGGATTGCAGTTTTGGAGTCTGATAAAACATACCGTGCTTCTGTGTTGATGATAGCTAGGGCAATGGCAGCTTCCTCTGCAGCTTCGGGAGAGGTGTCTGGGGGGAGTGTGTGCGTTCCAATCGGAGAGAGAGTGTGATCCACCACGACAGCGACCGCTTCATCACCCTTGCAGGCTGCGTCTACCCATACGGCGTCCGGTTCCGAGCCGTAGTAACGGTGCAGGGCTGTAGCTCGAGCTCTGCGGCGCTTATCGTGGTGGTCGGGGTGCATGTTACGGGGTAGTGGCTTAATGAGCAGTTCGCGGTTTTAGGGTTTTGATATGGGGCGTAATGTCGGATCGTTGGCTGGTATCCGGATTCCAAGGGAGTGCAGTATGTACCGACCAGTGTTGGTTTGTGTGAGACGAAGGTATTGTGCTTGGCGGTGCGCGTCTACAAGTTCCCCGATTGTGTTGTGGAGGCCTAATTGTAAGAGTCGGTCGGTAGGTGTATTTATGGGAAGGTGGAGGGCGACTTTGTATGCCCGGCGAATAAGAGCGTCCATGGCGTCAGTTTCACGGCGAGAGAGCTTGAGATAGAGGGTGGAGTAGAGTACACGGCTGAGTACAAAGGCGTGAACAAGTCGGCATAGATCACGCTCCCTCATGCCTCCGTGGTGGCCCGAGACCCGGCGGATGAGGTGCGAGATCGCCCCTACTACCTGCTTGAGTCTCCGGAGTGTAGTCGTGTGCTTCCCATCACTCTGGATATGCATACCAAGTATCCTGAGGGTTTCGACCTCTGGTATCGGTCTACCGTCCAGCTCGATGACGATGGGGGAGCAGGGCAAGTTGCGGTTCTTGGGACGAATGCACAGCAGTTCGGACTTCTCTGGGGAACAAGAAAGTCCTACGCTAACTGCATAATTTTGGGTCAGATTGGTGGCTGCTTGGATGGTGTCCTATATGGCGCCATCACTGCCATGGGTAGTCCATAGCGTAATGTCGTCTGCGTAGAGAGTACGTTTCAGGTGAGGAACGGTTGCCAATTGTCGTGCTAGGGGGATGAGTGTGATATTAAATAAGAAAGGTGAGAGGACGGAGCCTTGCGGGGTGCCTACGCTTTTTAGTGAGTATGTGGGGTAAGTGAGCGGGCCGAAGTGAAGCTCGGCCGTGCGTGCTGTGAGGAATGCCTGAATGTAGGTGTACGTACGTGCGCCCACATTCAGTGGGGAGAGTGCAGTCATGATCGCGTGATGTTCGACGCGATCAAAGGCTTTGGATAAATCCAAAGCCAGGACTGCCTTGGTGTGGCTTGGAATGAGCGGATCGAAGATGTCATGGGTGATTTGCAACATGGCGTCTTGTGTGGACAAATGGGGGCGGAATACCACCATGCTGTGAGGGTATAAGTCATGGTCTGTCGTGCTGTGCGAGCCTCGCTGATACCACATGCTCGAAAAGCTTATATATATATATATATATATATATATATATATATATATATATATATATATATATATATATATATATATATATATATATATATATATATATATATATATATATATGGGGTTTGTTCGAAAGCTGGTCCCGCCTTACCACCCCCCGGAAAAATGAAAACTACCCGCCTATGGCTTCTAGCCTGCTCAAGTTGTATCAAGCTAGCTAACAGCCAACTTGTGCTTTTTGGGACGTGGTCCAGGTACCGTCCACTTACAGCAACTATAAAGAAAACATAATTATTGGTTGTTACCGTATAAGCAAGATTCTAACCATCTGAAACCAATAGAAGCCAAGGAAATTAAGCATCATCATCAGCCTATTTTATGTCCACTGCAGGACGAAGGCCTCTCCGTGCGCTCTCCAATTACCACTGCCCTGCGCCAACTGATTCCAACTTGCGCCTGCGAATTCCTTAATTTCATCACCCCACCTAGTCTTCTGCCGTCCTCGACTGCGTCTCCCTAATGGTCCAACGGTTATCTAACCCACGTATTACTTGGCCTGCGAAGCTCAATTTTTTTCTCTTAAAGGGGTGGAGACATCAAAATTTTCGTTCATGCGTTTGTTAACTCAAACGTTGCGTCATGCTTCAGGGAGCACGATACACACAGCGGGATTCATATATATCCGATAAATAATTTAATAATAACATTATTATACCGAGCGATTTCGGTTTCGGTTTCTGGGCTCCGGGGGATGTTATGACGTCACAGAGGAGGAAATGCAACATGGCTTGGTCACGTGGGCCACAAAAAATAGTGACGTAAAACTATGCTGCGTCGTCTGCTCGCGCATACGCGTGCTCTGCCAGCAGAGGTCAACAACTGGCGATTCGAAGTGCATGTCGCGATTATTATAATTATTGCGAAAAGCGACAACAATGGCAAGAAAATATTGCGGCTTGTGAGAGTCGGTGATTCATTCCGAAGCGGCACTCCTCGGTCGCTGATTGGCCGCTTCGCCTTACGGCTGCCGCACAAATGGGTCCCGGGCCCGTCCTTTCTACGGCAAGGAAATCTCGCCGTTCGCGAGCAAAACCGCCGTCGCACGGGGGCCCGCGAACGGCAAACGGCGTGCGGCGAGTTTCCGTGCCGGTAACGTGGGCGGGCCCTCACATTGAGAAAGGCCAAGTGAACGAGAGACCGCTCCGAGCTGCCGAACTATGCGAGGAGAGAAGCAGACAACACGAACGCCGCATATCCTGGTCCCTTTCGGAGTCGGCCGGCTAGTGTTACACTCAAACGCGTCCGCACGGCAACTCGCCGCTCGCAGTTTGCCGTTCGCGGGCCGCCGTGCGGCGTTCGTGTTGTCCACTTCTCTCCTCTTGTGTCCGTGCCTGCACGCCTTACCCCTTCTTTGCATTAAGAAATGATTTTCATATGCCTGTAGATCGGTCATAGTGGAGGCTATGCTCGGTCGCTACTCATCATACGTCACGTTTTTGTGCTAGTGTGTTATGACGTCCATATTTTCGTTCCTCCTCTGGGACGTAGTAACTGCCGCGCTAGCGATGGGTCTCGACTACGAGAAGGAGTTTTTAATGACTTTTTGGGGCTGAATTAAAATTATTTTGAAATTTTTGCAGCGTCCAATACCTCGTTCTGGGTGTCCTTGCATACGGAAGCAGCCTACAACATGCTTTTTATAGCCTCAAAATTTGGTGTCCCAACCCCTTTAATGTCATTTAGAATATCGGTATCCCCGTTTGCTCTCTGATCCACACCGCTCTCTTCCTGTCTTCTTATCGTTACGCCTATCATTCTTCATTCCATTGCTTCGAGCTTCTTTGTCAATCTATCTCGAAGTTTCCGCCCCATATGTTAGCACCGGTAGAATGGATTGATTGTACACCTTTCTTTTCAATGATTGGGGTAAGCTTCCAGTCATCATCTGACAATGCCTTCCATATGCACCCCAAGCCATTTTTATTCATCTGTAAGTTTCCTGCTCATTATCAGGATCCCCTGTGAGTAATCGACCTAGGTAAACGTATTCCTTCACAGACTCTAGATGCCGACTGGTGATCTTGAACTCTTGTTCCATTGCCAGGCTATTGGTCATTATTTTTGTCTTCTGTATATTAATCTTCAACCCTACGGTATATTAACCTTCAACCCTCTTTGAAGGTCCTCAATCATTTGTTGTAACTCGTATCCAGTGTTGCTGAACAGGAAAATGTCAACTGCAAACCGAAGGTTGCTGAGATATTCGCCGTTGGCCCTTACTCCAACCGTCCTAGTTTATTAACTCGAAACTTCTTCCAAGCACGCAGTGAATAGCATTGGAGAGACTGTGTCTCCTTGTCTGACCCCTTTCTTTATAGGTATATTCCTACTTGTGGATAATTAAGATAGCTGTGGAATCTCCGTAGATATATTCCAAGATATTTGCGTAAGCAGCCTGTACTCCTTGATTACGTAATGCCTCGATGACTGTTGGCATCTCTATTGAATCAAATGTCTTTTCGTAATCTATGATAGCCATATAGAGAGGATGATTGTAGTCTGCGGATCTCCCGATTACCTGATTAATTACATGGCTGTGATCCATTGTAGAGTATCCCTTCCTGAAGACAGCCTGTTCCCTTAGTTGACTAAAGTCCAGTGTTGCCCTTATTCTATTGGAGATTATTTTGATCAATATTTTGTACAATACTGGAAGTAAGCTAATGGGTCTGTGGTTGTTCTATTCTATTGAGTAAGCTATTGGGTCTGTGATTGGTCTGCTTTTACCCTTACTACGTCTAGGTGAGCCTGCTTCTTCTTGACCAATTTTACTATTTTTTAAATTCTTTAACGTCTCCCATTTTGTGGAAGAGCATAACGTTGGCATTCTTCCAGTTCTCTGGGACCCTTGAAGTCGATAGACAGTTTGTATAAAGGGCCACTAGTTTTTCGAGCATTATGTCTCCTCCATCTTCGACTAGATCGACTGGTAGTCCATCTTCTGCCGCTTTTCCCCGTTTCATGTGTTGCAAGGTCCTTCTAACTTCATCGCTAGTTATAGAAGGCGCCTCTGTAATCTGTTGATTACTACTTCGAATGGAGGTATCGTGGCTGCTCTGGGTACTGAACAGGTCAGTAGGGAATTTTTCCGCTGCCTTTGCTACATCTTCAATATTGCTGATGATATTGCCCTGCTTATCTTTCAGTGCATACACATTGACTTGTCCTATGGCAAGTTTCCTTCTCACTGATTTCACGCTGCGTCCATTTTTTTACTGCTTCCTCAGTCTTTCTTACTCTATAATTTCGAATATTCCTTATTTTCTCCTTGTTGATCAGTTTTGACAGTTCCACGAATTCTATCTGATCTCTTGAGTTGGACACTTTCAATCTTTGTCGTTTCTGTATGAGGTGTTTCGTTAGTTGGGGGAGCTTACCTACTTACAAGCATTTGTCTCGCAAACCATATTTCTTTCAAGGGAATTTTCCTCGTCTCAATAATCTCTCTCGTCGTATTCGAGTGCTGATTGCCGTGTTATTGTTTGTTAACGAAGCTTTCCCCTCAAGTCTAAATATTTTAAGGCAGTTTTCCTAGTCTCTAAAGCCGCTCGAGTTCGCTCTTCTCCACGGGCGGCCATTTTTCCAAGAAAGTATGCCTTCCATCCACTCGGAATCGCAAAATCTCGCAAACCACTCGCAAAAAGCAACTATCGCGGACAACGTCAGCCCCTTTCCACGTAAGTATGAAGCTCGGGGCAGGAGCTATAGCGCTTGAAAACAACCTGGGGCTTGACGAACCAACCGACTGAGCTATCTTTACGGGCAACATCCAAGGGTGACGAGTTCAAATCCCCTCCTATGTTCCTTTTTTTTCTCCCCTTTTTTTCTTTTTTTCTTTCTTTTTAATGTCTTTTCCTTTATTTTATCACTGTACGGGAACCCTCCTAAAAAAAAAAACTATATATATCCTCAATTATGTATGGCCACACATGTGCAGGTCATAAATACCAGGTTCTCTAGCCGAGGGCCATCCGTGCGGTATAACCGAGCTCAGATTGGTCCACCTTGACTGATCAAATAGGGCACCACTGTAGGTTAAATAAGGCGTACAACTCGTGCGGCACCCGCCGTGGTTGCTCAGTGACTATGGTATTAGACTGCTGAGCACAAGGTCGCGGGATCGGATCCTGGCCACGGCGGCCGCATTTCGATGGGGGCGAAATGCGAAAACACCCGTGTACTTAGAATTAGGTGCACGTTAAAGAACCCCAGGTGGTCGAAATTTCCGGAGTCCTCCACTACGGCGTGCCTCATAATCAGAAAGTGGTTTTGTCACGTAAAACCTCATAATTTAAATTTTTTAATTTAACTCCTGCGGGGACGGTAGAGTATCCGTCTCCCGTGCAAGAGGACCGTGGTTCAAATCCCTGTGCCGCGCAATTCTCCACCGGAAAATACAAAATACAAAAAAACCGTGTGTTGAGAAAATTACACGAACAGGCCTGGAGTGCGGCCTGACCCCGCTGACCAGAACCGGTAACGCACTCTCTCACCAGAGCAGGATTGGCCACCCTGGTGCAGTACTTGGCCACAACCTCCTATATGAACACAACAATCGAACCCCGGCCCTCAGTCCCCAGCAGCCGCGAAGCAACTGACCACGGCGGCGGTCAGATCTGTGACGCTGCAGAGGGTGCTAAGAATACCTGGCTCCGGACAGGCCGCCATTGGAATCTGAACCTGGCAACGTTTAACGTTAGAACGTTATCTCGTGAGGCGAGTCTAGCAGTGTTATTGGAGGAATTAGAGGGTAGTAAATGGGATATAATAGGGCTCAGTGAGGTTAGGAGGACAAAAGAAGCATATACAGTGCTAAAAAGCGGGCACGTACTGTGCTACCGGGGCTTAGCGGAGAGACGAGAACTAGGAGTCGGATTCCTGATTAATAAGGAAATAGCTGGTAACATACAGGAATTCTATAGCATTAACGAGAGGGTGGCAGGTCTTGTTGTGAAACTTAATAAGAGGTACAAAATGAAGGTAGGTCTACATCCAGTCATGATGACCAGGAAGTCCAAAGGTTCCATGAAGGCGTGGAATTGTCGATGGGTAAAGTCAAAACAAAATACACTATACTGATGGGCGACCTCAATGCCAGGGTAGGCAAGAAGCAGGCTGGAGACAAGTCAGTGGGGGAATATGGCATAGGCTCTAGGAATAGCAGAGGAGAGTTATTAGTAGAGTTTGCAAAACAGAATAATATGCGGATAATGAATACCTTCTTCCGCAAGCGGGGTAGCCGAAAGTGGACGTGGAGGAGCCCGAACGACGAGACTAGAAATGAAATAGACTTCATACTCTGCGCTAACCCTGGCATCGTGCAAGATGTGGACGTGCTCGGCAAGGTGCGCTGCAATGACCATAGGATGGTAAGAACTGGAATTAGCCTAGACTTGAGGAGGGAACGGAAGAAACTGGTACATAAGAAGCCGATCAAGGAGTTAGAGGTAAGAGGGAGAATACAGGAATTCCGGATCAAGCTGCAGAACAGGTATTCGGCCTTAACTCAGGAAGAGGACCTTAGTGTTGAAGGTATGAACGGCAATCTTATGGGCATCATTAAGGAATGTGCAATAGAAGTCGGTGGTAACTCCGTTAGACAGGATGCTAGTAAGCTATCGCAGGAGACGAAAGATCTGATCAAGAAACGCCAATGTATGAAAGCCTCTAACCGTACAGCTAGAATAGAACTGGCAGAACTTTCCAAGTTAATCAACAAGCGTAAGACAGCTGACATAAGGAAGTATAATATGGATAGAATTGAACAGGCTCTCAGGAACGGAGGAAGCCTAAAAACAGTGAAGAAGAAACTAGGAATAGGCAAGAATCAGATGTGTCCGTTAAGAGACAAAGCCGGCAATATCGTTACTAATATGGATGAGATAGTTCAAGTGGCTGAGGAGTTCTATAGTGATTTATACAGTACCAGTGGCACCCACGACGATAGTGGAAGAGAGAATAGCCTAGAGGAATTCGAAATCCCACAGGTAACGCCAGAAGAAGTAAAGAAAGCCTTAGGAGCTATGCAAAGGGGGAAGGCAGCTGGGGAGGATCAGGTAACAGCAGATCTGTTGAAGGATGGTGGTCAGATTGTTCTAGAGAAACTGGCCACCCTGTATACGCAATGCCTCATAACGTCGAGCGTACCGGAGTCTTGGAAGAACGCTAACATAAGCCTAATCCATAAGAAAGGGGACGCCAAAGACTTGAAAAATTATAGACCGATCAGCTTACTGTCCGTTGCCTACAAAGTATTTACTAAGGTGATCGCAAATAGGATCAGGAACGCCTTAGACTTCTGTCAACCAAAGGACCAGGCAGGATTCCGTAAAGGCTACTCAACAATAGACCATATTCACACTATCAATCAAGTGATAGAGAAATGTGCAGAATATAACCAACCCTTATATATAGCTTTCATTGATTACGAGAAAGCGTTTGATTCAGTCGAAACCTCAGCAGTCATGGAGGCATTACGGAATCAGGGTGTAGATGAGCCATATGTAAAAATACTGGAAGATATCT
Source organism: Dermacentor variabilis (assembly GCF_050947875.1). NCBI lineage: Eukaryota > Metazoa > Arthropoda > Arachnida > Ixodida > Ixodidae > Dermacentor > Dermacentor variabilis. Next base: position 258,039,498 of record NC_134568.1, read on the forward strand.
ATAGCGGCTCCACAGCCACCGTAGTCCTCCACAAAGAAAGCAACAAAATCCCAATAAAGAAAGGCGTCAGACAGGGAGATACGATCTCTCCAATGCTATTCACAGCATGTTTACAGGAGGTATTCCGAGACCTGGAGTGGGAAGAATTGGGGATAAAAGTTGATGGAGAATACCTTAGCAACTTGCGATTCGCTGATGATATTACCCTGCTTAGTAACTCAGGAGACCAATTCCAATGTATGCTAACTGACCTGGAGAGGCAAGGGAGAAGGGTGGGTCTGAAAATTAATCTGCAGAAAACTAAAGTAATGTTTAACAGTCTCGGAAGAGAACAGCAGTTTACGATAGGTAGCGAGGCACTGGAAGTGGTAAGGGAATACATCTACTTAGGGCAGGTAGTGACCACGGATCCGGATCATGAGACTGAAATAACGAGAAGAATAAGAATGGGCTGGGGTGCGTTTGGCAGGCATTCTCAAATCATGAACAGCAGGTTGCCACTATCCCTCAAAAGGAAAGTGTATAACAGCTGTGTGTTACCAGTACTAACATATGGGGCAGAAACCTGGAGGCTTACGAAAAGGGTTCTACTTAAATTGAGGACGACGCAACGAGCTATGGAAAGAAGAATGATAGGTGTAACGTTAAAGGATAAGAAAAGAGCAGATTAGGTGAGGGAACAAACGCGAGTTAATGACATCTTAGTTGAAATCAAGAAAAAGAAATGGGCATGGGCAGGACATGCAATGAGGAGGGAAGATAACCGATGGTCATTAAGGGTTACGGACTCGATTCCAAGGGAAGGGAAGCGTAGCAGGGGCGGCAGAAAGTTAGGTGGGTGGATGAGATTAAGAAGTTCGCAGGGACAACATGGCCACAATTAGTACATGACCGGGGTAGTTGGAGAAGTATGGGAGAGGCCTTTGCCCTGCAGTGGGCGTAACTAGGCTGCTGATGATGATGATGACCTACTCGTTGCCTTGGTGTTTTACCTCCTACTTCAATTGCTGCTTCTGAAGCCAGACTAGTTACTATTTCGTTCATTACATCTGTCATCTTCATCGTGGATGAATATTTGTTTGCAAGCATCAGCTCAAATTGGTCTGCTTTTACCCTTACTACGTCTAGGTGAGCGTGCTTCTTCTTGACCAATTTTACTGTTTCTCTCTTCATATTGAGGTGAATCCTAGACCTCACTAACCTATGATCACTGCATTTTACCCTGCCTAACATTTCTACATAGGGCACTATGCTGGGATCGGCAGAAAGTATGAAATCAATTTCATTTCTTGTTTCACCATTAGGGCTTTTCCAGGTCCACTTTCTGTTGCTACGTTTCCTGAAAAAGGTGTTCACTATTCTCAGTTTATTCCTTTCTGCGAATTCTACCAGCATTTCTCCTCTAGCGTTTCTAGAATCGACGCCGTAGTTGCCAATTGCTTGTTCACCAGCCTGCTTTTCCCCCACTATTGCATTTAAGTCGCCCATGACTACAGTATATTGATCGAGTCTTCACTTTTCTCATCGCTAATTCAACATCTTCATAAAACTGATACATTTCGTCATCATCATGACCTGAGGTGGGAGCGTAAGCTTGGACACTACCTTTAGCCATACGTCTTATTCGGTTTTATTACGACTACTGCTACCCTCTCATTAATGCTGTATATAGAGTTCGTCAATGTTGCCCGCTATGTCCTTATGGATTAGGAATCCTACCCCGTGCTGCTTCTTATCTGGGAGTCCTCTATAGCAGAGGGCGTGGCCGTTAGTCAGCACTGTATAAGCCTCACCAGTTCTTCTAACCTCACTAAGGCCAATGATAACCCAAATAATGCCTGCTACTTCCTCAAATAGTACTGGTAAGCTAGCTTCACTCGAGAGAGTTCAGGTGTTAAACATTGCCAGGGCCAGTTTTTTCTATAGCGCATAGTTAGCTTAACCACGGCTAAGACCGTCCGTGTGACAGGGGTATTAGGCGCCGCCTTCTACCGCGGCATAAACTCCCGTGCTGTCCGCACAATCGCGGTAACCTTTGCAAACAAAGCAGATTACACAGCCGACGAGAAATGTGGCAAGAAACGCCAGCGCGAGTCGAGTTCCCACTGTCAAGTGCATGTCCTTTCTTTCGCAGCGGCGGCAGCTTTCACCCTTACCACCGCCTCAAAAAAAATATATATAAAAAGAGGAGGAGGAGGCGATGCCCGTACACACTGACGATGGATTTCGCCGCTTCGTTGCGTCACCAGCGTCAGCGCGCTGTTTCGCTTACGATGCCTTTTTTCCTTGTATTTTTTTCTGCCTTTCCTTACGCAACGCAGACGGCGCGACACTGCAGTCGTTTCGACGTAGTGTTTCTTTTTTTGCCATTTGCCTCGGAAGACGTTGCCGACTGTTTCTTTTCCTGCAAACTTCGTACCGTGCCGTTAGCTTGTTTTCGTGCTGCCCAGGCCGACGCTAAGCAACACTCGGCAATTCGCTCGCGAAATGGGGGAGACTGCTGCTGCATGCGTCTGTCGCGCCAAGTTGGCGCTGCGTTCGCCGGTTATTGTGATTCGTCTGGACTGACAACAATTAGTGCGAAGGGGGCGGCGGTTAGTTTTACGACGCTCGGCGAACGGTGTTTGTGGAGAAGCGTTCCACTATCCTCAGCACCGCTATGTCCGGCACACTTGTCTGTCGGTCTTAACGGGCTGCTGAAACGTTTCGCAAACGAAAAGCACAGAAAAAAATCGCGGCAATTTGTAACACGAAATGTGTCGCACGAAGTATCATGTTGCGTTTTATATCCTCCTTGCGCCCCTTCCTCTCCCAGTTGCTTATTTTGCATCCATCACAGTTGCTCGCTGATCATGTATGTATTCCTTCTTTTCCCGGTAGTTACGCGCTTTCCCTCTGCCGATGGAGCTGGTTGGTGAGATAATGCGCGGCGAGCTAAATTTCCTGTCTTTCGAATAATAGCCTCGGAGAAAATTTTGTTTACGATTGTCTTTTATATACAAGCAGGCATTCGAAATCTCCCACAGTTGCCGCGGCTGTTATTTTCATGGAGCGTTGACTGATTTCCTGCGTTTTGCTTGTGGAATGCGCGCTTAGTTCCATGTTCCCAGTCTCAAGGAAAGGATGCGAGCTTGACGGGCAAATTTAGTGAAATGTTGAGCGAGTGGCACTTCACCGCAGCGAATGTAACGTTGGCGAGGCGCTGCCATGTACAGGAAAGAAAAATGCCATTTGTATTTCGTGGAAGGCTCGATGGGTAAACTGAGACTGTTAAAACACGTTGGCGGGCTAGTTAGTTAGAATCCATGAGAGTGTATAAGCGCGACTGAACGAGGACGTAGCAAGAAACAGATACACGGAGACAGCGCTTCTACGTCACCGACGATGTGTACCTAGCTCGTTGATGCTGAAGGCTTCTTCTGTTATCCCTGTCTCAGGCTTGGTAGAGCATGCTGCCATACGCGCTGTCTCTGTGTCTCTGTTTCTTGCTACGTCCTCGTTCAGTCGCGCTTATACACTCTATCATGGAAACTGAGACAGCACGTCATTATTTGCTAAGTTAGGCAATGTTATTGCATAGTAATTATATGCAAAGTTCAGGGGCATTTATGCAGTCGCACATGGCGTCGTTGTGAGGAACCGCACGCCGTATGCTGTATGCGCGAGTGAAAACGTGCGAGGGTGAGCCGGCGATCGCGGCTTAATCTTGCGCACGCAAGTGAGAAAATCGGGGAGGAAGCGCGACGTCTTCCGTCGCGCGCTAGCCTCCCGGATGAGGACAGAGTCCGCCGTTCTGTGGTCCGCCCTTGCGCTGTGTTTTCGCGGCTTAGTTCGCGTTGGGGATGCGAGACGCAGCACGAAGAATGAATTAAAAAAAAACTTTATTTGAAACGGCTCTTCGTCCGTACCGTCCGCCGCTTCGGTGCCGTGTGATCCTGTTGTAGCACCAGGAGCGGGGGGTGTGGTGGCGCCCTGGACGTGCCTTATGTGTTGCACAAGGAGCGACCGAAAAGCGGCTCGGTGGGGTTCAGGCGGAGTGGTCCAGCTCTCCCAACAGTAAGGAATAGATGGGCTCAGGGAAGAGGTGGGGAGATAGTAAGGTGAGGACTGTGCACGGGGGCAGGTCCAGTACGTGTGGCGAACGTCGGGATAGCCGCCGCACACCGGGCATGCCGGGTGGCCGCGGCGTTGTTCAATAATGTGTTGCATGGCGTCATTCGCCACTGTTAGAGTTTGAGCCTGACGAATTAGGGAACCGTCGTGGCGGGTGAAGGAGGGTGCGGGGGCCGGAAGGGTACATGCAGACGAGCGCAGTTCGCGGAGCCTAGCGCGGCTTTGCTTGCGCTGTTCAGCGCGGTGCATTCTGGCACAATAGGTGTCAGGCCATGGAATAGGAGCGCTCGGTATTTTAGACTCGCGAGCGAGGGAATGAGCACGCTCATTTCTCTGTATCCCCTGATGGCCCGGCACCCACTCCAAGAGGACGTGTAGTGAGGGATGTTGTTGCATGTGTAGCGCGAGGGATGCCCCAATATGACAGGGAAGTAGGTTGTTTGCGAAAGAACGAAGGGCTTCCTGGCTGTCTGAGCGAACGGTTATGGTTGGCGTGGAGTGAGGGGGAATAGTAATGGCTTCCGATATGGCAAGGATCTCAGCGTCGGTTGGAGACGGTACTCCGCTATGCCAACGAGTGATGTCACCCTGAGGGCCGATGACTGCCGTCTTGGATGCGGTCGGCGAGAAGGCGGCGTCAACATAGTAGGTGTCATGCGCTGGGTCAGTTAGATGGGTCGCCCGCGCCTGTTGCCTGCCTGCGTTGCGTTCGGAGTGCATATTCCGGGGTATCGGTCGGACTTCGATTCGAGGGATAGTTATCCATGGTGGAGGGTCGATGGAAAGAGGTGGAAGTGGTGAAGTGTCGTGTCCCAACATTCGCAGGATGGCGCGTCCTTGGGACGAGGTGCTCAGACGGAGATGCTGAGACTCCCGGTGTGCTTGGACCTTCACATCCAAGGTGTTGTGCAGGGTTGCGCGTTCAACATGATGCTACGGGCGTACCTGGGAACACCCATTTCAATGCGGTGACATCTTCGCAAAGAAGCCTCGAGTCGTTTGGTCTGGGTGCGTGTAAGTGCAACGTATGGCAGGCCATAGAGGATTCGGGAGTAGATTGCTGCCTCAGCAATTTTACGGAGTTCGTGTTCACGCAGGCCTGTGTGGCGCTTGCTTACGCGTGTCATCATGTGTATGACCTGACTTGCCTGATGGAGAATACGCCGTAGCCACTCCGCACTACGTCCATTCTCTTGCCACAGAAATCCGAGGATGCGGACGGATTTTCTGCGCGGGATAGGTTCGCCGGTCATAGTCAAGGTGATGTGGGCGCGTTCAGCAGCTGCTTTGCGCGTAGAGGAATTCAGTACGACGATGTACTCTGATTTTTCTGGGGAGCATGTGAGGCCTAGCTGGTTTATGTAGGTGTCGACGATGTCTAAGCCGGTTTGAAGTGTGGCTTCCTGTTCGCCTGGGTTTCCGGTGGCACACCAAAGTGTGATGCCATCAGCGTATATTGCATGGCGTAAACCTGTAACGAGGTTGAGCTTTGCGGGGAGGTCCTTCATCGCCAAGTTGAAGAGAGTCGGTGACAGAATGGAACCTTGTGGCGTCCCTCGGTTTATAGGGAAGCACATGGATGACTGGGTGTCCGGACCCAAGAAGCGCACTTGCCTAGCACTGAGGAAGCCGCAGACGTAGCGAACCATGCGTTCTCCGGGTTTGGTGGCTGCTAGGTTGTCAATGATGGCTTGGTGCAGGACATTATCGAAGGCACGTTTGATATCCACGCCTACAATTGTCCGGAGTTGTGCCGAGCTAGGGTGATCGTAGACATCTGTGGTAATTTGCAGGGCCACGTCTTGGGCGCATACGTGCCTGCGGAAGCCGATGAGTGTGTCTGGGAAATGGCCCTGGCTCTCAAGGTGCCATTCTAGTCTCGTCAGGGCCATCTTTTCCATCAATTTTCCCGCGCACGATGTGAGGGATATCGGTCGAAGGTTTTTAAGCGTGTTGGGAGGTTTGCCAGGTTTGGGGAGGAAAATAACTAAAGCTTCCTTCCATGACTGTGGAATGTTCCCCGTCTCCCATGCATGGTTAATGAGGTGTAGATGGTGCTTCTGGTGGTTTTCGGGCAAGTTGCGGAGCATGGTATATGTTATCTGATCCGGACCCGGACTTGTATTTCGTCGGAGCTGCATGAGTGCTGACCGCAGCTCCTGGAGTGTGAATGCGGAGTCAATCTCTTCTGGCTTAGTTGGTGATTGCGGAAAGGGTGCAAGTGGTGGTGGGTTGAACTCCGGGTAAAATGTCTCTCGCAGTTCTTGGATAATTTCTCCTGTGGAGCGCCCGGTCTGCATTTGATATCGTTGGAGGGCATAGCGAGGTTTGGCTTGGCCCATGAGAGTGCGAAAGATTTGCCATACTCTAAGTGTGTGAAGCTGGCCATTGAGGTCTTCACATGTTTGCCACCACCGTTGAGATGCCAGTTGGTCAGCGTATTCCTGGCTCTCCTGAGTTATGGTGTGTATACGTTGGTGGAGCGTGCTATTATTCTTTGCACGGCGCCACCAGCTCACCAGTCTGCGGCGTCGTTCCCAGAGGGCTAAGAGGTGAGTGTCGACCTGGGGTTGATCCTCTGTGGCGGCAATGCGGGAAGCATGTTGGGACACAACCTGCAGTACATTGTTTGTCCATTCTGTGGGGTCAGTGTTCTCATCAATCTCATCCAGTTCGAGTCGTTTACGCGCCTTGTTCCAGTCAACGAGACAGATGGTTTTGTGGCGGGGTGTCCGACTTGGCCTTTGTGTACGCAAGGGAAGCCGGATCTCAATAACAGTGTGATCGCTCCCCAGAGTGTCTTGGGTATTCTCCCATTGAATGTTGTACCGGCTGATTGACCAAGTGAGATCAGGGTTTGTGTCCTTCTCACGTGAGTTCTCCAGTCTGGTGGGAGTGGTAATGTCGTTTAGGAGGGAGACTTTGTAGTTTGACATGAAGGTGTTTAACTTGCGGCCGAGCGCTGATGTTTGGTCATATCCCCAACAGGGGTGTCGACAGTTGAAGTCTCCGAGGATTAGGACAGTATGGTGAGGTGTTAAGCGTTGCTGGGAGGGGTTGTAGCTTGATAACGGCCAGATATTTTGGTTTGGCGTCCAATAACAGTTTAAGATTTCTAGACTGTGACCATGAACGTCTGTCCTCGTGCTCACGTGCTCAGTAGTCGATGTATTCATATGCGTAGTGTCGAGTTGGATTGTGGGCAAGGAGCTCTTGACGTAAGTCACCGTCACTGTAGGAGTAAGTGGGTCTGACGTGCCCCGTTGTTTGTATGTAATACTAGGAGCAACAAAATGTTCATAGCTAGTGAGGGGAAAGGCACCGTGGGGTCTCCTGCAACACAAGAATGTCCGGTTCTGTTTTCATGAATAGCATATGTTGCAGGAGATGTTGTTTCTTGCGTCTGAAACCACGACAGTTCCATTGCCATATCGTGAGAGATGGGGATGTTGGGGTTGGGATCGGAGGTGTTCGCCTAGAGTTAGTGGCCATGTTGGGATTCAGAAGGGTTATGGGGGATGGGGCGTTTGTGTGGGTGCATAGTGTCCTCTATATGTTGGAGGCGGGTGGAAATTTGCGCAAATTGGTTTCACAAGGGGGTTAGAGCGGTCAGAATGGCGCGTTGTATCTGTTCAGTAATTATAGTTGCGATAGTAGATTCGATCGCTTGTTGCACGATGCGACGAATACGTGCATCTAACTCCTCTGACAGAAGGTCTGAGCTCAATTGGGAGGGCTGCGGAGCGGGGGCAGTTTCTGGGAGAGCTGTACCACTCACCTTTAAAGGCGTAGACTGCGTCTGTCGCTGGTTAGGTAGCGCAGGCCAGTTAGGGTCGTCAGCAGCAGGCTTGGGTTTAGGTAGTTGCTGCCACGAAGGACGGCGAGGATCGTGTTGATCACTTTGTGATTTAGCTGTCTGGCTCTGTCTGAAGTCCATCTTCTGCTTGTGGGCGGGCTTCGGTTTTTGTTTGGGCCCATTTTGACTGGGCTTGCGGTTGTGACTTTGACTCTAGTTGCGACTGCGGCTATGGCTACGGCTGCAGTCGGTGTCAAGTGCCGAAAACCGGTTGCTGGTTGGCACTCCGGAGTCTTCTCGAGTAGGCGGTCGTGGGAGGTGGTGAGCTGCTCGGTGATTTGGATTGATCCGTGTCGGTGGTTTGCGTCGGCGAAGTGCCTCCTCTGCAGCGCGGCGGTGTGGGCAGTTTGCGTCCGTAGCCGGGTGGTCACCCCCGCAGTTGCAGCAGCGCATATCGCACTCGTGAGGAGTAGTTGACGTGTCAGTTCCAGGGGAGAAATGTTGCCCACAAGATCTACAGCACGAATATGTCGAGGCGTTGGGGCAGACATCAGATCTGTGTTTCAGGCTGTAACAATGCCAGCACTGAAGGCATTTCGGCTTGGGTGGGTAAAGCCGGTAGACTGCTGAAAACAGGATGGCGCTCTTTGGTATTTCAGGCCCCTCGCCTCATTCCACTTCTCAAAGCTGGCAAGTCGCCTTTGGACATTTCCTCATACCGTCCGATCGCACTTGCCAGCTGTGTCGGAAAAACTATGGAAAGAATGGTTTTAACACGTCTGGAATGGTACTTAGAGTACTATGAAATCTATCCACAAGCTATGGCCGGATTCAGACGGGGCCGTTCGTCAACAGACAGCGTTGTTGACTTGATAACATTTGTGCAACACCAAAAGGCCTGTAAGCGACTATCTGCTGCTCTGTTTCTAGACGTTAAAGGAGCTTATGATAGTGTCACCCATGAAGCCATCCTTAGCACGTTAGAAGCCGTCGGTCTTGGTGGTAAGATGTATATGTGGGTGTGCAACTACTTACAGAGGAGACCATTCTACATGCACACAGAAAATGGCCCGACGTCCGAGCATTACGGTAGCCGAGGAGTCCCTCAAGGAGGAGTGCTTAGCCCGACTCTTTTCAATCTCACCCTCAGTGGATTAGTTTACAACCTGTGTTTGAATCGCACCGCTGGTACGAGTTGTTGTGGTCGTACCCACTGGTACGATTTGTTGGGAACTCGCCGCTGACGCCCGTTGTTGCACCTGGGTCGCAAGCCCCAAGGGTAGCGTTGGCCTGGCGGCCTGGGGTACAACTGGAAGCATCCGAAGGTCCCGGCAAAGCATGAGTCGACTGGTAACAACAAAACAACTTGTTTATTTTAACATCGCAAAGAGTTGGCGGTCAGGTTGACCGAAGTAGAGAGACGGGAGAGCACTTTACTCAACAGAAGAAATCGGAGCCCCTCCTTTTGGTGTCCGGGGGCAGCTGTTTTTATACTCTCGCAGTTGAGGGCAAGAAGGAACCCCTCAAAGACGAGCACGTGATTGTACAATGGGTTAAGGTGACGCATACTGTCGTAGCGCCGCTGGTCGGGCACAAAGACTGGGAGGAGAAGGTAACTTCTGCTCTCGTAGCGCCTCTGGTCGGGCACAATGACTGGAAGGAGAAGGTGACTTCTGCTCTCGTAGCGCCTCTGGTCGGGCACAATGACTGGGAGGAGAAGGTAACTTCTGCTCTCGTAGCGCCTCTGGTCGGGCACAATGGCACATACACTCACACACGCACATGAAGACACGTGGCATCGGAACATGCCTGGACGCGCTTGGCGGGGAGCGTAGCGGCGACGCCGAACGGGCCAAAATGTCTGCCGCTTTGTTGCAGTCGCGCCGGCAAACCGCGCGTCGTAGGCGAAACGTAACAAACCGCCCCGCCGGGGGAAGGAGATCCCGATGGACAGGGGACTGCATCCGCTGTCCGGGGGGATGTCGCTCGATGATGCTCATAACCGAAGTCGGGCGTCCCTCGACGTTTCTTGAGCGCAGCGCACAGAGAAGGCCTCGTTCTCTCGTTCAGGTTCGCACGGGACACTGCAAAGTGACTTCGGGAGAGTTCACATTTTTGTTCTCGTTCCCGGCAAGCGTTAGAACTACGCTGAAACTCAACCGCTCAGTCAGCAAGCACGGCACAACCCTCACTAAGCCCTGCCAGGCTCTTTCCCCTTTTTTACCACTGCCTAGTTCCTTACAGTAGTCTAGCATCACTCAGAACGCGTCCACAAATTGGAAAATTGCACTAAAAAGCATATCATCACTTTGAAACACTAAACAAAAGCAATATGTTAAAAAAATCCTGCCTCAGGAAGAAAAACATCAGTAACAAACAATTTTGAGGCTGATTCCTACGTTAGGGGCTTCGACTTAAGCCATCGGCGTTACCGTTGAGACTCCCCTTTTTGTAACGCACCTCAAAGGAATATTGTTGCAAAGCCAGGCTCCAGCGCAGGAGGCGGCCATTTTTGGGAGAGATGGTCTGCAGCCATTGGAGAGGGCAGTGATCCGTCTCAATGATAAACCTCGAGCCGGCTAGATAGCATGACAATTTCTGAACGGCCGACACGAGACATGCACACTCTTTCTCGGTGGCGCTATACGCCTGCTCACGACTGGTCAGCTTACGACTAGCATACAGGACGGGGTGTTCTACTTCTCCCTTTTCCCGTTGGCACAGTACAACGCCCATGCCTCGCTCACTAGCATCGCACTGAACAACGAACCCTTTTGTATAGTCTGGCGATCGTAGCACAGGCTGGCTTGTTAGGGCACTCTTTAGGGCGCTAAAAGCTCTTTCCTTTGTCTCGTCCCAGACGACTGTTTGAGGCTCTGTCTTTCGTAGAGCATCCGTCAGGGGAGCCGCGATATCAGAGTACCTGGGAATGTACCTCTGATAGTAGCCGGCGACACCTAAGAACGACCGAATATCGGTCTTCGTGCGCGGTTGCGGGAAGTCTCGCACAGCGGCCACCTTTATTTCAGAGGGGCGGCGACGACCCTGACCAATCACGTGACCGAGGTAGACAACCTCGGCCTGTGCTAACTGGCACTTAGGAGCCTTGACTGTCAAGCCCGCTTCGCGCAGGCGGGTTAGCACTGCCCGCAAGTGTGCCATATGCTCAGACCAGGATGCGGAGAATATCGCTACGTCGTCTAGATACGGTAAAGCGAATTCTTGCTGTCCCCGCAACACTTTATCCATGAGGCTTGAAAAACAGCATGGCGCGTTCTTCAAACCAAAACTCAACACTTTAGGACGGAATGTTCCCATTGGTGAAATGAACGCCGCATACCTACTAGCCTCTTCTGTAAGTGGAACCTGCCAATAACCCCTGACAAGATCTAGGGTGGAAATAAACTGAGCGCTACTAACTTTCTCAAGGCGCTCCTCGATGTTAGGGATCGGATAAATTTGATCCTTAGTGATGGAATTAAGCCTGCGGTAGTCGACGCAAGGACGAGGTTCCTTGCCCGGTACCTCAACTAAAATCAAAGGGGAGGTATAATCACTCTCACCTGCCTCAATAACACCGAGCTGTAGCATTTTCTTTACCTCAGCCTCCATAATATCGCTCTGGCGGGGTGACACCCGGTACGCCTTGGATCGTACTGGCTCTGGGGAGGTAAGTTCTATGTCATGAGTAAGGACAGAAGTCCTACCAGGCCTCTCAGAGAACAGACCTTGAAACTCTTGTAATAGCTGGTGTCGGTTTTCTGCTCAGGCGACAGCGGTGCTTTACTGATAAGGTCACTAATGACTTGACCGGTGTCTTCCCTGTTCGTCACTGAGCCTAGTCCCGGAAGCTCGACCGAAAGCTCTTCAGGAACGTTTACCATCATGCACACCACTGCTTCCCTTTGTCTATAAGGTTTGAGCAGATTACAGTGGTAAACTTGCTGTGCTTTCCGCTTTCCTGGCAGACTTACCACGTAGTTAACGTCCGACAGTTTCTGAACAATTCGTGCTGGGCCCTCCCACTGCACGTCTAGTTTGTTGTTTAGCGATGTGCGCAATATCATGACCTCATCGCCCACCTCAAAACGACGGGCCCTGGCGGTCCGATCATAATAAACCTTGGCCCTCTGCTGGGCCTTTGCCATTGCTTCACCTGACAACTCCTGTGCCCTTCTTAAGCGTTCGAGGAGCTTAAGCACGTACTCCACCACGACTGGGTCGTCACCCCTGCCTTCCCATGATTCTCGAAGCATGCGAAGCGGAGACCGAAGCGAGCGACCGTACACCAGTTCAGCTGGCGAAAACCCCGTAGCCGCATGCGGCGCGGTCCTTAAAGCAAACATCACCCCAGGCAGACACAGCTCCCAGTCAGTTTGATGTTCAAAACACAAGGCTCTCAACACGCGCTTCATGACGGAGTGGAGCTTCTCAACGGAATTCGACTGTGGGTGGTACACTGAGCTGTGTAGCAGCTTTACCCCACACCTTTCAAGAAAAGTTGTCGTCAAAGCGCTAGTAAACACTGTGCCCTGATCTGATTGGATTTCTGCAGGAAAACCAACTCGCGCAAATATGGACAGTAGTGCATTGACTATCCCAACTGAGCTGAGTTCTTTAAGCGGCACTGCTTCAGGGAACTTTGTCGCTGGGCAGATCACAGTCAAAATGTGTCTGTACCCCGTGGCTGTTACCGGCAGAGGTCCCACAGTATCAATAACGAGCCGTCTAAAAGGCTCCGTAATGATAGGTACCAATTTCAACGGCGCCCTCGATTTGTCCCCTGGTTTGCCCACCCGCTGACAGGTGTCACATGACCTTACGAAATGGTCTGCGTCCCGAAAACACCCTGGCCAATAGTACTCTTGCAAGAGACGGTCCTTAGTTTTCTTAACTCCTAGGTGTCCGGACCACGAACCCCCGTGTGACAAGCGCAACAGATCCTGACGATAGCATTGAGGAACGATCAGCTGATCGAACTCCACTCCACTGCGGTCTAGATACTTCCGGTACAGGACTCCACCTCGTTCCACAAAACGCGCATTTTTCCTGGCGATACCTTCCTTGACAGTGCAGCGTATGTTTTCTAGGCTACCATCCTTCTTTTGCTCGGCTATCAAAGCCGACCGGCTGACTTTTAGCAACCTATCAAGTCCGTCTGACGTAGGCGCGATGAGCAAATCAGTAGATAGCTCTTCTAACTTTCCCGTGTCGGGCGTTTCCTCTCCAGTATCTGGCGCCTTCAACGCTACAGGCTCAATTTTATTCAGTTCGGGCGTGCTCTGAATATCGGCTTGCTGCGCCTCTGACCCTTTTTCATTGTTTGATAACGTCGGCCCCGCAACTACCGCCTTTGCAGCGAGCTCCCGAACCTTCGACCTGGTTAAGGCCTGAACGCTAGCCTCACCAAACAAAAGCCCCTTCTCGCGCAGGAGGTGATCGGACCTGTTTGAAAATAGGTACGGGTACTGGGGGGGCAGCATAGATGACACTGCCGCCTCCGTCTCAAGCGCTCCGAAAGGTCCTTCAATAAGCACTTTTGCTACCGGCAGACACACGCTATGAGCTTCCACGGCTTGCTTGATCCATGCGCACTCGCCCGTGAACATATGGGGTTCTACGTAAGACGGGTGAACTACATCCATTGTAGCTGCGGAATCGCGAAGCACTCGGCACTCTTTCCCGTTCACGAGGAGGTTTCGCATGTAAGGCTCGAGAAGCTTCATGTTCTCGTCAGTGCTGCATAATGAAAAAAACACAACTTTTGGTGTTGTTTCCGGACACTGCGCCGAAAAGTGACCCGGCTTCTGGCACGTATAACAAACGCGCGCTTGCCTCATCTCGAACCGCTTTCTGCGTTCGGCTTCGGCTGCCGCCGTCTCCTTAGGTTCGGTCGCACTGCTTCCACTCGCATCCGCACTACGCGTGTTCCCCTTTGCTCTCATGGGTGTGAACTTCGGCCTCTCAAACTTCGAGCCAAATTCACCCTTTTGACCGTCCTTAGCTCCGCGAGCCCGACGCGTCACAAACTCCTCGGCTAGCTCAGCGGCTTTAGCCACCGTACAAACGTCTGGCCTATCCAAGACCCAGTATCGCACGTTCTCAGGTAACCGACTATAAAACTGTTCTAGCCCGAAACACTGTAGAACTTTATCGTGGTCACCAAACGCTTTCTCTTCTTTGAGCCACTCCTGCATGTTTGACATAAGCCTGTACGCAAACTCTGTATATGACTCACTTTTGCCTTTCTCATTTTCCCGAAACTTCCGACGGAACGCCTCCGCAGACAGCCGGTACTTTTTTAGAAGACTCGATTTCACTGTGTCGAAATCCTCTGCCTCCTCTCTATCCAAGCGAGCGACTACGTCGGCCGCCTCGCCGGGTAACAAAGTGAGCAAGCGCTGTGGCCACGTTTCCCGAGAGAACCCCTGCTTCTCGCACGTTCGCTCAAAGTTAACCAGGAACAAACCAATGTCCTCTCCAAGCTTAAACGGCCGCATCAGGTCAGTCATTTTGAACAATACTCGTTCTCCTGCACCGTGTGCCTGACTTCCATTACGAGCGCGTTCCATCTCTACCTCGAGACGCTTCATTTCCAAAGCGTGTTGACGGTCACGCTCTTGTTGCTCTCGCTCTTTCTGTTCTTTACGTTCACGCTCTTCTTTTTCTTTCTGTTCTTTAAGTTCACGCTCTTCTTTTTCTTTCTGTTCTTTAAGTTCGCGCTCCTGTCTTTTTGCAGTCTCCCTCTCCTCAATGGTCTCAAGGCATTCCGACAGCTCGTCATCCTCAGCTTCTAACTCAAGAATAGCCTTTAGCAGTTCTGGTTTTCTGAGTTTGTCCGAGACATCCAGACCCAACTCTCTTGCAAGCTCCAACAATTTCGGTTTGCGCAACGACTTCAAATCCATGGCTGCTCTGAATGCTGCTTTCTCTACTGCTTACTATTGTCTTGCCGCAAACTAACCCGGCAGCAACGACAACCACAATTACCAGCTCTGTTTCTAACACTAACAAAAGCCTGGCAAAGCTCAGAAGAAGAAAGTCCCGCACTCACCAAACCTCGCAGGCAGGAATTCAGCGCAGTCGTTCCGCTGCAGGCAACCAGTCATCACACAGGGCTCGTTGCACTGCTCCCGGATCGTCGTTGAGCTGTTCAGCATACAGTCAACTGCATCTCTTCGCTGCTGGCCTCCGTTGTCGCGATCTCACCGCTGGCAGACAGTTGTTTGAATCGCACCGCTGGTACGAGTTGTTGTGGTCGTACCCGCTGGTACGATTTGTTGGGAACTCGGCGCTGACGCCCGTTGTTGCACCTGGGTCGCAAGCCCCAAGGGTAGCGTTGGCCTGGCGGCCTGGGGTACAACTGGAAGCATCCGAAGGTCCCGGCAAAGCATGAGTCGACTGGTAACAACAAAACAACTTGTTTATTTTAACATCGCAAAGAGTTGGCGGTCAGGTTGACCGAAGTAGAGAGACGGGAGAGCACTTTACTCAACAGAAGAAATCGGAGCCCCTCCTTTTGGTGTCCGGGGGCAGCTGTTTTTATACTCTCGCAGTTGAGGGCAAGAAGGAACCCCTCAAAGACGAGCACGTGATTGTACAATGGGTTAAGGTGACGCATACTGTCGTAGCGCCGCTGGTCGGGCACAAAGACTGGGAGGAGAAGGTAACTTCTGCTCTCGTAGCGCCTCTGGTCGGGCACAATGACTGGAAGGAGAAGGTGACTTCTGCTCTCGTAGCGCCTCTGGTCGGGCACAATGACTGGGAGGAGAAGGTAACTTCTGCTCTCGTAGCGCCTCTGGTCGGGCACAATGGCACATACACTCACACACGCACATGAAGACACGTGGCATCGGAACATGCCTGGACGCGCTTGGCGGGGAGCGTAGCGGCGACGCCGAACGGGCCAAAATGTCTGCCGCTTTGTTGCAGTCGCGCCGGCAAACCGCGCGTCGTAGGCGAAACGTAACACCTGCCAAGCACCGTACGACTTTCCATCTATGCGGACGACATCTTCATTTGGTCATCAGGTGTGACACGACTTCAGCTTCGTGCTCGGCTTCAGAAGGCAGCCACAATGACATCTTGCTACCTTCGTCAACAAGGACTTGAAATTTCATGCGGAAAGTGCGCAATGGTGGCATTCACGAGGAAGCCAATGTCTGGTTACGGCGTATCTATTAACGGACAACTTATACCATACAGCAGAAGCCACAGGTTCTTGGGAGTCGTAATTGACAGAGACCTGTCTTGGACTCCGCACGTCAATTACGTGAAAAAGCGGCTGACTGCTATCTGTCACCTGTTCAGGTTCCTTGCAGGAAAAAGCTGGGGAGCATCTATACACGCTATGTTACAGTTGTACATGGCGTTGTTCGTTGGATTCCTGCGATACAGCCTGCCTGCAATATCCAACACCTGCAAGACTAACCTGCGTACGATTCAGAGTATTCAAGCCCAAGCCCTTAAGATATGTCTTGGCTTACCACGCAGTGCATCAACGGCTGAAACCATTGCCCTAGCGCAGGATTACCCGATCACGACGCACATTGCCGTTGAGACAATGCGTATGCATGTCAGGCATTATTCTAGGACCCCTTCCCACCACTTGGCGAGCCTCACTGCTGCAAGGCCCTGCTCGACATTTAGCGGTATTGTCAGTGCACATCGTGCGTCGTTTACCTCAGGGTACGCACCTGCGGCCAAGCCAGCGTTTCCTCCGTGGTGTTTGAGCCGTCCACAAGTTGAGATGACGATTCCAGGACTACAGAAGAAGACAGATCTACCGGCCGCTGCTCTAAAACAGCTGAGCTTACTTCTTCTGCATGAAAGGTACAGCAACCACGTGCACATCTATACCGACGGATCGACTACGTCGTGCAGTTCTGGTGGTGCCGTGGTTATACCAACGCGAGGAATGACACTGCGGTTCAGGACATCGCATGTCACGACCTCAACGGCGGCAGAACTAACGGCCCTGCGTCGAGCACTGGAATTCATTGATTCGGAAAGACCCAGAAAATGGGCTGTGTTCTGTGATTCAAAACCGGCATTACAGTGCACGCAGTCAGTTCTCCGACACGGATGTCATGACCAATTGACATACGAAGTCGTGAAACTTCACCACGATGTCCAACAAAAAGGCCACGAAGTCGTTTTTCAGTGGGTACCTGGCCACTGTGGAATCAGTGGCAATGAGTCCGCCGATAACGCTGCTCGCACAGCTCATCAAGAAGAGCACTGCATTCCGATTCCGCTTTCGAGGACTGACGCTGCAAGGCAGCTTCGACACCTGGCACGTAGCCTCACAGTGACCGAGTGGAACTCGCAAAACTTACGACTTACACGACTACATCGACTAAACCCATCCCTGCAGCTCCGACCTCCACCCGGACTTCCTCGACGTGAAGCTACGCTTCTCTGTCGCCTTTGGTTAGGAGTGGCCTTCACAAAGGCATACTCTACATTAATTGGGGTGACTGACAGTGCAGCATGCGAGGTCTGTGGCACCGAAGAAAACATCGACCACCTGCTGTGCCACTGTCCAAGATATGCCCTAGAGCGACAAGAACTTGCCAAAGCTTTCCAAAAACTGGACAATCGGCCGCTTTCTGTGCAGGTGCTGCTGGAACACCGCCCCCATCGCCCGTCGGCCCATAAAGCGGTGAAGGCACTTTTGTGTTTCTTAAGGACGACGGGTTTGTGCGACCACCTGTGACTATTAAGGCAATTTCTGTAAAACCGCACGCGTCAGCAAACTTGCCACAATTTCATTCTTTCCTTCCCTCCTCTCTCTCCCTGTGATCTTTGCTTTCCCCTTTCCCATTCCCCCGGTGTAGGGTAGCCAACCGGACGTTATTCTGGTTAACCTCCCTGCCTTCTTCTTTTCTCTTTCCTCCTCCTCTACCGTGATGATGAGAGACGCCGTCTTGCCAAGTCGCCGAAAAGACAGGATTTTTCGGCCCGGAATAAGGAGTTCTTCCTGTACGGCATCTTCAGAAAAGGAGAGTGGTACACCGTGCAGGACGGCGCGGGCGTTCTGTGGGTCGTTGGCGCAGTACGCACTCACAGGGTGCGATTTTCCGCAGACACCCACGGACTGTAAGGCGAGCAGTTTGGTGGTGGCCGATGCACGGTACGTGTCGATGGCGATGAGGTTTTGGGTAGTTCGAATTTTCACGACTGCGTCCTGCCTCTCGAACTTGGCAAGGTGGGCCGCCCGACGAATTTGTAGGCTCAACTCGATTGGTGTTACTGTGGAGAGGTTGAAGCCATCTGTCAACTTCACAACTATGGTGGTGGCCTCGTCCTGCCGTGGTGCTGAAGGAGTCACGCACGTAAATGCTCCCTGCGAAGCGTCACCAAAGTCCATGCCCTGTGGGTTCAGCGTGGTGGATTGCGCAGGCTGCGATGCAGTCGTAGCTGTTGAGGGCGGCGGATCCATGCCGAGCACGGCAGCGGCGGCGGCGAAGCGCCTGCAGTGCGGCGCGGGTTCGGGGGGCCCTGTGTTGGGGCCGACCGAGGCCGCCGGTGTTTAGGCGAGGCGCAGTGCGGCGGGCCAAAGTTCGCCCGGCGATGACAGGGAGCTCTCAGAGTTCGGCGGAGCTCTCGTTGCGCACGTCGGCTCGGGGCGAGCACTGAGCGCCGAGTCCAGCACGAAGATAAATTCGCTCGCTGTTGCCGCCGCACATCCTCACTCCGGCGTTTTGCCAGTGAGTTTCCGCGGTCACCGAGTGAGATGTGTTCATGTTTGCGCGTGTAACACCACGCTTGTCAATTTAGTTAGTATGCCTATGTTTACAAGTTTATAGGGCCGATAAAACTAACATCGTGACTTCGTATAGCTGTCCACTAATTTGATGTTGCAATCGATGCTTCGCATTTGGAAGTGCTGATAGTGGCAAAACTTCGGCGCTTCAAAAATTAAATTATACACGACGTGGCCGTGAGGCTTGGCCTTCCGGTCCCGACGTGGGAGCGGCTCGCTTAGTGTTTAATTATCACTACTTTCAGGACCAAATAAAGTTTTCCATCCATCCATCCGAGGTTTTCCGTGCCGAAACCACGATGTGAATATGAGGCAGGCCGTAGTGGGGGATTCCGGATTAATTTTGGCCGCCTGGGGTTCCTTAACGTGCACCCAATGCACGGGACCACGGGTGTTTTTGCATTTCACCCCCATCGAAATGCGGCCGCCGCGACCGGGATTTGATCCTGCAACCCCATAGGCACTACGCCATCACGACGGGTTCGCCTTGAAAAGAAAACATAAAACAAACAAATAAAATGAAAGAAAGAAAGGAAGAATAACGAGGCGGCTTTTGTTGACAAAGGAAGAGTGGTGGTTTCCGTAAGCGGAGACGCTTACAACTTTTGAAACCACAAGCAACGCTCCATTGAGTATTATTTTGTTTATTTTTGAAGCACTGCTTTCTAGGCCACATACTTCGACGCAACAGAGTGAATTCGACGAACGCATTCGCTGTGGTGAGTGTCACTAAAACAGCCCAGGGCATTACCCGGGACACTAAACAGCCCGGGCGTGACAGCCCGGCAAGGGCAGCGACGGCGAAGTGCATTCGCTCAAAGTGACACTATAAGTTCGCCCGTCTAGACTGCATGGGGTGTCACTCTTAGCTCATTTAGCAGACGGCATTCATTTTTTATTCCTTTGTTGATTATATGATCCACCCTTGTCTTTGGTGGAT